>NC_141610.1:10664639-10979639 GCF_047967505.1 Dipteris shenzhenensis
CTCCAAGTCTTTCTCGACGTAACAAGATTGTTGAGGAATAATGGATGATGGGTGGATGGCTAGGTTATCGCTGTAAGATGGGCTCGAAGTCACTTACCATGTGAGGATGGGAGTAGGGTGGTGGTCGATGGAGAGGGAGGAGTGTCTTGCGTAGGGCTTGGAATGAAGAAGAGGATGGAGGCAAAATGTGAAAGATGAAGAATGAGGGGGTGGAGTGGGTTTTTATAAGAAATAAGTTTAGGATTAGGGTTTTAGGTTTAGGGTTAAACCCTAAACTCTTCCCGAGCCGTAACTTTTGATGGATAGCTCAGTTCGCTCTTCTGCAAAAAGGTGAAATGGTCAAAATTGCAAGCTCTATGCATTCATGTCCACTACGTAGCTTGATTGTTTATCAAGTGGCTTCTTTTTAAAAAATAAAGAAAATTTCTTAAGATAGTAACCCAAGGTTGATGCTTGGGGTTCATATCTTTGGCTAAAAATGGAAAAAAATTTACTCTCCTTGCCCTTGAGTGTTATGTTTGTGAAAGTTCGAAGTAGTTTGTTTTTTTTTTACACATACCTGCGTATCTTTACTCGTTTCTTGAGACACTAGTATCCTCAGCAGTGGCACCAAATGTTAGCTCTTTCCTATGGCTTTTGTAGGAAGAGTAGGGTAGTCTCAGTATGCAGGGTTCTAAGGCTTTCTATCACCTACAGATATATCGGGGTTGTCGGTTGTAGTATGTGTAGCTTAGGACCTCGAGTTGTGTTCCGGTGAGAGATGTAGGCTTAAGTGTGGTAAGCAAACAAAGTGCATGCATGTGTAAAAGGAACGTGTATCATCATGATTGAGGTAATGAATGCTTTCACCTTCATTGGGGGTTGTAGGGTTCAGGAGGAGTTTAAGGGTTAGAAGAAGGTTCCAGGGTTAGAAGGAGGTTCCAGGGTTAGGAGTTCCAAGGTTTAGAGAGAGGTTCCAGAGTTTAGGAGAGGTTCCAGGATTAGAAGGGGGTTCCAAGGTTTAGAAGGAGGTTTCAGGGTTAGAAGGAGATTCTAAGGTTTAGAAGGAGGATCCAAGGTTCAGGGTAGAGAACATGGTGGAGAACTCATCTCCCTCGTAGATCATGGAGTTTAAGGGTTGAGAAACTAAGGGTTTAGGGGGAGTATAGGAGTGGGAGAGGAAGAAGGTGTAAGAGCATGGGAGAAAGAGGAGAGAGGAGAGAGGAGGGAGGAGGAGGAGAAGGAAGAAGGAGAGAGAAGGAGGAGGAGGAGGGAGGAGAGAGAGAGGATGGGTTGCAAGGTTGGAGGAGAGGGGAGGAGGAGTTGCAAGGTTAGGACATGCTTTTGGAAGTGGAGTGCAAGGAAGCATGGACACTTGAGACAATTGCTTGGAATACCAAAGTAGAACTTAACACAATGCCCCAAAGAGTGTGGGCTTTATTCCATTGTGGGGTATTTATACAAGTTGGAGAGCTTCTCTCTCTGCATGTAGGAATTGTAACGCATTCTCTCTCTACATGTAGAACTTGCATGTGTAGAACTCAACACAATGCTCCAAAGAGTGTGGGCTTCATTCCATTGTGGGGTATTTATACAAGTTGGAGAGCTTCTCTCTCTACATGTAGGAATTGTAACACATTCTCTCTCTACATGTAGAACTTGCATATAGAAGTTGCATGTAGAAGTCACATGTAGGAGTCGCATGTAGAAGTCATATGTGGAAGTCGTATGTAGAACTTGCATGTACTACTTGCATGTAGAACTTACATGTAGAACTCGCATGTACAACTCGCATGTAGAACTTGCATGTAGAACTCGCATGTAGGAGTTGCATGTAGAACTCGCATGTACAAGTCGTATGTAGAACTTGCATGTAGAACTCGCATGTACAACTCACATGTAGGAGTTGCATGTAGGAGTTGTATGTCGAAGTCGTATGTAGAACTTGCATGTAGAACATGCAAGTTGGATTTCTAAGAGGGATTATTTCTAGCCTTATGCAAGTACAAGTAGAGCTTTGCTGCTACTCTATACACACATTCTGTTCTACCTAAGTCCATGTTGGCATAGAGACAACAGTCAGTCATCAAGCTTAGATCACGATTGGTTTGGCGAATCATAAGATCAACCTCTGCTTGATGCTAAAAACTTAATCCTTAAATTTTTTACATACAACGTTCGAGTTATAATGACTTTTTACAAGCATAGTCATGGATGAGATAGTCGGTCAACAAGCTTACATTACGATTGGTTCGGCAAATCATAAGATCAACCTCTGCTTGATGCTTAAAACTTAATTCGTAAATTTTTTACATACAATGTTTGAGTAACGATGACTTTTCAGATTGTAATGTTTGCACTGTATATCATATGCGCATTATTTCCCTAGGTGTCATTTACCTATACATCATCTTGGGAATCTTGCAAGGATCTCAATCAAAGCAATTTTGCAACTTTTTTTTAAAAATTAAAGCCTAAATAATAGGATCTTGAATCATTGCAAACCTTGCCATATATTTTTATCTGCAACACGTAGTGAGGGGACAATTGTTGTTGTTTAAGAGAGTTCAACAGTCTCCCCATGCACTATGTGTGTGTGTGTATGTGTGTCTGTGTGTGTGTGTGTGTTTGTTGCTATATGAGAGAGCTCAACACTTTGTGGGGTACCAACTAGTGATGATCAAGTACAGGCACTGGCTAGCAGTGTCGTATGGGGTTTTGGTGGCGTGCATCATGGGGATAAACGTGCTATGCTTTGTGGCTTGAACAAGCATTCTTGTGCATTGAAGGCTTACAATAGCTTTGCCAATGACATGAAGTTTAGTAAACAACTCCAATGTTTTTAAGATTAGCTTTGCGTTTGATTTATTTGTGGGAGCTAGTTTGGTGGACATGTCCACAAAATGTGGGAGCTTCAGTGTCTTCAATGAATTGTGGCCTCATTGTAATGTGCTTACATGGAGTACAATGATCTTGGGGTATGCTGAACAAGAAGAAAGCGAGGAAGCTTTTGGGTTTTATATGCAAATGCAAGAGCAAGCTTGGTCTCTTGCCAAGTAGCATTACCTTTGTTGACATCTTGAAAGCATGTGGCAACACATCAAGTTTGGAAATAAAAAAGGAGGTCCATTCTCAAATTATCAGGGTCATTTTGAGATCCCATGTTGGGACCCAACGGACCGGGTCTATAACTCATCATAAACAGGTCATGCTACTCGTGTTCATAAAAGAGTATCAACAAGGCAGTCTCTATCCCAATAGTTGGGATGAGTTTCATGAAGCATGGTAAGAATATGGATGAGTTTCTATGATGGATGGTGTCCATCAAAAAGGCAAGAAGATTGTATTGTAGTTTGTCTAAACCATTTGACCACCACGGGCATTGCCTAGTGCAATGACCCCTACCCCATAGTGGTGGGAACCCGGAGGTACCGAGAAAGTCTTTATCCCAAGGGTTGGGATTCCTTGTTGATAAAAGAGCATCAACAAGGCACTCTCTATTCCCAAGAGTTGGGATGAGTTTCGCTGATCAACAAGGCAAGAATGATTCTATCATACTTGTCTAAAATAATTAAACCACCACGGATTATTAAGATTTGGATGAGAAACTAGAATAGAAGAATTTTAATTAGATGAGAAAGCCAAAATAAATATACCAAGTAGATGTATTTAGATATATTTTCATCCTAATGTAGATACTAATACTGACCTAATGTTAGCTAATTCTAATATTCAAATTAAAGGTACTTATAATGTAATCTATCTTAAGTAATATAATATTAATCTAACTAGCTAATTAATCTAAATCAAACTAATCAACCTTATATTAGTTCAATATATATTCAATTGATCTATATATCTTATATAAATTTAATTCAATATATACCATATATTCTAAATTACCACACAATGATTTTCAATCTAATTTTCAAACAGAATATCTTATGTTATTACATCGTATATTAATATACAATAATTAAACTAATCAAATTTAACTAAGTAAATCAAAATACTCAACTTAGTTAAATTAAATACAAGTAATTACTTTTTAAAGGAGATGGAGTCCTCCAGCGATGGCGGTGTGGATAGGGCATCCTCTAGCGATGATGGAGATAAGGTTTCCTCCAACGATGGTGGTAGAGATAGGGTGTGTGTGCCCCCAGCTAAAGTAAGCCCTCTCATTTCTAGTGAACTTGAGTCGCCAACCTTGAATCTTGAAGAAAACAACAAGACAGATGATATCATGCAAGATCTTGAATGAACTAAAGATGATGCAAGAGATGGTACGACAATGGGCTTCACATTCCAAATGGAAGATAGTGACATGCAAAATGCTGGTGGATCTGCAGCTATCAGAGAACTGCTAAGCGCCTTCAGAACTACTCCCGATAGCTTCCCATCGTTCTCCAAAAAAAAATGATAGAAAAATCCAAAGGAGTCACATTTTTAGCGACCAAATCTACATGCCAGACCAATGGAGCTCCATGACAAGATACATGCAACAAGCCCAAACAGGGATGTCCATGTAGGACCTGTCGAGAGGCTCCTACGTTGGAGCTATCCAACGTGGAGGAAGGAGTCTCTTCAAAGTGCCGCAAGCCCCAAAACAAATTATGTGGGAGCAGCTTACCCCGAGGGCCAAATGAATCTTCAGTAATGCCTCCAGCCCCGGACATTCTGAGCAACTCCCTAGCTCAGATGGAAGTGCTTTCAAAGGTAAGCTACCTACCATAAATGTTCACAATGGCATACTTAATGAAACAACCAAATGGATGTGTTCTTGTGTGGTTGTTAGATACATTCATGGCCCTCATCCTCACATGATGTTTCTAGAGGGTTGGGTTAGGAATTTTTGGACGTGCAAAGGCCTGAATGCTTGAAAAGGAAGACAGGGTCATTGGCTGCTCTTGGTTTAAATCCAATCCTTTCTTTTTTCAACTCCCATATGTCAGGAATAAGATTGTTAAAATATGGAACAGTGCTTTCGGTGGGACTGCCATTGCGACAGATAAATGGATCAGAGCCACAGATAGGACAAGAGTTTTTTTAATAGCAGTCAAGACATCCTCTTATCACCCATGTGGTAGCCATCACGATCTTTCCCTGAGTCACACATTGCACATTGCCCCAAAAGAACTACCTATGATGGGGGTTGAAAATGATGAATTGCCCCAAGAGATGCTATAGCTTGATGCACAATTGCAACCAATAGATCTCCATCAACAACAATAGCAAGAGCCAAAGGCTACATTGGGTGGTCCAAGACCCACCACCACCCATTAACATCATGCCAGTAAATGAGCCACAAGGGGGCCGGCCTAGTGTAAGATTAGTAACATGATTATTGCACCCAAGTGTTAGATCTACCAACAGAACAACCCCCCCCCACAAATACTATAGTGTCATCATGATGGATGCATGGGCACCGGTTGTATCAAAAAATTTCCCAAACCCCATCACTGTCTGCCATCCTCCCTCATCAAGCCAATAGATGCTTCAAATGTTAGAACTATTCACTAGCTTGTTGGCCAAGGAGGAGCATGCCCAAGAATTTGAACGACAACTGTAGTAAACATCCAAGACCAATCCACAGAATTGCAATAGAGGTCATGGCACTTTGGGACCAAATATATAAGAAAGAGGTTGAAGAAGTGCAAATGAACCATGTATCAACCAAGCTCTCCAAGATTATGAGAAAATAGTGTGGGATATGACTTTCAACATTCTCCAGAGCCAAATACAGTTGACAATAGCACTTCACACTACGAAAATCCTACAGACCTGCAATAACCACTTGACCTCAGTACATGCTTTTTATAAAATGGAGGAACTTACACAAGCTTGGCTCACTCTAATCCAAAAAGAATAAGCACTCTATGATTGCCAAGAAAAGCTTGTAGAGATGCAATAATCTTCAGTGACACACACTTTCAGCATTGAGGAACTTACATAGGAATGCCAACTATCAAAAGACCAACTTGCCACCAATACAGGGACAACCATTACTCAAGCTTAAGTCTTGGATCAATGGTCAAATGCCAATGAAGCCATTTCTCAACAAGAAAAGGTCACCTTGCAGATGAAAAAACTTAAGGGTGCATATACATCCATATACCATAAGGAAAAGTCTAATGAGTTGCACTCCCACAAGGTAACCATATCAAATCTTGAACTCCAACTGCTAGTGCAAAACAATGAGACAATGGCTGACACCACAAATGAAGTCCCACTACAATGCACCATCATGGTGTACCAAGAATGGAAACATTTCCAACTCAAGATCATATCTTTCATCCAAACATAAAATGGGAATGTTCCATAGGGGCAAAAACTCTACAAAAAATTTGCCAAGACTTGATGAGAAAAAGATGCCAAGTTTACTACACTCAGGATGGATGCTTTCATAGTAGCATGTATATGCCTCATGGGCAATCCTCCCCCTAGGGTCATTGGTGGTCTATTGCTGTTGCTATAAAAGTCATCACTCTTATCTATAGGGCAGGACATGTCCAACATCCCACCCCTGTAGTTGATGATCCAAGAAAAAGAAGATGGCATGCATGGCCTATCTCACATCTAACTTGCCATATCTAACCTCTCTCTATGCCAATGTCATAACCTCACCTTCCCTTGCTACTACCACCCTCTTAACCTTTCTTGAGCTTGAGTTAAATATCTCCTCACTTCATTGTCTCTTAGCTCATGCCTCTCACCAATTCCAACTCACCCAACAGTTGCAAACTCACCAACCCCTCATTCCTAACTTCTTCCCTACCCTTGCTAATCCTACCCCTGAGGATTAAAAAATTGTTCAATCCATTTGTCTAGTTTTGCCCTCCCTCCTCTTAGATATCCCTCCCACAAATAACACTCTTCTGTATTAGTCCCCCATGTCCCCAAATTCTCTCCATGTACTACCATCACCTCCGACATTACTTGAGATGCCATCAACAGAAATGGACCTGATATTTGATTTTGAATATCAAGATTCAAATAATACGAATCACACTTTCATGCCTAATTCTAATGATGGGTATGATTATGATGTAATACCACTTCCAAATAACCCCATTAAGGATTTTTGGAACAAATATCTAGATACAAAAACTCGAGGTGAATGGACCCTAAACAACTTCCTAGTAAACCTTTGCCAGTATCAAATTACTGAAGCTTGGATCTACAAGTTGGATCCCCAACTTGACTGTTGTTGCCCCTAGATCTTTGATGTAAAATTCTTGAATGAATAACCTCCATGCCTCATAACCCATCCCATGATGACATATATGGGAGGACAACATATACACTTTGGGTGAGGATTGCACCAGAATTTGGCCAATGATTGTGCCATATTCTGAAGTAGAATGGAACATTTAAGGCATATTAATTGAAGCACTTCAATACATGTGGCCTGGCATATCACGAGTGAAGCTTGATATCTCAACACTCCCCCTCGAGCTCAATCCCAATTCGTGCACACCAAGCAGGTCTCTGAACTTGTGCAGCTTCTCTGTGCCCAATGCCTTTGTGAATATGTCAGCTACTTGATCCTCTGTGCTGACATAAACTAGATCAATAAGACCTTGTAAAACCTTCTCCCACATATAGTGATAATGCACCTCAATGTGCTTTGTTCTAGCATGATAAACTGGGTTATTTGCCAAGTGTATATAGCTCATGTTGTCACAATAAATGACAACGCCCATCTGTAGACTGATGCATATCATAAAGTAGCTTATGCAACCAAGCTACCTCACATGTAGCCATTGCTGCACCCCTATACTTAGCCTCTGTGCTCGACAAGGCAACTGTAGGCTGTTTCTTGCTACTCCAAGTGACTGTAGCACTCCCAAAAGAGAACACATATCCACTAGTAGATCGTCTATCAGAAATACTATTAGCCCAATTAGCATCAGTGTATCCATGCAACTGTATCTAAACCCCAGCCTCATAAAATAGTCTATACTGCAATGTGGACTTCACATACCTGAGTATGCGTCTAGCCGCATCCAAATGCAGTTTCCTTGGAGCTTGCATAAACTGACTTACCAATCCAAAAACATAGCTCAAATCTGGCCTGGTAATAGTCATATAAATCAAACTTCCTACCATGCGTCTGTACACAGTAGGGTCTTCCAGAAGCTCACCTGCATCTATGCTCAGCTTCACATTCTACTTTAAAGGAACTGAAATAGGCTTACAGCCTGTCATCCCATATTTGGACAGCATGTCCAATCCATACTGCCTCTGCAAGAGCCGTATCCCACTTGGTGATCTAATCACCTCAGTGCCCAAGAAATAACGCAGGTCTCCCAAATCCTTCATCTCAAACTTTTGCTTCAATAGGATTTTCATATGAAGGATATCTTCATCACTATCACAAGTGATGATCAAATCATCAACATAAATGACAAGCAGCATAATACCTTTCTCTGTTTTTCTCACATAAAGTGAGAAATCTGCCTTGGAAATCTGAAAGCCAATAGTGACAAGATACTGTCCTATCTTGTCAGACCATGCTCTAGGTGCTTACTTCAAGCCATACAAGGCTTTCTTCAACCTGCAAACAAACTCAGGATGAACAGCATGAACATAACCTGGTGGCTACTCCATAAAGACCTCTTCTTGCAAATCACCATGCAAGAAGGCATTCTTTACATCCATCTGATGTAGAGACCATCCCTTTGATGCAGAGACCATCCCTTTGATGCAGCCATAGCAATGACTGCTCTTACGGTTGCCATCCTTGCAACCGGACTGAATGTTTCTTCATAATCAATCCCATATGTTTGTGCATACCCCTTGACAACTAATCTTGCCTTGTATCTGTTCATAGAACCATTTGCATTGTGCTTCACATTATAAACCCACTTACAACCCGTAAGCTCCTGCGAGCTTCCCCCGCCCCCTCCGTACCTCTACCTCCCCCTCCCTCGCCATCCCCGCTCACCTCCGCTCACCCTCGCCACGCTCACCCCCCCCCCGCTCCGTCTCTCCCCCTTGCCCCTCCGCTCCACCCCTCCCCGCTTCCGCTCCACTCACACCCCCTCACCCCGCCTCACCCTCCCTGCCTCGCTCCGCCCCTCCTCGCCACACACACCCCCCCCCCGCTCTGTCTCTCCCCCTTGCCCCTCCGCTCCACCCCTCCCCGCTTCCGCTCCACTCACACCCCCCCGCCTCCCGCTCCGCCCACCCACCCCTCGCCCCCCGCCCTCGCCCCCTTTCGCCTCACCGCCCCCCCCCTCCATTTCACCCCCGTCTCCCCTTCCCGCTCTCCGCCTCCCGCCCCCCCCGCCCCTTCGCTTTTTTTTTTTTTCACCCTTCCCCCCGCCCCCCGTCCGCCTCTCGCCCCACTCCGCCTCTCCCCCGCCCCCGCTTCCGTCCCCGCCTCCCTTCCATCGCCCCCGATCCCCGCCCCCACTCCTCCACCCCGCGCCATCTCCGCTTCTTGCCCCCCATCCCGCTTCCTCTGCTCCCCGCCCTCCATCCTTCCTGCCACACCCAGGCTCCACCCTCTCGCATCTACCCCCCCCCCCCCCCCCCCTTTTTGGGTGGCAGCCTTTTCCTCATCGGAAGCCTCGCAGTTTGTCTTGGATGGAGGTATGGCGGCCCCTTGCTCGGAACCGGAGGCCCAGACGGACCCTCCCTCTCCAGATGCCTACCACGTCATCCTGACAGAGCAACAATCATCTCGGGTTCAAGAGGTTGCCAATGACTTTGCCCTCACCTCTGTTTATGGCAGAGTCATTGGACATTCTCCCTCCAGATCAGCCATCAGGGACTGGCTCCAGTCCACCCTCATGCTAGAGGATGGCCATATTGAGGAGGTGGCCCTTATGGGAAGGGGCATCTTCTGGCTCAAACTCTCCAATGCGAAAGCGGCGAGCAACCTGATTGCTGGCTCCCCCACGACTGTGGATGGAAAGATTGTCATGATAGTCCCGTGGTACTGTGGATTTAGCGCAGCCGATTTTGATGCTCGGTTCCGTATACCTCGTCATCCAGTGACGCTAGTTTTTCCAGGTCTTGCTGCTGAGCTACGGCCGATTGTCAAGGACCTGGGCTCCCACTTTGGCTGGGTTATGCACGATACTTTCACCGATGCGGTGACTACGGCAAGAGCCCCTCGAGTCCGTGTGGTTGTGGCGGATCGTGCAACTCTCCCGACAGTGATCGAGATCGTGACAGATGCCGGCAACATCACCCAGAGCATGGTAGTCACCGGACAGCCAGGGCAGTGTTTGAGGTGTCACGGCTTCGGGCACCTGGCGGCTGTTTGTCCACGCTTCGCCAGCTCTTCTCGACCCCCTCGCCCCCCCCTCTCCGCCCCCTCCCCCCCCCTCCGGGCAGCCATGCCAGGAGGAGCAGAGGCAGCCGGGCCCGGACCAGAGTTGGTAGGCGGCTGGACTGAGGTTAGAAGGAAAAAGGAAAGAACAAGAAGATTTATGATAAAGGCAAAGAGGCTGAGGTTACCCAACCTGCAGCTGCACCTCAAAGACCTGACAGGCAGCCGCCCCAAGACCTGGGAGAGCATCTTCTTCGACGGTAGCCCGCCCTCCACAGACTTAGGTCCCCCTTTCCTCCTCTCCCCAGCCTCTTCCCATTCAGCCCCAGGCCATCCCCCATCTGCACCCCATTTCTCCCGACCCGCAGCTTCAACCCCCTCCTCGTCCTCCTCAGTCTTCTCCCCCTCCTTCTCAGCCCCAGTTCCAGATGCATCCCCATCCCTCCCCCCCCTGCCTCTTTCAGTTCTCCCGCAGAGCTAGATGCACCGACGGTTCCTCAGCCGAGGGCAGCCCCCGCTCCCCCTCCTCCTCCTCCTCCACTAGTCGCCCCTGAGGAGTCTGTGTTGCCTATTCCCCAGCCTCCTCCCCCTCCCCCTCCACTGGCAGGACACCCCGAGTCTACACCTTCACCAGAGCAGGCTTCTTTGTCTGCTAGCCCCTCAGTAGCAGACTCCGACGGGCCTCAGCTTCAAGAGAGAGAGCTCCCCCGCGACTTTTACAGATCTGGCCCCTGGGACTACTTGGATGTGGCCGACCTCGGGACTTTCCCTGCTTGCCTCGACATCAGTATCTTCCTGCTCTGCAAAGGGGCGGATGGGAAGATAGCCACCTTGGCCCCCAGGGATGGCCCTAGCTTTGCTTTCACGTTCCTTAGCGACGGCACCGAGACCTGGACAGACGACTCGGTATGGGAGGCTCTTAGGGAGCAGACACATGCTCAGGTTTGCTCCTGGATAGGCCCGTCCGGTGGGCAGCTTCTCGAGACTCAGTGGTCCGAGGATGATGTGCGCCTGCGGTGGCGTTGCGCCACCAAACGCTTCAGACTGATTGTGATCCTCAGGCCCCCCCTGTCTTGGCCCCTCCCCCAAGATGTCAGAGCCTGGACCCCTCAGAAACTCCGCGCTTTCTACGGCATGACCACCTCAGAGATCTCGAGCTGGCTCGAGAAAGCTTTCGTTCATGGTACCAAAGGCCTCTCGCCTTTGCTGAAGGTGTTGAAGGATGGGCAGGATGACCCCGCCTCCCCCTCCAAACCTTCCCATAAGCGTCAGCGCCTCCACTCCGAGATGTCAGCTTCTTCTTCGACTTCGACCGCGAGCAGACAGCTGTTCGCAGCCTCCCAGCCCTCACCATGAGCCTACACCTCGTTTCCTGGAATGTGAATGGGTTTCACTCTTCTGGAACCCGTGGTCCTAGGAAGCTCATTTTGAGACAGGAACTTCAGCCAGCAGTGATAGGTCGTTTGGATGTACTTCTGCTCCAGGAGCACAAGCTTTCTGCGGCTCACTCCCGCAGATGTGGGAAGATTCTTCCTAGACGTTCTCACACTTATTGGGAGCCCTCGATCGGCGCACTGGGGAGGAGTGGTGGTGTTTGTACCTCCGTGGACGAGCAGCTAGCCCAGGGAGTTTTCGATCATGGCACGCTGATACCAGGCTGTGCCCTTTGGGTAGGCCTGGAACTAGAGGGATCCAGAGTTAGAGTCCTCAACATTTATGCTCCCACAGATCTCCGTTGTAGAGCCACCTTCTGGAGGACACTTACAGGGATTCTCCCAGACATGGATTCCTGGATTGTTGGAGGTGACTTCAATAATCTGGAGACCTTGGAGGACCAGCAGGGCAGAGGACCAGAGTTTACAGGTATGTCTCCAGAGCAGTCAGCTTGGGACTCTTTTATCTTTGCGACAGGAGGAAGGGACAGTTGGCGAGACCCGTCCTTCCGACGCTGGCACGGGAGCTTGGACTTTTCGTGGGGCTTCCGCAGGGAAGGAGGCAGATTCCTGGAGAGACTGGATAGATTTTATGTTAGTGATTGGGCCATTGGCAGAGGCGGTCAGGCGGGTATAGTTCCAGGGATGACACTATCCGACCATGCGCCTGTGTTCTTATCATTAGATTCGGCAGCTCAGTCCCTTCCCCCCCGCTCATGTCGGATTCCTGACTCCATTTTGTCGAGGGAGGATGTGCGCAGCAGTATTTGCAGTCTTTGGGACAGAGACTGGGGCGAGTGCGTGGATCTGGTTGGCTCGGTGGCGTAGGCTTTGCAGGAGTCTAGCCAGATCTGCCAGCTCGCAGCCCTACAGGTTCGACAGGATTGGTGGGGCAGAGAGAGAGCTCTTCGGAGGGACCTCACCTCCATTCAGCGACTCCAGCAGGCTTCCCCGGGCTCGGAGGAGCTTCGGATCCAGGCCCTTCGAGCCAGAGCCCTTCTGGAGGAGACACTCTAGCGTCGCTCAGAGTTTTCCTCACGCCTCTCTCTTCTTCTGGGCCCGGAAGGGTGATCGGATGTGCAGGGAGTTCTTCAGGACGCATGGCCAGAGAGCTGCAGGTGATCAGCTTCAGAGTCTCAAGACAGCGGATGGTCACATCGTTACGGATCCGGGGGAGGTCTTGGGGTTGGCCACTGACTTCTACAGGACCCTCTTCCAGCAGGAGCCGCTTGCCCCTCGTACTCGACGTGACCGTGAGGAGGTGTGGAGGCACACTCCATCCCTGGTCCAGCCTAGCATGCAGGCGACGTTGTTGGCACCGTTCACCATGGACGAGATGTTGGAGGCCTTGATGGCCATCGATGGACAGAAATGCCCATGTGAGGATGGGCTATCCCGGGCATCCTTCACCTCCTTCTAAGACCAGATCCATCAGCCCCTCCTTGCAGCTCTGCAGAGGATTTTCAGCAGCGGTCAGATGCCAGAGAGCCTTTCCTCGGGACTGATTTGCCTCATCCCGAAGGGAGGAGATAGACAGGAGATCCGTCAGTGGCGCCCGATCACTCTCCTTACCACTGCCTACAAAATCCTCACCAAGATGATCAGCGCCAGAGTCCGCCGGCCTCTACTCCCAGACCTCATCCATGACACTCAGACAGGCTTTGTCCAGGATCGTAGTATCCTGGATAATGTCTTCACCTTTTCAGAGGCGGCGGAGTGGGCTCAGCACAGCGGATCACACCTTGCCATTCTACTGCTCGACTTTGAGAAGGCCTACAATCGAGTGGACTGGTCCTTTTTGGAGGGGACTCTGGAGCGGCTAGGTTTCCCAGCAGGTTGGATTCAGGGTATCTCAGCTTTGTACAGGACAGCCTCTAGCAGGGTCATCATTGGAGGCAGGATGGGTGAGCACTTTAGCTTGGAGAGATCAGTGCGTCAAGGCTGCCCCCTTGCTCCTTACCTGTTTCTCTTCTTCGCCAAGGCTATGACTTACTACCTTCGGGCGAGGTCTACAGGGATCAGGGGTGTTCGCCTTCCACTCCGGGAGGACACGGAGCTTTTGGACTCGGAGTACGCAGATGATACAGCTCTGTATGTCTAGGATGATGAGAGGATGCTAGAGAGGGTGCGGATGGCCCTGGAGGTCTTCTGCTCGGTCGCTGGTGCGAAAATCAACTGGAACAAATCAGTTGGTTTTCTCACAGACCTCGGGGCGTGTTCTCAGTGGGGGAGGTTTTTGGGTTTCAGATGGATTCCACGGGGATAGACAGCTAGATACCTTGGTTTTCAGGTTGGCCTAGACATCACACCAGCTCAGCAGTTTCTCCCGGTGCTAGACTCCATCCGACGGAAGCTGGCTTTCTGGAGCACTACTAAGCTTTCCCTTGCAGGTCGTGCCCTGGTAGTTAACCAGGTCCTCCTAGCCACGGCTTGGTATGTGGCTTCCTGCTGGTGTTTCTCGAGATCCAGCGTGGCACAGCTCAGGAGGCTGGTTCGGAACTTCCTTTGGTCCGGGGAGGATGGTCTCAGAGATACCAGAGCCAGGGTTGCTTGGCAAACAGTCATTCTTCTGCAGGCTGAGGGTGGCCTGGGGGTCATCGATCCAGAGCTTCAGAGTCAAGCCTTATTAGGCAAGCTTGTCATCCGCGGTACCTCGGGGGGGCAGACGTGGAAGATGTTATTTCAGCAGGGAGTCGGTTCTTGTGTCCTGCGCCGAGGTGGAGAGTGGCTACCGTCCCTCAGGTGGATCTTCACTTCCGCCCTGCTCACTCAGCCCCGTTCCCCACTCGTTCGTAGCCTCCTCATGGTTTGGAGGCGGCTCCTCAGTCAGTCCCCTCCTAGCTGTCAGGAGGAGATCGATCGCCAGCCGCTTATCTGGAACGGTCAGGTTAGAGATGCCGAGGGCCTTCAGTTGGGGGAGAGATCACATATCAGGTGGGATGGCTGAATGAGGGGGCCAGCCCGGTCCCTTCGAGTTTGGACGGATACGTACAGACATCTGGAGACGGCTGATCTTGCAGACGCAGCTGGAGGTGCACGTGGAGCCCAGGCGAGACGCACGGAGATCGACGGCGTGATCCCAGCTGATTGGTTGGTTCCACCTAAGCCTCAGGTCCTCATGCCTGGTGACGCCCGCTAGCTGGGATAGTTCACCCCCCGTGGCATCCCACTGGTGATCGCAGGACGTATGGATGACTCCTCTATCTCCTTCTTCGCAGTTTTTGGGGATGGACGACTCAGGAGAGAGGATGCGCTCATCGACCCCCTACTCCCATGGCAGAGGGTTCGGGTCATAGGCCTTTTGGGGAAGGTCTGGCGTACCGATCCTAGCATCGAGCAGGACCAAATGCAGCTTTGGCATCTCTGGCTCTGGGAGGGGCGGGCCTTGTCAGAGCTTGATTGGGACCCAGGAGAGTGGTGGTGGCCAGAGATTGTGACAGGACAGGGGCTGACTTCCTTCTTCGCCTACAGCACGACTTTGGGCAGGCGAGTTCTTGGGAGGATGCAGAGCCACCCCCCCACCCAGCGGCCCAGCTGGTATGCACAGGGTATTTCCAGGTTCTTTTTGCAGGCATTCTGGAAGGCCTTGTGGGAGTGCTGGTGGCCACGGAAGATCTCATGCTTCCTGTGGCTTCTTGCCCACAAAGGTCTTCCAGTCCAGCTGGTTGCAGCAGATAGGCCAGGACGGATGCTGCCAGATTTGCCATGAGGATGAGGAGTCACCAAAACACTGCCTGTGGAGCTGCACTCGTGCCCAGGAAGTGTGGAGGTGGACTTTCGGGATTCTTACTCGTGCAGCACCAGAGCTAGGTTTGATCACTTGGGGCGTGTTCTGTTGGTGCAGCACCGCACCTGGTCTTCATCACTTATTCAAGGCATGCCAGCAGGACCCCACTTTCCTTATCACACAGGGGACGTGGGGGCCGCTCAAGGGTATCCCGCAGCACCTAGCAGAGGCTGATACAGGAGTTCGGGAGAGACAGCCAGTCTAGGAGATTATTAGTAGCATTGCAGGGTGGCACATCTGGACCTCACGCTGCGCGCAGATCCTCGGTGGCACCTCCTTATCGATTGCCCAGATCATGACGGAGATTTGGAGCGAGATTATTCATACCCTTAGAGGCCAGTGGGACCAGATTCAGGGAGATTCCCGGGCCGGTCAGGAGAAGCGAAGCCGCTTCCTCCGGGCTTGGGACACACAGGGCCTCTTCTTCGAGCAGACTTCGCCCCGATGGCTGTTCATTCACACTCGTCTTATCCCTCCGTGAGAGTATAATTTATTCTGTTACCTTTTAGGGCTGTGTCCGATTTGTGAACGTAGCCCGTCAACTACAAGCTGACCTTTTGTATCTTGTTCTCGAAGTAATATAATTAGCACTGTTTTTTCGGCAAAAAATATAAACCCACTTACAACCAATTGCATTCTTGTCTGTAGGCAAAGGCACCAATTCCCATGTAGCATTTGCTTCCAAGGCATCCATTTCTTCATCCATGGCTTTCTCCCATTTTTCTTTTCCCATGGCTTGCTCAAAAGAAGTGGGTTCTGGTTCCTGTATCACTTTGACCATATAGGCATAGTTAATGGCTATAAATCCATCATATTTCAGCCTATCCACAGGATACCTAGCTCTGGTAGAGTTGTGCAAAATAGGCTCACTTCCAGGTGCTCTCAAAACATCCCTGGTCTTCCTTACTCCAGGTGTAACAATAGAAGGAATACCCAACTCATCACCAATGCTCTGTTCTGAGCCACTGGATTCACCATCCACATAAGAGTGACCTGCATTCACATCAAACATGGGCTGATCTACCTTGTCTTTTCCTTTTCGTGATACCTGCGTAGCACTAGCTGCATTGCTTTGAGGAGATTATCCTGATCTCAATCTACCTATCCATGGTAAAGTATGTGAACTACTACTAGAGGACACTGCAGGTCCACTAATATTTTGTGATTGCTACTGTGAATTCTGTGTAGCATTACCATTTTGTGCATCTACATTATCAATTACATTTACTAGTTTATACCAGCTACTCATCTCATCAAAAACAACATCTCTACTCACTGTAAACTTACGAGTAGAAGGGTTATAGCATCTATACCCTGTTTGTTGCAGAGAATAACCAATAAAGATGCGCTTCTCAGCTTTTGGATCCAACTTGGACCTCAACTCATCTGGCACATGAACATAGGCAATGCAACCAAAAATTTTCAAATGAGAAATATTTGGTTTCCTACCAGTATACATCTCCTCAGGCGTCATGCCATGTATTGCTGCAGTGGGAGTCCTATTCATTATGTAAATTGCTGTAGCAACTGCTTCAGCCCAATAATAATCTGGTAGGTCTTTTTCATTTAGCATGGCCCGAGATACCTCTCCAATATGCCTGTTTTTCCTTTCTGCAAGTCCATTTTGCTGTGGGATATGACTGCATGAATATTGCTGCTTTATGCCATGCTCTTGCAGGAACCTTGCAACTCATTTGAGAGGTACTCTCCCCCTCCATCTGACCTTAGGCATTTTATTTGCAGGCCTGTTTCTTTTTCAACCATAGCTTTGAAAGCTTTGAAATGCCCAAACACTTCACTTTTCTTTTTCATAAAATGCACCCAAACTTTTCTGCTGTAGTCATCAATAAAAGTGACAAAATAATGATAGCTTCCAATAGATGCAGCTTTAGTAGTCCACACATCTGAGTGGATTAATTCCAATGGCTTCTTACTCTCTTGAACATGTCTAGGAAATGGTTTTCTTGCCTATTTTCCAAATTGACAGGCTTCACATAGTAGTCCACACATCTGAGTGGATTAATTCCAATGGCTTCTTACTCTCTTGAACATGTCTAGGAATGGTTTCCTTGCCTATTTTCCAAATTGACAGGCTTCACATACCTTATGCATTTGTGCAACCTTGAATTTAGGCAATCTTGCAACAATATTTTGAGCCTGCATTGATTTAAGTCGCTGTACATTAACATGACCAATGCGTTTATGCTAGATATCAATATCTACAACTACACTGGTCCCATGTGCAAACATTGCTGCACTCAATTCAGGCATGTCCGCATCTAACGTAAACAAACTGCCCTTCTTCTTTCCTTTTGTTATCAAGCGACCGTTATTTTTCATATTCTCAACAAAGCATCCATGAGGATTAAATCTGACCTGCAAGCCCTGTTCAACCATTTGACCAATAGAAACCAGGTTCTTGGTGATATTCGGGACATGAAATACATCAGACAGGTATTTCTTTTTCCCATCCTGCATAAACAAAGGAATTTTACCAATCTGCACAATAGGATGTGTAGTATCATCACCAGTCTCCACAAATCCTGGTTTTTCCATTTTCCTTGCACTCTACATCCATTCTGCATGACCTGTCATGTGGTTTGATGCACCTGAGTCAACATACCACACATCATTGCTTTCTTCTACACTTGTCACAAAATTGGTCATGTGCTGCACCATAAACAGATGCTCATTTCTATCATCACCCTGTCTACTATAAGATGCATAATTGCCTTGCTGCAATTTTCCATTCATAATGTCATTCTACTTTTTGTAGCAGTCTTTAGCCATATGACCCATTTTACCACAATAGTAGCATTCAACATTGCTGTTTGCATTTTGGCCTCTCTGCCATCCACCACGACCTCTTTGGCTCCCCCTGCCTCTAGAGTTATCACGTCCTCCTCCAAAGGAATGGTTTTCTTGAGTTTGCTGCATATTCTGATTTCTATCACGGCCTCTAGATCGGCCTCCTCTACCTCGGCCTCTACCTCTTCCAGCATTTGAGTAGAAGATAGTTTCTTTTGAAGTTCCTCCTAAAGAAGATGCACCACCATTTCTCTGCTCTTCAGAAATTAGAAGAGCAAACAACTCCTCAAAATCAGGAGATTTTTCACAGACGACAATGGATGTCCGGAACTGTGCATAATCCTTTCCTAGACCATTCAAGGTCACAGAAACTAAATCATCATCTTCCACTGGCGACCCAATGGAAGCAAGTGCATCTACAATTTTCTTCACCTTCATGTGGTAGTCATTGATGCTCATATTTTCTCTTTGCACATTGTGCAACTCTTGCTTGAGCTGCATTTTCCTGGCTTGCGTATTTGTGATGTATATTTTTGCCAAAGTTTCCCATGCCTCCTTTGGCGTACTTGCATCCTGAATATGCATAATCATAGAATCTGAAATACTGAAAGACAGTCAATACATAACTTTTCTGGCTCTCTCATGCCATCCTTTAAATGCCTGCATTTCCTATTGATTGGGAACATTAGGAAGAACTGGTTCTTCTTTATTTCCTATAATGAACTCCTAATAGCCTTTTCCCATAAGGAAATTCGTCATTCTAAACTTCCATGCTTGGAAGTTGTTCTTGTCAAGCTTTTCAGTGACAATCTGTGAAAGAGAATCAGATGCCATTATAGAACACTACAAAATATTCTGTCACTGCAAAAAAACACAGCTTCTACCTCACACGGGCAAATTTGCAAAACTGATGAAAGTGGTATTTGACCACACAGTCACTTCCTAGTGACGATTTTGCATCAACCGGCAATAAGGATGATCCTGTAACTCCCAGTATCTCTGCGCACAGGCATACGATGCAATTTTTGTGGTAACTTTCCACCGACCTGTAGAGCAATGGTTGCACAGCAAAAACAGGGCCTTTTTCTCAGTGCTTGTGGAGAACTTCCGCCTCCAAAACGGGCCCCAAAATGGCCTCGAATCAGAAAAATAAAGTCACTAAGGGCTTCGTCCTTACCCACAGCATATATTGCCCTCGCCACACTGCGAAGGGCATCTCAATCTGAGACAATGCACTCTTGCACTTTTCAGTGTGCTACCTACAGAGATGCTCCCAAATTGAAAAAGGAAAGCAACACTGGTCCTCTTACCAAGACACCGCGAACTTGGTTTGCTTTCTTGAGCTCCTTACCATGAACTAGTCTTTGATACCATGTGATGATAGTGGGAGAGAAGGAAGGAGTCTCACTTGCTTCTCACATACACAATGGGAGAATACACACAAAGGTGGAGGCTGAAAAATAGTTTTCCTCTTCTTAGTTGTGAAAGCCAAAAGAACTCTAGTACAAAGAAATAGAAGAACCCTATATGTGGGTCTCAAACCAAACTCAGCTAACTAAGGTGGCATACTAACTGAGCCACAAACTAGAGTACATAAGGATAGCTATCATCCAGCTATTATTCATGGGCAGTGTACCAATCGCATCTGCAGCTAACAAGTCGGTGACATAAATGCACAACGGTCAGCCTCGCATATCCACGAGTGGAGCTCGATATCTCAACACTAGGAGGCCTTGTTTTTCTTTTGATATGGATGTTGATATCATTGTGGGAGTGGTGGCTCCTATTGTGCAAAGCATTGGGCCAAAGGGAGCACGCTTTGATTCATGTGTGCTTGAGGATGTGGATGATGATGATGCTATACGACCACTGGGAAACCCATTTAACTAGTATTGCTCATGTACCCATTTTGTGATACTTTATCTTTCCAGCTCTTTTTTATTGTTACTATGATAGCTTCATCGCAAACTATTTAACAAATTTCCTTACATTTGTATTTGTGATCATTTTGTGTGGTGTGCTTCCTTGTTGTACAGAGGCTATGGCATTGAGGATGTCTTCCAACAAACATTATGATATCATTGGAAAGGACTTGCATGTTGCATGATGTCCTTTTGTGGATTATCAGTGTGAGGAGTCCTCCTATAAGGAGGATTAATAATGGTCACTTGTTTTGGCCTCTTACCTAGTAATGCATTGGGTTGAAGAGATATAAGTAATTCATGAAACTTGGGTGGGTAATGATGGTTTTTTTTGTACCATATTTGCAATAGGAATATTGCATGTTACAATGTCATTATGTAGGAATTGAATGTTCTTTGATGTCATTCCATGGATGTGATGAGGTATGATTATGATCCATGTTTTGGGTTGCCATTCAAACCAATCCATGTAATTTTGGCACGAATGATGATATACTCATTTCTTTATTTGCAATTAGAGATTCACATGCAAGTTTTTTAAAAGATTATTTTGTCTTTTAGACACACACGTGGAGTATCTATACTCACCTTCTTGTGAATCTTTGATTTGGGTTCTATGGTGTGTATGCTTTGTTGTTAAGAAAAAATTGACCCTCATGTTTATTGTGAAGTTATAGTGTTTTACCATGTAAACACATGTTTAATACCTATATCAAGTTTAATGAAAATTTCATAGGAAGTATCAACATCATAAACACAAATTCATGTAAAAATGTATCCTTGTCATAGCATCAAAAGCATTCGATAGATGTGCAATTTTTGGTGTCATCTTTAGGATCCCGCTCAGGCCATTTTTGCTCAGACGAGGAGCTCGCTCGGTGTTTTGACTTCCTCTATCCAAAGGAGGTTCAATATAACCACTCACTCGACACCCAACCTTACACAAAACTATTATGTCATTACCACTTCTACCATTCAAATCACTAAATGATGTTACATATTTCAAAACGTCGTCTAGCATCTCAATACCATCTCATTGAGTCGCTTATCCCTCTATGAAGGTTCACCTATGTTGAATTGTTTGACTTCAAGTTGTTTTGGTTGATTAAGTTGATTGAATACTTATTTCATTAATTTTGGACTCATATGTCTACATTTGGACTATTCCTAAAACTCCTTCCCAAATGAAAAGTTTACTTATGAAAATGTTGTTCGAGAATCAAAAGTTTACTTTTTGGCACTATCATTTCCACATAATAAATTTTAGAATATCTCTCTATAATGTTGCACTTAATAACAATTTAAATTAGTAATTTAATAAAAAATAATAGTTTAATTACTCTTAAATTAATAAAAGCAATTTTAATGTATAAAAAAATTATATGTATACATGCATGCATGTATGTATGTATGGATGCATGCATACATGCATGCATGTATGGATGCATGCATACATGCATGCATGTGTGGATGGATTGTATATATATATGTATGTATGTATGTATGCATGTATGTATGTATTAATTGCCCATGCATGATATTAATTTACCATAAGAGTCCTCTAAAATCTTCAAGATATCATAATGGTATTAACAAACACCTTTTGAGAGTTTAAAAACTCTAAAATCTAGTAAATATGGAGTCACACACAATGCTGCACATGCATGCATGGAATGTACATGTCCTTGGTTCATCGATCAAAGGCCATTGATACATATGGTGGGACCAATGCACTGCATTGTCCACGTGGCATGGGCATGCCCGTAAGATTTTTATATTTATCTTTATATAATTAAGGTCCATGTATGAGATTAATTTACCATTTGAGTCTTCTAAAATCTCCAAGACTTAATAACGATGTTAATAAACACCTTTCAAAGTTTTTGTAGAAATCCTAGTATAATTTTTCATTTTAAAGAATCTTCATTTAAAAGTTTGACTTTTTCTTAACCTATTAATAACTTTAAAAAATAAAAATCATTTAAATTTATGGATAAACTCTATATGTGTGTGTGTGTGTGCGCACATGTGTACGTATGTATGTATGTACATACATACGTACATATATATATCTATAAGGTCCATGCATTAGATTAATTTACCATGAGAGTCCTCTAAAATCTTCGAGACTTAATAATGGTGTTAATAAACACCTTTCAGAGTTTCAGAACTCTAAAATCTCCAAGAGTTATTAATGGTGCCAATAAACACCATTCAAAGTTTCAAAAAGAAAAAATGGTATAATCTCAAAGAACTTTATAATGGTGCCAATAAACACCTTGCAATAGTTACAAAGATTTTTTAAGCAAACACCTTCAAATAACTTATCTTTATGGAGGGGGAAAGAGAGGGAAATTTGTTTTTTTTTAATTAAAACTAAAATTTTTATTTTTATTTTATTTTGTTTTATTTTATTTTGTTTTGTTTTGTTTTATTTTTTTTGTTTGATTTTGTTTTATTTTATTTTATTTTATTTTTATCGTCGCCTCCACAAGGCCGATCTCTTGGACAAGAGGGAGGAAGGAGAGGAGAAGCGAAGAGAGAGGGAGAGAAGGGAGAAGAATGGGAAGAGAGAGGTAGAGAAGGGAGGAGAAAGAGAAGGGAGAGGGAGAGGGGAAACAGAGCGCAATGCGAGGGAGAGGGAGGAAGGGAGGGGACCACGATGGGAGCGAGAGTAGAAGGAAGGACTAGAGTAGAAGGAAGAGGGAGAGAGGAAGGGAGAGGGAGAGAGGAAGGGAAGAGTAATAATTTTTTTTTATGAATTTAATTAGATAGGTGGGTGATGAGGAGGAAGGCAAGATAATGGAGAGGGAAAGAGAGGAAAGAAGAGGGGGAAGGAATGAAGGTAAGGGAAGGAGAGAGAGAGAGAGAGAGAGAGTCGCACTGCCACGGCAATGCAACGGTGGGAAAAAAATAAAAATAAAAAATAAAAAATTTTGCTCATCGCTTGCATTGATGTGGGGCAGTGCGACTCTCTCTCGGTGTGTGTGTGTGTGTCGCCACCACACACTATAGAAGAAAGGGAGGGAGAGAGGAGACGAGGAGGAGAGAGAGAGAGTCCCATACCCTAAATCCTAAACCATGATCCCTATAGCCTCCAAATTCCTATACCATAAACACTATTTCCTATAACTTAAACCCTAAAACCTATACCTTAAATCCTAAACCCTATACCCTATACCCTATATCCTAAGCCTTAAGCCAAAAAATAGTATTTGAGGTGTGTTATTTGACCATGCACATAACTAATGGGCACGATCCTTTGCACATGCGTCAATAAAATCTATGTTAAAGCACATGCCTTTAAAGTATCATATGCATATGCTTTTGATGGTCAAAGTCCCCACAAATCCCATTTTTCACCAAGTGTTATGCACAACTGTCAAAAAATAGTATTTGAGGTGTGTCATTCACACATGCACATAACCAATGGGAATGATACTTTCTACACACATGAATCCAACCTACATTAATGCATGTATAAATTATCATACCCATTGTATATGCTTTGGATAGTCAAAGTCACCACAAATCCCATTTTCCATCGTGTTATGCACAATCGTTAAAAAATATTATTTGAGGTGTGTTATTCATACGCGCACATACCCGATGGACACGATAATCTTCACTTATGTCAATCCAACCTATGTTGAGGCCTGTACAAAGTATCCTGTCCATCGGATATGCTTTGGATGGTTAAACTTGCCACAAACCCCATTTTTCACCAAGTGTTATGCACAATAGCCAAAAAACATGCTCTGAGGTGTGTTATTTGAACATGCGCATAATCAATGGGCATGATACTTTACACATGTATAAATATAATCTATTTTGAGTTGTCTCCAAAGTATCACATCCATCAAATATGCTCTAGATGGTCAAAGTCACCACAAACCCCGTTTTTCACCAAGTGTTATGCACAACCGTAAAAAAATAATATCTAAGGTGTGTCATTCGAATGCGCTCATACCGAATGGTCATGATACTTTGCACACACATCAATACAACCTATGTTGAGGTGTGTGTAAAATATCATGTCCATCAAATATTCTTTGGATGGTCAAAAATGCACCACAAACACCTTTTTTCACAAAGTGTTATGCACAACCGCCAAGAAATAGTACCTGAGGTGTATTATTCGAATACGCTCATAACCAAAGGGTACGATGCTTTTCACAAGTAAAAATAAAATCTATTTTGAGGTGCCGGCAAAATATCTTGTCACAAACCCTGTTTTTTACCAAGTGTTATGCATAACTACCAAAGAATAGTATTTGAGGTGTATTATTCAAATGCTCTCATACCCTATGGGTACAATACTTTTCACATGCATCAATACAATATTTTTTGAGTTGTGTGCAAAGTATTATGCCCATTGGATATGCTTTGGATGATCAAAGTCGTCACAAATCACCTTTTTCATCAAGTGTTATCCACAATCACAAAAAAATAGAGTTTAAGGTGTGTTATTCGAAC
Source organism: Dipteris shenzhenensis (assembly GCF_047967505.1). Classification (NCBI taxonomy): domain Eukaryota; kingdom Viridiplantae; phylum Streptophyta; class Polypodiopsida; order Gleicheniales; family Dipteridaceae; genus Dipteris; species Dipteris shenzhenensis. The sequence continues at coordinate 10,689,327 of NC_141610.1, forward strand.
GTGGACATACTGGATGGACATAATACTTTGTATTCATGTCAATCCAACCTATTTTTAGATCTTTTCAAAGTATCCTACCCATCAAATATGCTTTGGATGGTCAAACGCACCACAAACTCCATTTTTCTCTAAGTGTCATGCACAACTACCAAAAAACACGTTTTGAGGTGTGTTGTTTGAATGCGCACATATCTGATGGCCATGATACTTTGCAAGTTCATTAATACAACCTATTTTGAGCTGTGTACAAATTCTCATGCCCATCATATATGCTTTGGATAGTCAAAGTCGCCACAAATTCCTTTTTCCATCAAGTATTATGCACAACTATCAAAAAATAGTATTTGAGGTGTGTTATTCGAACACACACATATCCAATCAGTATGATACTATTGATATAAGTCAATGTAATAGATGTTGAGTATTGTGCAATGTATCGTGCCCATCAGATATGATTTAGATGGTCAAACTCACTACAAACCTCATTTTTCACCGTGTTAAGCACAATCATAAAAAACACACGATTTGAGGTGTGTTATTCAATTGTGCACATACTCGATGGGCACGATACTTTGCAAGTTAACCAATACAACCTATGTTGATCTGTATGCAAAGTATTGTGTGCATCATATATGCTTTGGATGGTCAAAGTTGCCACATATCCCATTTTTTAACCAAGTACTATGCACAATAGTGAAAAAATAGTATTTTGAGGTGTCATTCGAATGCCCTCATATTCGATGGGTGTTATACTTTGCATACACATCAATATAATATATGTTGAGACACGTGCAAAATATCATCCCCATCGGATATGCTTTCGATAGTCAAACGTGTCACAAACTCCATTTTTCACCAAGTGTTATGCACAAGCACCAAAAAATAGTATCTAAGGTGTATTATTCGAATGCTCTCATACCTGATGGGCACGATGCTTTGCACATGTGTTAATCTAACCTAATTAGAGATGCATGAAAAATGCCATATCCATCAAATATGCTTTGGATCGTAAAATACACCAAAAACTCCATTTATCACACACTAAGTGTTATGCACAATTGCCAAAGAATAGTATCTGAGGTGTGTTATTCAAATGCCCTCAAACCCGATGGGCACAATATTTGCACACATGTCAATACAACCTATGTTGAGATGTGTGCAAAGTATTGTGTCCATCCAATATGCTTTGGATAGTCAAAGTCGGCACAAACCCACTTTTTCATCAAGTATTATGCACAACCACCAAAAAATAGTATTTGAGGTGTGTTATTTAATTGTGCATGTACCTGATGGGCACGATACCTTTCAATCATGCCAATTTAATCTTTGTTGAGTCTTGTGCCAAGTATCATCATCGGATATGATTTGGATGGTCAAACTCGCCACAAATCGTATTTTTCACTAAATGTCATATACGACCACCCAAAAATACGCTTTGGATGTGTTATTCAAACGTGCACACACCTGATGGGTATGATATTTTGCATGTGTGTCAATCCAACCTATGTTGATTTGTGTGCAAAGTACCATACCCATCAGATATGGTCTGGATGATTGAAGTCACCAAAAACCTCATTTTTCACCAAGTGTTATCCACAACCGCTATAAAATGTATCTGAGGTGTGTCATTCGAATGCATCCATACCCGATGGGAATGATACTTTGTGCACACATCAATACAATATATGTTAAGTCGTGTTCAAAATATCGTGCCCATCAGATTTTCTTTGGATGGTCAAACATGCTGCAAACTCCATTTTTCACCAAGTGTCATGCACAACCACCAAAAAATAGTATCTGAGGTGTATTATTCAAATGCTCTCATATTTGATGGGCATGATGCTTTGCACATGTATTAATCTAATATAATTAGAGATGCATGAAAAATATCATGTCCATTGGATATGCTTTGGATGGTCAAACATGCCACAAACCCCATTTTTCATCAACTGTTATGCACAATTGCCAAAGAATAGTATTTGAGGTGTGTATTCAAATGCACTCATACCCGATAGGCATGATACTTTGCACACATGTCAATCCAGCCTATGTTGAGGTGCGTGCAAAGTATCATGCCCATTGGATATGCTTTTCATGGTTAAAGCCAGCACAAATCCAATTTTTCATCAAGTATTATGCACAACCATCAAAAAATAATATTTGAGGTCTGTTATTCAAGTGTGCACATATCGGATGGACATGATACTTTGCACTCGTGTTAATTTCACCTTTTTTGAGTCCTGTGCCAAGTATCATGCCCATTAGATATGCTTTGGATGGTCAAACTCGCTACAAACTCTATTTTTCACTAAGTTTCATGCACGACCACCGCTAAAAAACATGATCTGAGGTGTGTTATTCAAGGGCGCACATACCCAATGGACATGATACTGTGTGTAGGAATCAATCTTGCATATTTTGATGCATGTAAAAATTATCATGCCCATCGGATATTCTTTGGATTGTCAATGTTGCCACAAACCCCATTTTTCACCAAGTAATATGCACAACCACCAAAAGAAACTATCTGAGATGTGTAATAAGAATGCACTCATACTTGATGGACATGATACTTTACACATGTGAATCCAACCTATGTTGAGGTGCATGTAGATTATTATACCCAGCGTATATGCTTTGGATGGTCAAACTCGCTACAAACGTCATTTTTCACCAAGTGTTATGAGAATCTGAGGTGTGTCATTCGAATGTGCTCTTACTTGACAGGCACGATACTTTACACACGTTTTCTATAAGATGGAATTTGAAAATTCTAACCAGATAGATGACTCTAGATGGCTTATGCCGATTTATTTGAGTACTTGGAGGGCTAAATTTGGGTTTCATACGAGGAAGTTATGTTAATTTTGGGCTAATTTATCAAATTTCAAGTTTGAAATATTAGCTAAACTAGAAGGGGAAAGGGGGGGGGGGAGGGGGGAGGAGAAAGGTGGGATGGGAAGGGGGGGGAGGGGAAAGGGTGGGAAGGGGGAAGGGGGAAGGGGGGAGGGGAAGGGGGGCAGCGGAAGGGGGAATGGGGGGAATGGAGGAAAGGGGGGAATAGGGGAATGCAGAATGGGGGGAGAGGAATGGGAGAAAGGGGGAATGGGGAGAGGGGAACGGGGGGAAGAAGGGAAGGCGGGAATGGAGGAAACAAGGGAATGGGGTTAAGGATTTAAGGTATAGTTTTAGGGTTTAAGTTATAGAAGATAATGTTTACGGTATAGGAATTTGGGTTTTGGCTATAGGGATCAGGGTTTAGGATTCAGGGCATGGAGTAGAGTTACAAATATTAGCCATGCTACAAATATTAGCCTGTGAATTTGGTTTAAGTATAATTAAACTTCATTCAAAGGTCTTTAATAAGTTGGAATTTGAAAATTCTAACCTATAGATGACTTTAGATCGCTTATGCCGATCGATTTGAGTACTTGGAGGGCTAAATTTATACGATAAAGTTATGTCAATTTTTGGGTGAATTTATCAAATTTCAAGATTGAAAGATTAGCCAGATTAGTTTGGAGAAGCTCCTAAATTCGTCTTTGGGAAAATATTCACCCTTAAAAATTTATCTTGGGGAGGATAGGGAAGAAAGGAAATTAATGGAATGCATGAGAGGAAAGGGGGGGGGAAGGGGGAGGGGGAGGAAAAGGCGGGGAGAGGGGAAAAGGGGAGAGAAGGGGGGGGGAGAAGGGGGGAAAGGGGGGAAGGGGGCAAAGGGAGGGGGAAAAGGGGGGGAGGGGAGGGGAAAGGGGGGGAAAAGGGGAGAGGGGAAGGAATGGGGGAAAGGGGGAAGGGGGAAGGGGGGAAGGGGGGGGGGGAAGGGGAAGGGGGGAAGTGTTGAGATATCGAGCTCCACTCATGATATGCCAGGGTGACCATTGTGCATTTATGTCACCGACTTGTTAGCTGCAGATGCGGTTGGTATAATGCCCACGAATAATAACTGGATGACAGCTATCCTTATCTACTCTAGTTCATGGCTCAGTTAGTATGCCACCTTAGTTAGCTGAGTTTGGTTTGAGACCCACATATAGGGTTCTTTTATTTCTTTGTATAAGTGTTCTTTTGGCTTTCACAACTAAGAAGAGGAAAGACTATTTTCAGCCTCCACCTTTGTGTGTATTCCCCCATTATGTATGTGAGAAAGCCACCAGTGAGACTCCTTCCTTCTCTCCCACTATCTTCACATGGTATCAGAGCCTTGTTCATGGTAAGAAGCTCAAGAAAGCAAACCAAGTTCGTGGTGTCCTGGTAAAAGAACCAGTGTTGCTTTCCTTTTTCAAGTTTGGGAGCAAATCTCTGCAGGTAGCACAGCCGGAAAGTGCAAGAGTGCATTGTCTCAAATTGAGACACCCTTCACGGTGTGGTGAGAGGTGACTTTATTTTTTTAATTTGAGGCCATTTCGGGGCCCATTTTGAAGGCAGAAGTTCTTCGCAAGTACTCAAAAAAAGGCCCCGTTTTTGCTGTGCGACCACTGCTCTGCAGGTCGGTGAAAAGTTGCCGCAAAAATTGCATCGTATGCCTGTGCGCAGAGATATTGGGAGTTACAGAATCATCCTTATTGCCTGTTCATGCAAAATCGTCACTAGGAAGTGATTGTGTGGTCAAATACCATTTTTGTCAGTTTTGCAGATTTGCCTGTGTGACGTAGAAGCTATGTTTTTTGCAGTGATAGAATTTTTTGCAGTGTTCTATAATGGCGTCTGATTCTCTTTCACAGATTGCCACTGAAAAGCTTGACAAGAACAACTTCCAAGCATGGAAGTTTAGAATGACGAATTTCCTTATGGGAAAAGGCTATTAGGAGTTCATTATAGGAAATAAAGAAGAACCAGTTCTTCCTAATGTTCCCAATCAATAGGAAATGCAGGCATTTAAAGGATGGCATGAGAGAGCCAGAAAAGTTATGTATTGACTGTCTTTCAGTATTTCAGATTCTATGATTATGCATATTCAGGATGCAAGTACGCCAAAGGAGGCATGGGAAACTTTGGCAAAAATATACATCACAAATACGCAAGCCAGGAAAATGCAGCTCAAGCAAGAGTTGCACAATGTGCAAAGAGAAAATATGAGCATCAATGACTACCACATGAAGGTGAAGAAAATTGTAGATGCACTTGCTTCCATTGGGTCGCCAGTGGAAGATGATGATTTAGTTTCTGTGACCTTGAATGGTCTAGGAAAGGATTATGCACAGTTCCGGACATCCATTGTCGTCTGTGAAAAATCTCCTGATTTTGAGGAGTTGTTTGCTCTTCTAATTTCTGAAGAGCAGAGAAATGGTGGTGCATCTTCTTTAGGAGGAACTTCAAAAGAAACTATCTTCTACTCAAATGCTGGAAGAGGTAGAGGCCGAGGTAGAGGAGGCCGATCTAGAGGCCGTGATAGAAATCAGAATATGCAGCAAACTCAAGAAAACCATTCCTTTGGAGGAGGACGTGATAACTCTAGAGGCAGGGGGAGCCAAAGAGGTCGTGGTGGATGGCAGAGAGGCCAAAATGCAAACAGCAATGTTGAATGCTACTACTGTGGTAAAATGGGTCATATGGCTAAAGACTGCTACAAAAAGTAGAATGACATTATGAATGGAAAATTGCAGCAAGGCAATTATGCATCTTCTAGTAGACAGGGTGATGACAGAAATGAGCATCTATTTATGGTGAAATTGCAGCAAGGCAATTATGCATCTTCTAGTAGACAAGGTGATGACAAAAATGAGCATCTATTTATGGTGCAGCACATGACCAATTCTATGACAAGTGCAGAAGAAAGAAATGATGTGTGGTATGTTGACTCAGGTGCATCAAACCACATGACAGGTCATGCAAAAGGGATGCAGGATGCAAGGAAAATGGAATGACCAGGATTTGTGGAGACTGGTGATGATACTTCCTATTGTGTAGATTGGTAAAATTCCTTTGTCTATGTAAGATGGGAAAAAGAAATAACTGTCTGATGTATTTCATGTCTTGAACATTACCAAGAACCTAGTTTCTGTTGGTCAAACGGTTGAACAGGGCTTGTAGGTCAGATTTAATCCTCATGGATGCTTTGTTGAGGATATGAAAAATAACGATCGCTTGATACCAAAAGGAAAGAAGAAGGGCAGGATGTTTACATTGGATGTAGACATGCCTGAATTGAGTGCAACAATGTTTGCACATGTGACCGGTGTAGTTGCAGATATTGATATCTGGCATAAACGCATTGGTCATGTTAATGTACAGCAACTTAAATCAATGCAGGCCCAAAATATTGTTGCAGGGAGGATTGCCTAAATTCAAGGTTGTAGAAATGCATAAGGTATGTGAAGCCTGTCAATATGGAAAACAGGCAAGGAAACCATTTGCTAGACATGTTCAAGAGAGTAAGAAGCCATTGGAATTAATCCACTCTAATGTGTGGACTACTAAAGCTACATCTATTGGAGGCTGTCATTATTTTGTCACTTTTATTGATGATTACAGCAGAAAAGTTTGGGTGCATTTTATGAAAAAGAAAAGTGAAGTGTTTAGGCATTTCAAAGCTTTTAAAGCTATGGCTGAAAAAGAAACAGGCTTGCAAATAAAATGCCTAAGGTCAAATGGAGGGGGAGATTATCTCTCAAATGAGTTTGCAAGGTTCCTATAGGAGCATGGCATAAAGCAGCAATATTCATGCAGTCATACCCCACATCGAAATGGACTTGTAGAAAGGAAAAACAGGCATATTGGAGAGGTATCTCGGGCCATGCTAAATGAAAAAGACCTACCAAATTATTATTGGGCTGAAGCAATTGCTACAGCAGTTTACATAATGAACAGGACTCCCACTGCAACAAAACATGGCATGACGCCAGAGGAGATGTATACTGGTAGGAAACCAGATATTTCTCATTTAAAAATTTTTGGTTGCATTGCCTATGTTCATGTGCCAGATGAGTTGAGGTCCAAGTTGGATCCAAAAGCTAAGAAGTGTATCTTTATTGGTTATTCTCTGCAGCAAAAAGGGTATAGATGCTATAACCCTTCTACTCGCAAGTTAAATAACTCCTCGAGACTATTGTGCCAAGGTAGAGTGGCACAGTAGAACTTGAGGAAGAAGATTACATAGAAGGTCACAAGATGTGACTCAAGGTTTTTGGGGATACTTTGCCTTGACTGCTAGGTCATTGAATGGGCTCACTAATGAAGAATCTGAAGGGTAACACTACCCTCCTCAATTGTTGGTCCAAACATGCTCTTGCAAGGCTCAAAGAAACTATTATTAAAGGCTAGAAAATCCTTAGGGGCTAGCCATGCCCTTAGGCAAGGAATAATGTTAGCTACTCTAGCTCCAATGGAGCTGCAAAAAGACATCGAAGAAGACTCTCAAGTAGTTGAAGCTTCCTTAAAGGCCGCAAAGGAAAGTGGGAGATGAACACACATTGAGAACCTCTTTCTCTTATGTTCCTCTCTTTCTCATACTCTTAGAAAATCTCTAAAAAAATCTCTTACTCACAAATCACTCAACATATGCAAGAAATCCCTCACAAAATACATTCAAAATTGAATATGATAAAATCAATTGCATTGATATGGGATAATTTTGAGCTAAAAGAAAGCTTTTGTCACTCTCTAGAAGGTGATATAGCAATACTATCAACAAAAGCAGTAAATAGAACTATCACGACAAAATAAGGACTGCGGAGTGGGGAGATGGAGGAGAGAGGCAATAGCTAGAGAGGACACCAAAAATGAGTAAATGTACTCTAGAAGTTGTAAAGAATCAATATATACAAATGCCTTATGGTTAGGGTTAGGGTTATGGTTAGGATTAGGGTTAGATTAGCTACGTTGGGGTTTTCAATATTTTTAGCACTCTATTTGGTTAGTGCATTATCATAATATGATACATGGCCAAAGGGCATAATGTAGAACTCAAGGGTTCTGAACAAGAGGGAGAATATGAATTTAATTTTTACACATGATGTACAAAAGTGGGATATATCAAATATAGCAAGATTCCTCCGTGCCACTCCCTCACCTTATTCTTTTTGTTCCACACATGATTTATTCTTTCTCTCTCTCTCTCTCTCTCTCTCTCTCTCTCTCTCTCTCTCTCTCTCTCTCTCTCTCTCTCTCTCTCTCCCACCCCCCCTCCCCCCGCAGATTGCATATTCACATAATCACACAACTTTTTGTGTGATATGCAATTATGAACACCCTTTTCAGAAATTCATGAATGCAGTGATAACAAAACCTTCTCGATCAAGAAAAATGAGAAACTGGCAATTTACCATCGGTAACTTTGATATTTACTAATGGTACTAATGAATTGTTCCACCAATACAAAGACACTTATTGTCGATAAATATCATTGTATCAGTTGTGAGAAAAATACCATCGTTGATGAAACTATGCACAAATTCAATCGGCAATACTCTTACATTTATCAGTGGTACATTGTGTGATACTACCATAGTAATTCGATAACTAGTGCCAGTATCAAACCTGATACTGGTGGTATAGCCCTATGTACTGGCAATTTTAGTACCACCTCAAGTATATAAGGAAGTTGCTAGTTCATTTTGAAATGTTTTTATTTGAGAGGTAAATTCTTCTCTTTTATCTTAAGCCCCACTCTAGGACTAGTCCTACAATGTAGTAGCTAGCCCCTGTTCTTTCAAGGCACAAGAGCTAGATGGGACCACTCTTAGGCTGCAGGTACCTAGGCTCTCTTCATGAAAGCGGTGGTATTTTGTCATTTTTTTGTTTGGATGCATGTCATTTTTGGTTCTGCATGCATGAACTGACGATTAAGACAAAACACGCATGCAAACCATATCGTTTTGTATGCTTGAATAATTGGTATTAGATTTCCCCTTGTGCTTGAATTTATGCATGCAAATTATATTACTTGAATCCACTACTATCTTCACATATCATCCGCCTTCTATCTTCACGTAGCACATGCTACCATTTGCAATGTCAGGAGAGGAGATGGTAAGAGAGGCAAGAGAGTAGGGAACAGACCGTTAACATGAGAGGAGACCGGAAAAAAAAAACAATCTGCCCATGAGCAAATATATTGATGCGTCTATACACCTCTTCAGATGCTTGCCTGACATCATCTAATGCACCTCAAAGTGGGCAGATCCCAAGAGCTCCCAATGGAAGGATATCCAAAAATTGGTGTCCAAGGAAGAAGTATTATCCATTTGGCCAACACAAGAAGAGGGGGAGCAATCAAAAGGCGAGAGCATCTAGAGAAGAAGGAGGTGTTGGACATTGGATTCTCACCCTATTGAGTGACACGACAGATGGAAGGCGGGCACCTAGAGATCCAAGCTCAATTGCACGACATTTACATTGATGTGTATGGCAAGGATCGTCACCATGTGAAAGGAATCCCTATGGACTTCTCATCCTACAAGGAAGAATGCATAAGGCATCCCAACAGATGTTGCCATTATACAAGAGATGCTCTTAGATGCATTGGTAGGAGCATGAGATACTATGGAGGAGCATCTCCAAAAGATTTCGTGAGTAAAATGAAGCTCATTTTAAGGAAAAACCAATGCTTGAAAATCCAAATGATAGATGAAGTGGTCCACAACACTGTGACGACTCTAATGGCACAATTGGCAAGCTTAACAGAATTAAACGTGCATCTACGCAAGAGTGCATGGAGCGTAGAGCCACTTTGCACGATGTGCAATCACATGAGATTGAGACAACAATTTGTCACCATCCTACAAACCAACCATGCCCAGTGGAGCCCCTTTGTGAAATCAAAAAATAATCATTACTATGTCTAATTCGTTTAGCAGTTTTTGATGCATCTATCGAGTTCAATCTTACACCTTGCAGCCATAGGTTTCATCTTATTTTTCTTGTTACGAGCCATGCAAGCATGTATGTTGTTCCCACTTTGTCTATCTAAGTTTCCAGCATCTCTGTAAATGATTTTTGGGATAGGCGATTTGATGCCCCCACAATAACTCATCGCTCATGAGTCTTGACCCTTGTATGCTAAAACTCCTGTTATTGGCATCTATTTGAATATATAACATCTTCATATCTCAATATATACTTGAGTTCATAATATTGAAATGTTCTTAATAGTTTGATATAACATACTTCAAGTTTAATATGAGTTGTAAGTACCAGACTCTTTGAAATACTTCTTTTTCATTACGTGTTTAATTGTTCATCAAGAAAACCCATTGATGCAACCCATTCGGATTGAAACAAACCCATCGAAGCAATGCATTAAAGTAAGCATGCAAGCAATCATTCAACATACATGAAGACACAGTACTTCTAGATTTTTTGTGAAAATTTCAGAGTTGAGAAGTAGAGTATATCGCACCACCACATCTCCCGACAACAACCTGTAGTCAAGAGACATAGTGGTGAGATAGATTCTAACTCTCACCAGTGAATTTTTCATCAAAAATCTAGGAACCATCATGTATTCCACACCAAGGGCACCACATTCCTTCTATGAACCTATCTCATTTGGTAACACTTAAACTTGGCAATGATAACCTCTTTGAAATATCAATACCTCACATAGTATCCGCATTCATTAGGTTGCAGTTGCGGCTAACTGTTAGACCAATACACTTGATATCGGAGCAGTCGACCAATTCTGCAAACACAACTCTCTCTCTCTCTCTCTCTCTCTCTCTCTCTCTCTCTCTCACACACACACACACACACACACACAACTAAATTACGGTCCACCTTACACCAGCATGCTAAGTGTAGGAGCTATGGAGTACAATCTTGCCTAATAACGAGCTCTCATGGCTGTCGCAAGACTTTTAGAGGAAAAAATGGGCACAGAAGCTAGGTAAACATACCACCACTACATGGTGTGATACCACTGGTATTTTTAATTATACCGGCAGTATTTATCAATACAATCGATTGTATTTTATTTTAAACCATCAGTAGTTGGCTTTTTACCGACAATTTATCGTTTATTACAGCTGAAATTACACATACTACTGTCAATATATTTATCTAGGCTCACGATTGGATTTTTTAGGTTACAAACGCCATCACATCATTTTCATGCATTTTTTGAATTAACATGATGTTCCTGAATAATGTGTTAACGCAAACATGAAAATGTTAACAAACTCCCTATCTCTCTCACATAGGAACACAAACATGTGTCTCTTTCCTTTCCTCACACAAAGAGCACCCATAAAAATCATAAGCCTAACCTTAGTAGCAACGAGGGAAAGAAAAAAATGAGTGGTGAGAGAGACTTAAACCTTAAGGAGGTCCAAACATCTAATCTCATTCAAGCAGTGTGGAAAAATCTTGATTTAGACATGAGGGCATACATAGCTCATGTTTTGAATAAGGACATCCCCACAACTCACATGTCGTGGAAAGAAGAAGACATGAGGCTCCTCTCAAGGGTCATCTATGCCTTGACACTATATATCTCTCTCTATGTTTCGATAAGTTGGCATATTGCATTTTGGAATGGATTTTTTGCATAATTCATTGTGAATGATAAAAATTTGGATTTGCAATAGTAAATTGTATGTTACAAGTGTTTTCTTGTATGCCTAAAATAAATAATGTTGATGATAACCATCAAGTATAAAGGCCATGCAACACAATGCATGAGCTTGTTGTACAAGGATGTTATCATGCATTGGCCATCCAAGGCAAAATACATAAGTATAAGGTTATTGAGAGGTTATTAGATCAATATGGAAACGGCTTTGAACAAACATGGGCAAAGAAAGAAATGTGAGCCTATTTGCATAGTAGCAACCTTTCAATGGCTTGACTTGGTTGTGGAGCATATGTAAAAAGATTGCTTGAGAGGAGGATGAATCCAACAAGCAATAGAAGGTTGTAGCTAGAGAACACAGTATTACATGTGGAAGTGGCCTAAGTAGTACCAACACAAGTAATAGTGACCAAAGTGGAACAAGTGGTAGTTGCAAGAGTGGTACCAACAACAGTAACCTTTGGCTTGGTGGTAGGAGTGGATTTGTGGCGTTGTGTATGTACATTTCAAATTTTTTAATGCCGTTGCCCAATCTTGATTAAAGTCATTCATCAATGGCATTTTGTTTCCTACTCCTCTTCTTTTTTTTATGTGTATTTATTTAATGATTATGAATATGGAGGATGTAGTATGTATACTATTGTGTATGTGTTTCTTTGAAGTGTAAAATGGAGAATGATTCCATCTAGAACAAAACTCTAGCAATACAAAGTCTGACTTTAATTTTTGTTTGTCATAGGAGCAAGAGTGCGACAATGATACTTCCAAGGAGGAAGAAGGCTAGCTAATTGAGGGGTGATGGTGACCATGGAGGGCAATGTGGAGACAAGGGTGGAGAGAATGAACAACTTGACACTATTCCCAAGAGGACATGTAGCCCTCCATACATACATACACATATATATACATACAAGGCATGTACAAACATATACACATCCAATTGATGTTATTTTGATTTTGCTCCTCTTTTAATTAACTTTAGTTTTTAGAGCTTGAAGAGGATAAGGTAGAAGACAATCTCTTTCCTCGTCCTATGAATCTTGATTCTCAATGAGAGGGAACCCTTTGGGCCATTGGACATCAATGGACTCCTTTCTCCACCCAACTCCAATCCTTTCATTTTCCCTAAGTAAAAAGCTTCAAGGACCTTGTCCCTGTCAATGGTCATGTTCCAATATGAATGTGTCCAAAGATTCTATATCCTCATTTTATCTTCGTGGAAAGTGAGGCTACTAAGAATGGAGGCCGGATATGCTATAATCGTGCTAGGTGTTGGGGATTTGAATTCACTCTCTAATAAACACTTTGGACTATCAAATGGTGTATTTTAATGTTCCACTATGTATACTCATCATCCCTTGTATGGGTATATATCATGTCCAATTCCATATAATCTAATCATCATTTTGTCCAAAGTACAAGTTCTAAGTAGCTCACTATATGCATTCTAATCTAAGCTTTTTCTTCAAAATCTAGGTTATAGATTTAATATTCTCCAATATGTTTTAAGTAAGTAAATAATAGTCATTGCTATACTACATTTGTTTAACTAGCCATTTTAGAATGCAATTTCAAGCATATAATAGCCTACGCATACTACTTATTGTCACTTTCTATAAGCCCAAAGCCATATGAGATTGGGTAATGCAACCGTTGTGACTAGGCTTCTATGTCTCTCATATATAAAAAGCAGCACATACATGTTCAACCATATGGTATACAACCACCCATTCATTTCTCCAACATTGTCTCATTATTCCCATTGTAGGCCATAATAATAATGTCATTTCCTAGTACCATGGTACTAGAGTGTAGAAACTAAGATATACCACATTATCTTTGTATCATGTTCATGCTTCCTATGCCATATCCAAGGAATAAACATAGAATCATTTTTTAGCCATTTCTCATTTCAATTTAACTTGTGTATGTCCCTATGGTATGTGTGCATATGTTAAATAGATCAGTGTCTTTGTCATATGCCCTTCACATAGAACAATTCTACGTTACGCATTATTGATGGTGCATGTATGTAAGCTAGACATCTTACACTTTGTTTTTTAACATCAATATTCATTCACATGTAAATTAATTGTGTTGTGTGCACATGTGCAGGCATGTTCAAGTCGATTTGGTTCCTAGTACGATTATATCAAGTGGAGAAATAAAAGTGATTCAAGAAAATATTGCAAATTACAACTACAGATTTTCCTTCGATATAGGTATAAAAATAACAATTCACGTCTACTACCAAATACATTATACAAACTTAAAGAGTTCTATTTGGAGTTGAAATTGGGACTGCACATGCACCTGAACCATCAACTTGATGTCCACTGCACCATGAAAGTATTCATACATCAAACTGAATACTAAAACTTACTGGCATCTTTGAATATAAATTGTGAGGTTGGTCGTAATGAAGGCTAGCGCTCAAGGGGAAGAGCATATGCTACAAAAATACAAATATGGTGAAATCTGCCTCAAGAAGATTTCAAGGGTTAAGAGGCTACAATTAGTGCTATGAGGGCTAGGAATATAGCTCCACTTAGACATCTCACTCACTCTCCTCAAATGAGAGAAGAATGAGAAATAAGAGATGTTGCACGGCTTATATGGGCATTTTTCCCCACAAAGTTCGTCAATTCAGGCTGGTCAAAGCAAATCATTTTACCCGAAAAAATCAATTTTGCAAATTTTTAGAAATTGCATTTATAGATTTAAGAATAAGCACAAAAATCGATAAATAAATCAACATGCTGAGCTGAGTCAAAGGACCAAATGCTCGGGATCACGGCTAGAGAGCAAAGCTAACCAAGTGCAGCACGGTATTTTAAGACTCTTTTAAACCATAACACAAGGCATGTTGTCGTTACTTTGGCATCAAAATATCTGGATGAAATCAGTAACGCATCCAAAGTCATCCTGTAAAAACAAAATGATATGTGGTGACTGGTTTCAACCTTCTGGCAGTCGCCCACACAAGATTTGAGTCCATTGATGTCATCTATAGACATTCGCCCTTACACAGGAAGCCTAGCCCCTAGCAAAACTGAACTTAGAACTGAATGTACTGCTCATTGTAGATGTTAATTTGTTCTCAAAATAAAATTGTGCCCACTGCATTCACAAATTTCGTTGTATGTTTGTTTTGACCCAATGGCCAACATGAACATATTCATCACCATTGTCACCACAATGGAAAAGTAGCTCAGACTAGTTGATCATTTTTATGATGCTTTTTGTCCCTTGAGAGAGGCAAAGGCAAATTCTCTTCTTGAGACCCTTGAGCTTTACAGAGAGGCAAAACGAGATCCCTCGGAATGAAAGATCTACAATGATACTATTATCATTATCCAAATCACTTCTTAATTGTGAAGGAACACACCAATTTTTCATAGGGAGTTCCTCACTCAGTCCAAGCTCCCTAGTTGTACGCACATGAATCATTTACTTCAAGCAAGACAGTATCGCTATCTGGATTCTCATAGTTTGGATCTGATGTTATTTGTCCTTGTCCTCCACCTCTATGAGAGACTCCAATCATGGTTTGGATACTTGAGAGTGTCTTCCATGGAACCATGTGCTGCTAGACAAGGTCTTTCAAGTTGAGAGACAAGAAAGAATGACTAAACATGAAACAGAAACAAAGCCATGTAATTTCTACTCGAAAAACCTTCTGCTGCATCCATAACTATTTTGCATGATGATACAATGGACCAATGACGACATCTCCAGTTCATACCATAGTATAAACATACATTTTCTGATTCCAATCGTAAAGCAGCCTCATTTCTTTTCAGACTTTACAGCAACTTTATCACTGGATTTTAATTTCTCCTCTGCTTCTTTTCTTTTTTGTTGCCTGCAATTTGAGCATCATGAGGTATTAATAGCAATCAAACTCTCTTCTTTCATAACCTCCCCCCCCCCCTCCCCCAAAAAGAAAAAGAAAGGACAACGAAGAGAGGAGACAGATGGGTTACACTTACAAAGGCTGTCTAAGTACTTACGCAAAAGACGCATAGCCTGCACCAGCATTAGCTGTTAATAAAGCCGCATGGGCACTGGCAGCTGCTATTGCTGTTTTGGCAACAGCTGGCAGAGTCGGCGGAGCTCTTCCATCAGTATCAACCTAGCACAGCAGCCACACAGTTGTATTACAAAGGTGACCAGCAACCAGGACACATTTTCAGCAAATTGTCATAATTGCATGTGCACATGAGCATGTTGCAAATACTGACAATACATGAATTGACACTAACTATCTTCACATACAGCTCCCAACTAAAATAATCAACTGATAATTTTTGGAGAGAGGCCGCATAAATCTTGTTTTGTCATGGATTGACAGAAAGTCAACTTTTCCATGATTGCACGGAATGAAGCTGATGCAACATTGAGGGAAAAGATTCCAGAAATGCATTGAAAATAGCAATGTTGTATCAAATAGCATCTACGAAAGTTGTTTTATCTTAATGCATCATACCTTATCCCATTTGCTTTTCTTGCTTGACCGACCATCTGGTTTCACAGATGTCTCCACCGCAGCTGGTAACACATGGGAGCCAGCACCTGAAGCCATTACAGTCGTTGGGACTGTCGAAGCTACAACAAAGGGTACACTTAGCGAGGACTCCACAAGTTCGTCCAAACATACCATTGCTAGGTATAAACACTATGTTCATTGCTTCTTAGTCACTGCATATATCTACTTCTGTCTTCTCATTACATTAAGATCATATGTACTTCTCTGTCTTCTCATTACATTAAAATCATATACAAGTACTGCATTTCCGTCATTGAAGGCAGACGATATGCTTTTGCAATTTGTTTGCATATTCATGAGTTACTTGCGTACAAAACTTCGTGAATGCAGGTGTCAATTCCTTTTGTCTCACAAAGATCATGAATATTACAAAGATTCCTATCAGCTTATGTGTTTAAGGAAATGCATTCTACGTCATGTTTGCATGTTCTTTAGTTACATGATGTCGATGCCCTGCCTTGTATATTTAACCATGAAGCTTATTTTAGTGCCTACCTTACATTGAAAAATTGGTCATGAGTGTGTGAGAGCGCACCCTTCTGCCCACCAAGAACTGGCACAATGGGCTTTGATCTATCTGGCATTGCAGTTGCAGGTGCAGCTTGTACTCCACCATGCACAAAATCCACCCGTTGATTTTGTTTCTTCACTTGTTCTTTTCTATCCAGTTCACGTCTCAACTCCAACGCTGCGACAGCAGAAACCGACCTCTCACACATATGAATAAATTAAACACGTAAACAAGCAAAAAAGTAACAAAAGCTTTTAAAAAGGGAACCTAATAAACCACAATCTGCATGTCATAAACACCGATGAAAAGCCTCGGTTGTCTCCAAACTTGGCATTATCAGCACGAACAAACACGAGCAATCTTTAATTTTCATTCACAAGCTTCTCACATCAGCACTTTTTAAGTAGAAGTAGGTCAGGTATATCTTCAAATATTTCTAAGAAGGTCAACATATGCATAACTAGATGAATCCATGAACATGCCCAAACTCATCACTCAAAAACAAAACAAATAACACTTTCAATTATATGACAGGTACCACAAGTTTGCAAACCATAAAGAGACTACTACAACATCCCCAAAGACATTATCAGAACCTGTTCGACAGTGTATGTAGACCATATTATACATATATGCTCTAAGACAGAACCATTATACATATATCCACATGCATTTATACAAAGTTCTCTGTATTTTGAATTATTGTCAAGACTCTGGAGTGAAGGGAAGACTCAGTGATAGCACAAAAGGAAAAAGATTATCAAATGGTCCACATTCTATTCATCCAAGCTACAATTATCTTCATAGACTAGGGTAGTTCATTTTCCCAAACGAGCATTTCTAGGCAACAAAGCTTAGAATGCAGCACTAAAAAATAGAACGAATTCATCAAAATATCAAGCGCGTCGCAACTTGCATGAAGCTTCGCATGGTGGAAATTACATGTCTGCTCATGCGGCAACAAAGTGGATCTAGATGAATTCTGGAACATGCCCCAGCTGATCCTCTAGAAAAACAAATAATGCAGTCTCAACCACATGATAGATAGCCACTTACAAGGCCAAAATTACTAATTCCATCACACATAGCAAGATCTAGCTACTATGACAACCCAACTTCATCGAAACCCGCAATGGGTGTAGACAATAGTATAAGCATATGATACGTACCCACACGCACACAAGCACATCCATGCATGAAAAGTATTTCATAAAGAGTTTGTGTCAAAACTCCAGAGATGAAGGCCATACTTAGCTATAATGAGCCTAGCAGTAAAGAAGATATATCCCTAGATATTTGAGTTTATGTCAAAACTCTGAAGGCTATGCATACGTAGCTATGTGAGGCTAGCAGCAAAGAAGATATATCCCTAGATATTTTTGAGTCAACAAGCAAACGTGATTACCATTTCTAAAGAATCCCTGTCTCCCCATTTTAGCCCATTCCAAGCACAACATAGTCAAGACCTCCAACATACCTGCAATTATGCATACAAATTTGCAGTAGCAAGAATGAGCAACACGGGAACTTCCCCATCCGTTTGAAATCCAAACCAAAACGGGTGCGCTCTATCGATAGCATCAGAGGACCTTGCCATTCATCTCATCGAAGGGCTTAAGCAAAGGGCCATCAGAATTGACGAAGAATGCCTATATGCAAGGTGTTGGACTAGATCCACATGGAAGAGATATCAAGGCATACAAGTGATGATGTTACAAGCATGCTACAGTGGACTTGAGAGGAGTTGAGGATTATGAAGAACAAAGGCAAGCAGCAACTTTTGGAGGAGGGAGATCCCACAGGGCATGATAATGCTACATCCTTGTCGACAAAAGCCAGACAGCATGCAAGATAGGCATTACAGAACCAAACTCAGCCTTCCACTTTTGGAAGGCCTATTAACTCTGAGTCAAAGGGTTCGCCCTTCCCGCCCCCACGTTTCCTTGCTCGCCGCCCTCCCCCCGCCTCTGTACTTGGCTTCCCCTTCCCTCAAGCTTTGTCCCCCGCCTCCATCACGAATCTTCTACTGCCCTGGTCATGACTATTCGTTGAACAGCCATGGCTTTCCCTCCCCCCGTCCCCCGGCTTGTGGGTGGTTGTCGCCGCCATGGCTGGTCACTGAGCCTCTCCACCCTCTTGCTTGCTGTCCTTCCTGTGGAACAATCTGCAGGCCCTTTCTCCCACCCAGCTGTCGGCTTTTTTGCCATGCCCAGGGTCTTCTTTACTTCCTTGCTGCAGTTGGTTTTTTAGCCACCTTGGCTGGCTGGCTGGCAGGTCACTCCCTTTGTAATGAAGGGGAAAAAGGGCCAAGTTAAAGGCCCTTTTGAGGCCCTTTTGGAGGCCCTTTAGATGGAAAATGTGGAGGGACTATATAAGTCCCCATCCACCCCCGCTATGTACTTTTTGATGTGACATCTAATCCTATTTACTCCCACCTCCTTCCTCCTACATGCTGCCTACACTCTCTCTCCCTCTCTCTCTTCCCCTCACTCCTCCTCTCCCTCTTCCTCTCCCTCTACCCCCTTTCCCTCCTATCTCTCTCTCTTCCTTCCCCCTCCCTGCCATCTCTAGCGCTTCACCAAGTCAACTCCGGCCTCCATTGCATTGGTATCAGAGCTACAATCCTGGCACCATTCATCCTTCATCCTAGTTGCGGGAGGTGCTGGCGCCAACAACACTGACTCAACGTTCTATTGCCAGTGCTTGCAGTCCAACCTGCGTTCAACCAACATAAAACCTTGAACGTCGTAAAAAGAACAGCTCTCGAATCTACTGCAAGCTCCAATACGTGCAGCAGAAAAATAGGCGTTGGCTTCAACGACTAGCCTCCCCAAGCAGTCGTGAATGACGAACCAGACAGCAGTCATGACAGCAGCTAGCAGGCACGCTTTGTTACAGCAGCTGACCCAAATCTGGCCACCAGCCTGTTTGCTAGCCCCTCCAACCCCGACTTGCCACATGGCATTGTGCCATTGGCTTGCCTCAATAAGAAGCCTATTGTAGCCCTTGTGCCTTGCTCCATACAGCCGCCTATGAGCAGCCTGCATTGCACACCTGTCCAAGGCCTTTTCCAGCCCCAAACAAGGTCCACACCTTGCTGCCCTGCATCGCTTATCTGCTGGCTCTGTCCAGCTCAAAAACTGCCTCAAAACCTGCACCAGGGATCCTGCCATGTATCCATACAGTTGTGTCACCTCAACCCTAGTCTGCAGCAGTCTGTTCTGCAGCCTCCATACTGCCTGCGTGGCCTCTCCGTACCTTTGCTGTGAGGTGCTGCCCGAGCCCACTCTTTTTATTTTCCTTTGCCCTATGGTCCACCCCCCCGTTGCACTCCTCATTTGGGGGCTCACGCACATTTTTGAGTTCAATGTTAGTATTTCATGCAGTTTTCATCTCGAAAGTGTTGTAATGTTGTTTGTCATTGCATGAATTATTTAAAAGCCTTCACAAGCCACTCTCGCTATTGTGTCTACTATAACATCTAGTCCACTCCATAGAAAATTCCTTATAGGCCTCTTGAGGAATTCCTAGAACGACACCAACAAGAGCAAACAAACCATGTCGTGGCTAGCAAGACCTACTTAACCACCACCACCCTAGAAGCAAGGTCAAGTTTTGGCTGAACTCAAAAAAAGAAGTTTCATCCTGATCATACCAATCTAGCAACCCAAGTACCTGATGGAGACACCCCTCTAAATCCAAGTAAAACCAAAATCCGTCCCCCCAATCCGAAGTGTCCTCATCATGTACCAAAATCCATTGGATTTATTCCAATTAATATATGCAGTTGCTGCAATGCAAAATGTGCAGCTACAGCAGGTGGTACAACATACAAGGCCATTTTGGGTGCCTTACCTCAGCCATAGTATGCTGCAAGTGTAGGTACAATCATTGGCAAGTTCTATTCTTGGTTTTGTACATCAATACATATCTTTTTTGGCTGTACATCTATGTGCATTTCTTCTAGGTCTGAAGTGTTCTTTCCATACATGCATGCACACAGAGTGAGTTGATGTTCCATGTCTAGTTGTGTGATCTCGGGGAAGTATTCCGCTGCGGCGAGTTGGCTGTAGCAAGCAAGCTCACTTTGGTATCCAGACCTTGCATGGTTTGGATCCATGATGAATATTCTCTGATGTATATGTCTTGCTCATGTACCCTCAATATATGGGAGGAGTGTTCCCACACCTTCATTTCCAATCCTTTGTAATCATCATGTTTATGGTTTGATGTTTGAGATGATGATTGGTTTGATATTCATGCATAACGTTTCGCCTTAAGATTTATGGAAAAACTACATTAGGTGAAATCTTTGGTTCGATATTCATGCATAACCTTTCGCCTCAAGATTTATGGAAAAACTGCATTAGGTGAAATCTCTGGACCGAAAGTACCCAGCAAGATTATGATAAGCCCTCTATATGACCTTTTACAAACTTTACACGACAACAGTACAGCAAAAGTTGGCCCTCTGATTTTTACAATAAATCTATGTTTTCAGTTTGCTGGCTACATCTTCACCAGAAATTTTGAACACTCCAGGTTCTTTAGTATTTACTAATATTTTCATAAGCAATACTCAGGCAAGAAATCAACACAGCCGTGTGCAGACAAAACTTTTTAGACCACCAAACTGATGAAACATATTTATCTGACCTAGCGCATCATAGAAGTCACTTGAATCATAACCATGTGGATCAAAAATCTCTTTTTTGAAACAGCTGCCTATCTGATCAATCTCCTGATATTTGACAGCTCGTTGTAAGAAGTCTGGATTTCGGTATCCCTTTGACTTCCGTAACTCCTCATTGAAACTCCTTCCAGCACTTTTAAACAATAAATATTTGGAAAACTTTTGCTGCCATCCAGAAAAGACAGGCAATCAGTGCTACGAGAGTAAAGATAACTACATAGAGATTCACAAATTTGAAAGTAATGACCAAAAAAATCAGGTTAAGACAAAACATGAGGTAGGCTTACAACTTCTCAGGAAAAGGAGAGATCCAAAAAACAAAAGAGAGAAAATTCCGGGAGGAGAATGTGATAAATAAAGTGAAGTTTATAATGCCTGATGATATTCTATCACCAGCAGTCAGCTTCATAGCCCAGGCATAAGCGTTATCAAAGAGATTGGAAAAAGCTTTGTACATTACATGCGAAAAAGCTTTGTAATGACGTGCTTAGTTGCATAAAGGCATTATATACTTCACATTCTAAGAGTTAGCTTCAAAAACATGTTTTTTCAGCTAGAGTAACTATACAGTCCCAGAAAACCACAACAGATCTCCATCCACCTGTGACAAATATATATGCCTGCCTCCTACAGAAAATTTCCCATATTGCCTGAGTTTTTAGATCCCTTGTGCCAAAGTTTTGAGAGCCTGGCAAACGATTAATCATATCTTAATAGTTGAGTTTCTGGCCAAGTGCTTACTTTTCAACCCATGATATTCCGGAGAAGACATTGTGATGTGACAGAAATTGGTTTTTCACTTGGATTACTCCTGGGGAAAATGCACATATAGAAACATTTACTCTACAAAGTGTGCGTTGCTATTACAGCAATCCAGTAAGTTACCTGCAATTCTTCTGAGCACTTGATAGTTGGCGGCGGAGGTAGAAAATCTGCAAGAAGATCTGCTTGGGATAAATCATTATCCACCCCTTCAATGCCAACCTTTTCTATATCTGAGCTAGCAGCACCAGCAGAAGCCTCATCTTGCATTACAGTTGTATCATCAGACATAGGAATGCCCACTTTAGACTGCTCATTCTTATCATCTGACTGGTTGCCAAATTTCTTATCAAGTGGAAGCACCTGAGCTATAACTGGAGATGGACCTTCTTGAAGAAAACCTGACAAGGAACATAGTTTAAGTGTCCACCAAATCCAATGTTTTGAATAACAACTTAAAAGAGAAATTTTAGGGATAGTGACTCCATATACAAAGAGGCGTATAAAAAAGAGAGTTTAGTGATTTGGCAAACGAGACAAATGTGCAGAACCTCCTTATGTACATATGCACGGATATTCGAATGTGCTACCATAGCCTTTTGCCTAAGGCTTAGAAAAGCTCAAAATGTTACACCATACGGTTTTTGATAGGGACATGTCCTTGGGATCCTCATGTAGCTTCCACCTAGAGAGAGGTCCACAAAAGCACTACATCTGTAATGCATGCTTAGGTCCCACTCACACTGCAGCTATAACTAACCACAATGAGACCCCTCCTAAATCTTTTTACATCAAAATTTTTTAAAATAGCTTCAAGCAGCCTTATGATGGCATCAACCAGGACAGACTTACTGGGCGACAATGGATGAAAAGGATAGCAGATCTTTACTCTTACCCTGACAGCACCACGAGACTTGGTAGAGTTACACCTTATGCCTTTTCCAAGCTGGGATGTCTCTTGCTACATTTTAGTTTTTGCAAAAACCAAATCATTATCCACCCCTTTTCCAAGCTGGGATGTCTCTTGCTACATTTCAGCTTTTGCAAAAACCAAATCATCATTCAACGGTTCTACTATGTGAGAGGCATAGCAGCCAGACCAATTTTATTTACCAAGGGATCCTAGACTCAGAATTGCAAATACAAAAAGGTTCGTCTGTAAAAGCTTGATTAACTTACTTTTGAATGGCTTTCTGACCAGAGCCAAGTACTCCAAATATGCCATTAATCCTATCCCACAAACGTAGATAATAAAATATGTTTCCCTTGCAAAGCCCACATTCTAAAATTGTTGCCATCATTTTCGCCCTAAGCGACAAAGGGATTGCCTCACAGCCCTGCCCGCCCCCAAAAAGAAAAACAAAAAAGACAAATGCTAGCACTTAGCCCTGGTATGTGCCTTGTAGGATCAGTCAACCCTTAGGTTGACTTCTCACTTCCTCAACTTGTTGTCTGCTCCCTTGCATTCTATCTCCATTCCATTGCTCCCCGCACTCAACAGTGGTATCAGAGCATGTTCTTGCTCCAGACTGCTTCCCTGACTTGCACTTTTGTTGTTCGTGCTATTGTGCTGTCCTTTGTTGGAGAAGCTTCATTGATTTGCTGCTACTCATTAGCAGCAGCGACCGACGCAATTGCAACTTTCAACGTAACATTTGCAGATTTGCACCTACGTCAGCATCGTCAACGTTGGCTCCTACGGTCCTGGTATCAAATTTGTTCCAGCCAATTTGTCGTACAATTGCCTGCAAGCCTGCAGTAAGTATGCAGCTTCCCATCCGTACAACCTGCATTACTTGTTTGTACTCCTGTAGGGGAACTTTGTTGTACAACTTTCGCTACAATCACACATCTCCAGTACAATCGTGCACAATCCATTTTGTACATTGTAAGGCAGTCAGTACGGTGCCTGCAATTAATTGCATGTACATTGTACAGCAGTCCATACACTAGTCTGAAATCAGCTGTATATTTGACGTACAATCAACTGTACACATCGTTCAAATCATCTGTTGATATTCTAAAATCTATCCATACAATTTGCATCAACATGGCTACAATCAGCGTGACTTTTGCAAATCACTCGTACAATTGAACGTTCAAGCTGCAAATCCTCTGTACAATTGAAAAACGTTGCATTTGACACAGATTTGGGGCTTTTGGTTGACATTGGTTCAACTTTGCACCAAATTTACTCAGCTTTGAAGGCTTGGGTCAGAAATTGGGGCTTTTGTGTCACATTTGCAGGTTTTTTCAGTGGCATTTCCTCCCGTGGTCGCAAATTGGGACTTTTACAATTGGGCTGCAATTTTGCAGTAGAAAAGGCATTTGGCAGCTTTTCTAGCATTTTACACTCAATGAGAGTGAGAATTTCAGACAATTGCTATTTTAGCAGTCTAATTTGGCAGATTTTGGGATTAGGCAAACATTGCATTGATATTTGCATGACATTGTAGGAGATTGTAAATTTGGGTTTTTTCCCACATTTGCCTCCTTTTTGGCAAAATTGCCCTCTCTAAATTTGGGGCTTTTGCTCAATTTGCTGGCATTTGCGGTGACACTCGCTTGATTCAGCTTGCCCCTTGATCTGGGTAATTTGCTCTTCAAAATTTGGAGCTTTTGCCTCCTGTGCATTCCATTTGGCTTTCGTGCCCTAGAAGTTGCTTTGCGGAGACATTAAGCCACTATTTGTGGACAGATTCAGCTCAGATTTGCCTTGGACAGATTTGCAAACATTTGCTCTTTAATTTGGGCTAGTCATTTGCAGGATAGCTATTTGCACGGGCATCCTTTGATTGGACAAATATTTTTTTGTAGAATCCCGTAGGATAGAATAGATGCATCTTGCAAGAGGTGTGAGAGCACAATGAAAGCAATATGTTGTTCTCTATTATGGATTGTGAGAGAGAGGACTCTCTCTTATAGAAAGGGGGAGAAGGTAATACCTTTTCCCTACATAAGTGGCAATCAGCCCCTACATCAGTGGGAATCAATCCCTACATCCGTGGGATTGCCTTTGTCTTACATCATCACTTAGGTCACACACTAGACACATCATAGCACTTGATGTGCCTTTACAGGAGTGTGTAAAAGTAGGTGTCCTAGAGTCCTAGGGTGTCCTACCATTGTGTGGGTGTGAAGGTGTCCTAGAATCCTAAAGGTAGGTGAGCTAGGTGTGTGAGGTGGAGGTCTAGTGACCTCACCTATGATGTCAAAATATAAGGCTTTAACCTACAAAAGCATGTACTTGGTGAAGCATTGATCGATCAATATCTGCATCAAGTTCTTGCAATATCTTCTTGTATCTCTTGATTCGAGCTCTCTCTCTCTACAATATGGCAGTCACCTTCAATCCACTATAGTTGTATGCAACAATCCCTGCTTGTCAGCTTCTTCAATTGGTATTAGAGCCCTATCTCTGAAAGAACTGCTGCCATCTTTTGGACAAATTCTGTCGCCACAATTTTGAGAACTTCTTCTCTACTAGCTGACTGCTCTAGCCTCACTGTTTTCAGAGTATTTCATCGCCATATCTTGAGGATATCTCCTTCTACTAGCTGACCTACTTTATGAGTAGCACCGCCTCTGAATTTTTGGTGTCTGCACTAGCCTACAACTAAAATCTTGCACTGACCTGCTGTTTGGGAGGCAGTGCTTGAGGAAATCTGCCCCACGTTGCTATTTTTATGCTGCCCCAGTTACTGATTTATACCACCTATACATGGCTGGTCTGCTTCTGCCCATATTCAGTTCTGAATTTCAAGGATCTGCTGCCTATGTTCTGCTGTTCATACTCAGTAAGGAGACACGAGTGAATTACATTTGCCCTCATCGTGATGCTGCTCTGATTTAACCAGGGGGCACATGGCACACACAAACACACATGTGACTCCCCTAGATGCACACATGCACCATAGAGCAAGCCCTTGATCATACTTATCCCAACATACCCCCCCTCAAGGGGTTGCCTCTTGCAGTGTCAAGGATACATCTAGTCTCATAGTTTCTCATGCCATCTCATGGTGGTCAATGATAAATCTATGGCTAGGATCTCATGCTAGCAAGGGTTCCCAAGGGTGTGAGGTTCACAGAAATGGGATAGACATATCACATGGTCTACATCATATGGTGACCAGAGGTGATTTACAAAAGACATAACATATTCTTTTTGAAGTACTACTCCAGGCAGAGAACCTCAAAATTTGACCAAGTGATGATAAACAAAAATTCAAAAGACAAAGTGCTTTAAAAAGCATAGTCTTTATTGTCTTCATTTGCTGATGGAGTTCTTCCTTCAGGCAGATTTGCTTTGTTGTTGAAATAGTCCTTCTTGTCTTTGATCAACCAATTAGCTTTTTCTTTTGTAGACTTCTTTCCATTCACAACATTCCATATCTTCTTTTTCATAAGCATAAACTCAGCTTTTGTTTGCCAAGTATGGAAACTAGTTCCATCCAACTTCTCTTGTTGCTTGGGTTTAGTCATGTTTATAGTTCAAGTTCAAGTACTCATAAAAGAGAATGACATAGTCATCATTCTAAATGCAAAGTATAAGGACACTTATGAGCTCCATGACTGAGTTCTACTACTCAAGTACAATCAAAGCAATGAAAGTCTGCAGTAAATAATGAAAGCCCCAACCTTAAAGTGATTACTCAACACCTTTTGACCAAAATATGCAGAATTCTGTCAACAGAGAACAGAGTAGATTGGACGGTGCAATTCTCATAGCTCATAGCTCTTTTCAAGGGGATTTTTATGCACGAAGAAAGGCCTTATACCAGAGAAGGGCTACCAGCAAGAAAGGGCGAAATGTTGCGCCAGGTCGCCCTGTAGATGCTTGAGAAAACCGACTGGTTTTTTGTCTGTTGCGCCTCCATCTCTTGACCAAATGAGCTCAGATTTCAACAACAGCTTGCCTTCAGTGTCGTGCAGCTCGAGCTCAGAGGAATTTGCAAAAGGATAAGCACAGAGGCGGCATTGCACGAAAGTTCGTCGAGAAGTCTGAGTGTTGGCGTTGCGCGTACAGTCGAAATTTCCTTAAGTGCTTGCAGCTGGAAGTTCGCCCGTACGTGAGGAGTCTGCAGCTCAAAGGGTTTGAGCAATGGTTGTTTGTAGGCAAAGAACAGAGCTCTCAAAGATTTGGGGAAGGAGGAGGAAAATGAAGAAGATGAAGAAGCTTTGAGAAACTAGTAGTTTAGCCCAATTGCATTCTCAGCCAAAAAGGAGTGCAAAGGCATGAAGAAAGAGCATTTACAAGAGCCGACCAGCAAGAATTCCACTGAAAAATGTGAAAAGAAGCACTTATGTCGCGAAGAAGTGGGAGTTCTTGGGCTCAAAAGAAGCGTGCTTCAGAGAGGAATGCATTGAGAAGGTTTTGGAGAAGTTTCATCGCCGGAAAGTCCTCCAAAACTGAGAAAAACCAGTCAACCAGCGTGTCGGACCACTCGAAATTCAACAGAAAGCTGTAGCTTTGCAAGAGGAGAGGCCCAGGAGGCGGTAGAAGAAAAAAGGTCCAAAAAAAGCCACTTTTGCAAATTCGACCAGCAAAAGAAGTGCTCAGCTCTGCCCGTTCTACCAAACGCACGGAGGGAAAAGCATATCACTACGAAGGGGAGGCAGAGGGGAAACCATCGGGCCAAACGGAAGTCGAGGAATCCAAACGGGTGAGGAGTTATGAAGAAAAACGGAATTCAGCTGAAGGAGGCTGAAAAACCAGTCCAAAATCTCAACAAAGGGAGAAGATGAGAGAGAAAACCACACATGTGAAGTTTAGAAGGCCCAGGAAGGTCCAGGAATGGCAAAGGAGCATGTAGAAGGCACTAGAGCCACCTGGAACTCTAGGGGGGCCACTGAAGGTACATGGCCCTCTAGGGAGCCCATTAAAAATGCCACATCATCATTTCCCAACAACCACTCTTTTAATTCCTTGGAATGCCTTTGGGCCTAGGGATTAATTACGCTTATGTGCTAGGCATCATGCCGCGTTTAATTACACATTATTAAGCCCACGCTTGGACTTTTAAAACCAAAGTTGTCACGGTCTTGTAGTACATTAAAGTACTTAGAATTTCACGCCCCCGTGACAGACTTGGTATGAGTACCCGAAGAAAACTGGGTTTAAGAAGAAGTGGGTTAGTAAAGGAAGTGTCTCACGGCCTAGTGGCCAAGCCAAGCACGCAAAGCTAGTTGAGACTCCTTCTAAACCAAGTACCATCATTGGGGTGAAGAGAAAAGTAACTCCAATGGCAGCCCGGGCTTGGTCAAAATCTTCTTTGACCCTAAAGCAACAAGAGAAAGCAAGGAGAGAAGGCTTGTGTTTTGGATGCCTTCAACCTTATCAATGGAAATATTGTCCACGAAACAAGGATCATCAAATGGCTGAGATGGTGATCTCAAAGTGTGACATAGAGATGGAGGGAAGTCCCAGAGGAGAACAAATGCAAATTCAGCTAGCGAAATCTTCTCAGAGGCTAGTGCCTGTTTTTGTTATGTGTGTCTGTTGCTAAGCTAGTAAACAGTGCACCTAATAATATCCTATCAAAGCCCGCAACAACGGGGTATACAGCCTTTAGCGATACAGAGCTGATCAAGATGAAGGGACAAGTGGCCAATCATGACATCATTGTGTTGTTTGACTCAGTGTCAACGCACAATGTAATTAACTTCAAGCTCTGAAATTAAAGACTAGCCCATCTGACTATGCATATACACTCAAGATGGCAGATGAAAGTTCAACTAAAGTATGGGACCAAAGGGTTACCCAGTTGGAACTTCAAATTCAGGACTATGCGAAGAAGCTTAATTTCGCAATGACAAGGCTTGCTTTCCCAGAGATAGCCCTAGGTAAGGCTTGGAATTCTAAGAATCCAGCCATAGACTAGAAAAAGCATATTTATTAGTTCAAGATGAACGATGTGCTGTATGTTTTGCGAGGTGTAAAGGATTTGCCTCGGGGACCATTAATGTCCGTAATGGAAGTTCGAAAAACTCAAGAAGAGTTTTTGTTTCTTGTACAGCATCGATAGAGCCGATTGATGGTCCATTGGCTAACACTAATGTTACCCAACATGGGGAGATGGCCAAGTTGGCTGATCAAATAGCAGAGTTGTCGTAATGGAAGTTCGAAAAACTCAAGAAGAGTTTTTGTTTCTTGTACAGCATCGATAGAGCCGATTGATGGTCCATTGGCTAACACTAATGTTACCCAACATGGGGAGATGGCCAAGTTGGCTGATCAAATAGCAGAGTTGTCCTCTAACAGTTTTAAGGATGAGTTGCCTTATGGGTTACCTCCAAAGCCGAATGTTTAGCATAAGATTGAACTTATCCGAGGGGTGGAACCTTTAAAAAGGCCTCCCTATAGGTTAAGTTTTAATGAAGAAGTAAAGGTGCGAAGACAACTGGAGGAAAACCTCAAGCTAGGGCAAATTCAGCCCAATTTCTTACCTGACCTGGGGCCTTCGGGACAAGGCATCTGCTACTCTGTTCCGAATTCCTGTGGTATGGAAAATCTGAAAATGATACATTGACAGCATGTTTGCCCATTTCATATGCTTCGCCAGTGATATTAAAGAAAAAGAAAAACGATACTTTCCGCCTCTGTATAGATCACAGAGCACTGAATAATATCATTGTTAAGCACAGGTATCCAATGGCTCCGATCGACGACTTGCTAAATGCATTACATGGAGCCATAATTTTCAGCAAGATAGATCTTAAGTGTGGCTACCGTCAGATCCGCATTAGTGCCGAGGATGTGCATAAAACTGCTTTTAGGAGCAGGTTTGGACATTATGAGTTTTTGGTAATGTCATTTGGACCTACCAATGCTTCAGCTACATTCCTCATGCTTATGACGATTTACTACGCCTGTATATCAGAAAGTTTGACGTACATTTTATTGACGATATTCTTGTTTTCAGCAAATGTATTGCTGAGCATCGTGAACACTTAAGAATAGTGTTATGTATTTTGAGGAAAGCCAATCTGTATGTGAATTAAAAAAACATTGTGCTGTGCATGGTAAGACTTGAATATTTAGGATTCATTATTACTCCTGAGAAGGTGGAAATGATCCAACGAAAGTGGCTGCGATACTGACTTGGCCTATCCCTCAGAGTTTGACTTCTTTGTGATCATTCTTGTGATTTGTCCAATTTTATCGAAGGCATATCAAAGGATATTCCAAGATAGTATCGCCACTGACTGATTTGACCTCACATAAAGTAGCTTTTATATGGGGACAGAATCAGCAAGAAAGCTTTAACGCCATAAAACAAGCTGTGGTCTCAGGACCAGTATTAAAAATTGTTGATCCCCAAAAACCATTTTTCATAGAAGTGGCAATGCGGTAGAAGCAATTCTCCTCCATGAGGGAAGGCCAATAGCCTTTGAAAGCAAGAAAGAAGCACACGAGCGACTCCTCCCTCCCCGCCTTCGCCAGAGGATATGGTATGGGAGAGTCCAGCATTACAGCTTGGAACATCTGGGTTGCCCACTGCAGTTTTGTGATGAGAGGCTAACAGGTTCCCATGGCAGCCACTATCTAGTAGCCATCTGGTAGCTACACCATGTGCAGCATTTGGGAGCATGGTACTCCAAGTTCTAGAGCTACCGCAGAAAGGCAGGAGGTTTGCCGTGCAGGTATATTATATGTCATTACTGCAAGAGGTATTCACTGGTTGCATAGACCTCTGCTAGCCCCTATTGCGGAGATTCCCTAGGCAGTGAGCAGAAACAAGCTGGTTTCTTTTTGACAGACCAGATGTTTTTTATTTCCCCATGATCGGCGCCTCAAGGATTGCTGAATTGTACAGTTGATTTTCAAGTTTAATAAAAGGTTCTTTCCTCTGAAAAAAAGCAAAGATTCCCAGAAATTTAGGGTAAACCATTGCTTACTAACGTATAAAATCAAAGCAAAGGATATATCTAGCAAGTTTTAGGCTCAGAATAAGCGCATCACAAGACTAGGCTAGATTGCAGCCTCATCACTTGGCTTCAAAGACTGCACTCCTCAAGCCATAAACATGATAACATGAAGTGTGGAATTAAAACGAATGCTTGAATATGTCAAAACTCATTATTTTAAAAAAACTAAAACAGGCAAAACAAACATGCAAGGGCAATGTATAACCTTAAGATGATCAACCCAAGGGCTGAAAACCATTACATGCATCATGATTCATGCGTAGGGTGCTACTATCTAGAGAGGACAAAAACACCATAATGTCTCAACATGAGCACCCATCGAGAGGACACCCTCGTGTCCACTTAATATTTGTGCGTATATGCACCATCCTAAGTTTCGATCAACCTCCAAATATAGAGACAGACTCAGCATCTGCACCTAGAGTTCACATTTTCTGCGCTAGAGTTCATCGCAGCAGTCCTACACCAATCCCACTGCTCAAACCTGATAACTTAAGCAGAATAGTTGAATTGATCATCCTGAAATTCAGCTTGACTAAGGCCTGCTCATGATCTTCCCGCATCTCTTGAAGCTGGGTCATGCGGGTGAAGAGAGCCTCGGACTATTGCTGCTGCACCTGCATCATAGCCTGCAACATGGCTGTCATGTCAGACATGGAAGCGTCTGCAGGATTCTATGGTTGGGGTGGTGGTGGAGGCACTAAATCCTCATCCTTCCCCCGTGTTGGACTGCTCACTAGTGCTCATGGTGTCCTTGCCGGATCTTGTCTGGACCATAAAACAATAGAGCTGCCCCTCAACTCACCCTCCCTATCTCAGGAAAGAAAACTGAAGCACTGATACCAATGTAGCGGGAGATAGACTATTCTCTCCCTCTGATTCTCTCACTAACATCCACAGCATCACTTTGTGTATTGAATGCATCATCTTACAGTTGCAATTAGTATTGAGCAGGAGCGAGAGTGAGGATAGTCTATCTCCCGCTACACATCTCCAGCCACAAGCCTCTAGATTGGTGTCCTTGCCGGGTCTTGTCTGGCCCATAAAACAATAGAGCTGCCCCTAAACTCACCCTCCCTATCCCAGGAAAGAAAACTGAAGCTCTGATACCAATGTAGCGGGAGATAGACTATTCTCTCCCTCTAATTCTCTCACTCACATCCACAGCATCACTTTGTGTATTGAGTGCATCATACTTGCAGTTAGTATTGAGCAGGAGTGAGAGTGAGGATAGTCTATCTCCCGCCACACATCTCCAGCCACAAGCCTCTAGATTCTTTATGCAACATGATCTACTGTCATATCTCTGCTGTCAATTCTGTGCAACTGGCCGACGGAACTTCATCTAAATAAAATCATCATAAAGCACCTTATACCTGTTCCAATTTGGACATACAGAAACATGAATATGCTCCACTGTTATATCAACACTGCACCATTCTGGGAGTCAAAATCAAAATATCATCAAAGTAGAAATCTCATCTGAAGAACGCCTGACCATCTGGTGTGATAATCCAGCCTAAATCAATCACTCTTGAAGACATTCTGTCTTACCTCAAAAGTTTCAGATACAGCTGACAAGACTTAAGTTTCTGTCATACTTCTAGAACAAAATCTCAACAGCAAAAATGTTTCTTCAGCACCTCCCTGATGATTAAAAAAAGTAACAGTACTAAAATGCTATCTTTTTGTTGGGTTTGATTGACTTGTTCAGATTTCCATGTTTTATCCTCTGACTCAGAATTTAATGAATCCCATCATATACTTTTTGGTTCTGCAGCTCAATATCTCATACAGCCCATTGTACCTCACCACAGAGTAAATCTTGAAAATAAATGTCAATAGGCTCACCATTGCTTGCCTGAATGTCTGAACCAAAAACTGCCCTCCCTGTGCTCAATATCTCACCTTCCTACAATCAAGCAGGTTCAGCACCAGGAGTATTAGTAAAAATTACAAAACGCATTGCACTTTCAGCAGTGACAGACATATTAAGAAATAAGACACCTTTCTCTCAGCATGACAAATTTTGACAAGGCCAATGCCCAGTAATGTCCCAGACAGTCATCATGCGCATTGCTTTCTTCATATCTGTTATCAACTCTGACTCATTAAGTAATAAAATTGACAAAACTATTTCATTTCTGTTAACATCTCTGACTCATTAAATAATAAAAGAACCATTATGTACCACAAGTCTCCACAAAAATCCAAATCAATTAATCAGTTGGAGGAGAGAGACAAGAGGCCTAGGGAGGAAGAATGATGAAAATAAGAGGGGAGGTAGGGACATTAATGAGGGGAGGGAGCCCCCTTCTAATAGTTGGAGAGGGGCTTCTCCCCTCATGAGTCATGTCCCTGAACTTATATCAAAAATCCGCTTTTTCCAACCTGTGTGCACTACTTGAGTTCGCGGCTTCATCTAGACCCCCCCCTTAGAAGAGGCCTTCACCCAAAAATGAGGACACATGCATAATGGGGGCTTGAACCAGTTACCATGTTCTCATGCATGGGGCTATGACATCCCCACCAGTTTCATCAGCACCCAACAGTGGGTGTAGACAGTGTTGGAAAACAAACCTACAATTGTCTATAACATAGCACAACTATTACAACATATAGATAAACCAATGTCCTTGCAATTACCAACTGAGAACACAAGACATCTAGTGCGGAAGATATGCCAAGGTACATCACCCACTGGATCTCAATTCAACACCCACAAGAAGATAGGAAGCACTTTCAGATCTAGGAGAGACAATACACAGATGTACAGCCCAAAAGATCTCATAAATAGATATAGAAATAAGTACAAAAGGAGCTACCAAACCAACACCTGCAGTAGGATCTGGTGTGATCTCGTAGACGACTCATTTTCCCACTGTGTGCTCTAACATGGTACCAAAAGCTAGAACTTGAGCTAGAAGTACATGTTCAGATACTTTCCAACAGGGCAGACCCAGCCATTACAGAAGCTAGCGCTAAAGGAGCAGGCTAATCACAATCTATAGTCCACATTCTCCTCATCCAAGCTATAACTGCCAATGAAGCCGAGTATTTTATTTTGGTCTCTCCCAAACAAGTATTTCTAGCCAAAAAAACTGTAAAAAAATAGGTGACAGGGCAACACACCACTACAAATAGAAAGAGTTTATCACAAGATCATCAGGCAGAAACTTGCACAAAAACTTCACAAAGTGAAATAGACATGTCAATACAGCAGAAACATACATCTAACTGAATCCAAGAACATGCACAAACTCATCCTCTAAAAACAGAACAAATAGTGCAGTTCCAACCTCATAACAATCACCAACAAGATTGGAAACCATAAACTCTACCACTACAGCAAGAACTAGCGACTATGCACAGATGTCATGAGCACCCAAGGAAGGGTGTAGACCATAATATAAACATATGTTCACCCATACATATGCATGGAGCATTCACCTATTCAAAGGTCTTCATGTTGAGTTTCTGTCAGCAGTCCAGAGATAAAGGGCAGACTCAGCCATGACAAAGGCTAGCACTAAAAGAGAAGGCAATAAAACTATAGTCCGCATTCTTTCCATGCAAGCTACAACTGCCTGTGAAGACGAGTATTTCAATTTTTAGCCTCTCCCAAATGAGCATTTCTAAACAAAAAAGCTTAGAAGCTGATATGGCAACAAACCACTACGAATAGAAAGAATTTATCAAAATATCAGCACGCTGCAACTTGAACAGAAACTTCTCATGGTGAAATTTGCATGTCCACTAATATGTATCCAGATGTATCTATGAACATGTCCAAACTCACTACTACAAAGAAAAAGAATTCATCACAATAGCCAATTTGCATCAACACCAATACAGCGAAAAACATTGCATCTCCGCCAATACAGCAAAAAAGATGAATCCAAGAACATAGCCAAACTCATCCTCTAAGCATCTCTTCCATCGAGTTGCATATCTGCATTAGATTGCTGCTGTGCACTAATGTACTGCGGGGGGACGGTAACTATTTAGACCAATGTGATTGTGCAAGGGCTGCTTGCAATCATGCCCCTTTTCTAAAGTGTCGTAACAGCCATCTTCCTTCTGCTCTCCACTGTCATACTCCCGAATGTGTTGTGATGCAGCTTCTGAATTATAACTATCATGCATATCTTGTACTTCCTGCACAAGCTGCTCCTCCTCATTGTGTGTAAGTTTAAGACAATGCTGGATACTCACCTCCGCCTTGAAAACCTTGTCCTCAAAGTTTGCATGCCTAAAAGTATCAAGTGTAAGCGCATCCAAGTCCTTGCCTCGCTGGCCAACATCTCCACAAAGTGCTATTGCAAGAGACCAAGGTAAGCCTATAGTTGGGGATTAGGCAAACTTGCCACAACAAAAGTTGAGGATCATAAAGAACAAAGGCAATCAGCATCTTTCCGAGGGTGGTGATCTCATAGGGCATGATAATGTTATATCCATGTCAATAGAGCACCATGGTACACTAATGCATGGGGATTTTACTGGAACCCCACACAAGGTGCATTTTGGGCACAAGGCGAAGTATTTATTACACAACCAGCCCAATCCTTCAATCTATGCGAAGCCTATTAGTGAGCAGTCCATTATGATCTTGCCCATGGGAAATTTCAGCCAGAGACTTCCACTAGACCTCGGTCTTGAAAATGTTGTGTTAATGTTGAGCGCGCTCCTCGACAAAATTCTTGAATGCCTTTATTGCTCGATCATCTTCCAAAGGGTGATATCCTTGAGTTGCGTGTAGGGGATATGTTGGAATGGGAGTAAAAGGAAAGCAAGAGAGCAGAGAGCAAAACATCAAAGCTGGAATAGATAAGATGAAGAAACTACAAGTGTGGAGGTGGCCACACTAACCCACTAACTGTGGTTAGGAAGAAAAACCTCTAGTGAGGGAAAAGTGCCCCTAACTCACTTACGGATTACATTGATCACTGCCTAGAATATGCCAATAATTCTAATACCCCCCTGCAATGCCAATGTGATGATATACAAGGAAGTGATCAATCACCAAAAGGAGATAAGCTCAGGGCACTGCGAAATGCCTCAAACTTCTCACGTGGAAGTGCTTTAGTGAAGATGTCTACAACATTGTCATGTGTTGACACATAGATCATATTGATCTCCCCTGCATGCAACTTCTCTCTAACATAATGATAATGAACCTCAATGTGCTTCGTGCAAGCATGAAACACAAGATTCTTTGCCACTGCTATAGCACTCTGACTATCAGTGAGAATTGGAGAAGGACCCTCCAATAAGATATAAAGATCAGCAAACGATGCAGCCAAACACATTCAATTGTCGTTGTGAAAGCTGCCCTGTACTCAGCTTCACATGAGGAAGTAGCCATAGTAGATTGTTTCTTGCTCAGCCAAGAAATGCAAGCTTTGCCCAAAAAGAAACAATTACCACTTGTGGACTACCTAGTGTCATAGTCTCCAGCCCAATCTGGGTCACTGTAAGCATGCATCTGCAAGTCACTCCCCTTGGAAACATCAAGCCATAAGACTTTGTGCCTTGCAAGTAACGGAAGATGCGTTTTACAGCCTGCCAATGTGTTAGTCTTTGGGCTGTGCATATACATGCTCACCTGAGATACTGCATACTGAATATCGGGCTGTGTATTGCACAAATAAATGAGGCATCCGACAGCCTAGCTGTAAAGTGTGGCATCCAATGATTCACCTGCATCATACATAGTAAGCTTCAGCCCTGGCTCCATGGTAGGCTTACAATCTTGCATGTTAAACCTATCCAAGAGCTTTTGCACATACTTGGATTGAGACATAATAATGCCATGCTTGTCTTGTATGAAATTTAACAAGCCCAAATCTATCATGTCAAATTCAGCTTTGAAATCTGCAATTATTTCCTCATTTGACCTTGTGAGCAGCATGTCATCTACATAAAGAATGATGACCAAAATATCCCCCCCATCCTTCTTGATGCAGAGGGTGCTTTTAGTGGAACTATTGTGTAACCCACTTGCCAGGAAGGCATCAATCTTAGCATACCATGCACGTGGGGCTTGTTTTAGTCCATATATAGCTTTTTTCAGCTTGCAAACTTGAAGTGCATTACCCGAAAGTTCAAAGCCAGGAGTTGTGCATGGCATTCATCCGGTGCACATTATCCTTGGCTTCTTGAAAAGTTTCAAGTTCTTCTTCATCAAGAAGAGTACCTGCATAAGCTGATTCAACAGAAAGAGCCCCTCCTATGTGCCTTGCTGCACTACGAGTTCTGCCAAGCAAAGGTGCCTCAAGTCTACTCTCCCTGAGAGTCTGTAGCAACCAATTCGGAACTGTTTTTGCTGCATGTATCTCTTGAATCTCTTGCCTGACAACATCATCCACTGCCTGTGGAAGAACAAAATCAGAATGTGGCTGAATCGGGGCATGTGGAGAGAGTGGAGGTTGCTGTAAATGCTGATTTTCAGCATGAGCATCAGCTGGGGAACCAAAAGCAATAGGAAGCAACCCCTCAAAAACATCATCTAAAGAAGCTGGAATAGTGAATTCAGCATGTGTATGAGCTGAATTCTCTGAAAAAATGACATCTCTACTCACAAAAATCTTGCATGTGGCAAGATTGTAGAGACGATAGCCTTTGCTTTGTGCACCATACCCAACAAAGATACACTTTAGTGTCTTATCTGACAACTTATGTCGAAACTCCACAGGCACGTGGGCATATGCAACACATCCAAAAACACGAAAGTGATCCATTGAAGGCTTCCTCCCATGCCAAGCCTCATAGGAAGTGATTGTCTTCAAAGCCTTTGTGGAAGCCCGATTCAAAACATAATTGGCACACATGAGGCCTTCGAGCCAAAATCTGGAGGCAACTTCTTGCTAGTGAGCATGCATCTATCCATCTCCATCAGAGTTCTATTTTTCTGCTAAGCTTTGCCATTTTTGCTATGGGATAAGCCTCACTGTAAGCTAATGTGTGATGCCTTTCTCTGTCACGGGGGCGTGAAATTCTAAGTACTTTAATATACTACAAGACCGTGACAACTTTGGTTTTTAAAAGTCCAAGCGTGGGCTTAGCATGGTGCCTAGCACATAAGCGTAATTAATCCCTAGGCCCAAAGGCATTACAAGGAATTAAAAGAGTGGTTGTTGGAAAATGATGACGTGGCATTTTTAATGGGCCCCCTGGAGGGCCATGTACCTTCAGTGGGCCCCCTAGAGTTCCAGGTGGCTCTAGTGCCTTCTACATGCTCCTTTGCCATTCCTGGACCTTCCTGGGCCTTCTAAACTTCACATGTATGATTTTCTCTCTCATCTTCTCCCTTTGTTGAGATTTTGGACTGCTTTTTCAGCCTCCTTCAGCTGAATTCCGTTTTTCTTCATAACTCCTCACTCGTTTGGATTCCTCGACTCCCGTTTGAATTCCTCGACTTCCGTTTGGCCCGATGGCATAGTTGCACGAAACGGCCGTTTCGTGGCCGAAAACGGAAACGACGAAACGGAAACGGCGTTTCGTCAAGAAACCGTTTCGTAAAACCTGATTTGCCCTAAACCCTAAAAGACGTGATTTCGCCACCTGGCTTCATCTTTCGCCGCCTCCTGCCCATTCCACTCCTCTAATGGCATATCTCAAGGTGTATGCCTCAGGCACACCTTGGTTTCTATGTGTGAGTGCTAGAGGCACAGTTAGGTGCCCATAAGCACAGTTAGG
Source organism: Dipteris shenzhenensis (assembly GCF_047967505.1). Classification (NCBI taxonomy): domain Eukaryota; kingdom Viridiplantae; phylum Streptophyta; class Polypodiopsida; order Gleicheniales; family Dipteridaceae; genus Dipteris; species Dipteris shenzhenensis. The sequence continues at coordinate 10,727,980 of NC_141610.1, forward strand.
TGGTGGAAAGCCACATAGGATGATTGAGAGAATCTAGGAGCAGATTGAGGAGATGATTGTGGAGCTCTGAAGTCATCAGTGATGTCAGTGAGCATGTATGAGATGCCTACATAAGGACCTCACTCTTCTTCATTCCATAATGCAAGTATTCTGAGTTTGTGTCCACTCTACTCTTTCTTTTCAGTTCACCAACATGGTATCACAGCCATTTGATCCCCCTTGATCCATTTCTGCCACATCATCATCTTCTTCTCCATCTTCTTCTTCACCATCTCTTCCTCTTCTTCCCAAAGTTTGCTTAAGCCTGTTCTCCTCCGGTTCTCTACCATTTTCCACGCCCTTCCTGCTGGAGATCCACCTCGAAGGGACGAACCCCTGGCTGAAAGGAATTGAAGAAATACCCGCTCATTTCGTCGCCATTACACACAGTTCGTCGACCTTTGTTCCTGCGTTTTCTCTCAGCATACTCCATACTTCTCTAATTCCTTTCAGGGGGAGCTAGTCCATACCTAGAGCTATCCTGTGCTGAAATCTGAGCAGCAATGGTTGCATATTCAAGCTGAAAACAGAGAAAAACCAATCGAAATTGGAGAGACTAGCTATGGCGCCCTGACGTGTTTTTGCGCCTTTTCTTCTCAGAGGACCTTCTGTGGTATATCAGCTCTCTTTTGCCTCAGAAACCCCCTTTTCCTTTGCTTTGAAGAGTAAGATACAAGCCCTCCAAGTTCAGTCTTTTGATTTTGACAATTTTGATAAGTTTTTGAAGATGATGCTACATAAGATGCTATTCTAGCATTTCTGATTTTTTGAAACTTTCAATAACATCTGTACAAGTGTGGCTTCAGTTTTGCTTTGAATTGCTATACCTGGTTTTGATTGGGAAGTTTTCATTTTAGCCACCTCTATGAAGCATGTAAGAAAAAGCATCATTGATTGAATATTGGTCACTAGTCTTTGCTACATCAAGTGCTTATATTTGGAACCCTTTCAGTTGTTTTTAGCCTTGTAAGAGAGAAAGACACTTCCCAATATCTGGGTTAGACCCTCTCATGGCTACCATATTGAATATAGATAAGTTCAATGGAAAGGGATTCCACACATGGCAGATGAAGGTGAAATTTGCATTGATGAGGAAAAACCTCTGGGAACTTGTCAAACCGACTTCAACCGCTTCTTCTACAGCCTCCAATGCTGGAGAATCCTCAACTCCGACACGCCCGGCAAGGGATCCCGCTAGAGAGGAGAAAGCATATGGTATCATTGCTCTTGCTTTAGGAGATGATTATATTCATCACATCTCTGACTTAGAGTCTCCTTCAGAAGCTTGGCAGAAGCTTGACATGATTTTTGGTGCTAGCTCTCACATCTCTAAATTATCACTTAAAATCTCTTTCTTTGAATTGAAGATGGTTAGTGGCACTGCTTTGGCAGCTCATGTGAATTACATGCGGAGTCTTATGACTCAACTTGCTTCTATCAACTCTCCTATTACTACAGATGATGCTATGGCAGTGTTACTTAAGAGTATGCGTGAAGATTATGATCATATAGTTACCACTTTGAAAAATCTTCCTAATCCTAATCTTGAAGGTATTATCTCTACTCTCCAAGAAGAAGAAAGACATATGGAGCTCAGGAAAGGCAATGACACTGTTTATGCTGTAAAAATCCAGAAGGGCAAGTTTACACCTTGCAATCACTGTGGAAAGACAAATCACCTTTCAAAGGACTGCTTCAAAATCAATCCATGCAAACACTGTGGCAAAAACAACCATCATGAGAAGTTTTGCAGAGCCAAAGCAAAGACAGAAAATGCAAATCTACTTTCAGTTGATGAGCCTCCACAAGATGAGGCATCCTTTGAAGATTATGCATTTTAAATCATCTCTATGTATGCTCCAGATCTCTCTTTTTATGTCAAGGTACTCAGCCTGGATAGTCCTTTAAAATGAATGAAATAAACTCTTGTGTTTTGTGTGTTTTGTAAACACCTCTGGTCACCTTATGATGTAGGCCATGTGTATGTTTTGCTCCATGGTACCTCCTGCAGACATTGTGTGCATGTACATGCAGGGGAGATAACCATTGGAAGGTCTTTTTGTATCTCTTTTTGTTTACCTTACACCCATGGGAACCCTTGCTAGGTTGAGATCCTAGCCATTGATAGATCCATGACCACCATGAGATGGCATGAGATCTTACGCTCTAGCCGAGGTAGCATGACCTCGGAAGAATCAGTCGACATTTCCCTTATAGGATCTATCTCTGTAATATATGTGTTTGTGCTTCATGTAAATGATCGGGAGGGATTTAATGTCAAGGTCCTAGGTGAGGGCTGATAGCACCAGACTAGATAGATCTGAGACCAAGGGCCTAGTGCTAAGATTGTGCCTAGGGGCAAGGAATTAAATGCATCCCAAGAGAGGGGTGAAATGTTGCATTAGGAAGGCCCTATATGGATGACATGTGGCATCTAGATCTATCTAGGGATTTGGGGTTTGCTAAGGCTAGAGAGAGAAGAGAAGGATTTGATTCACGTGAATTTCAACGTAGATCTCTGGCTTGCTTTGTGCCTTAGCAGAATAGGCTGGGAGGAGAATCATGGTGCTACTCCCGTGATCTGTAGTAGAGGCTAGTATAGAGAATAGTTGGTTGACAATTGGTATCAGAGCTCGGTTGAGTGAGCAAGGGATGGGAGACGTTGTTTGTGAAGGGCCTGCGAGGGGACTTGGATCCCTGTAACGACGTGACGTGACCTTAGAAGAAGGTGGAGCGCTGGTGGCGTATCACCCGAGGGTGACGACGAGAAGGCTGCAGAACATCAGACGGGCGTCGAAGGAAATTCAGCACTGCCGACGAGGTCCGTGAGGAGAGGCGCTCACGTGGAGGGTCCTGAATTGGTGAAGTGATACGTTGATTGCGACGACGTCGTGCAACATGTGGACCCACGAACGGGCTGATGCAAGTGATTCGACGAAGATAGCTCGTGGGGTGAAGCAGGTTCTCCGCTCATGGACTCGACGGACGGGGTTAGCTGATAGGTTGACGCAGAACGACGGAGCGTAGGATAACGTGGGCTGTTCGTGAACGACCCGTGACGACGGTCGATGGGCTGTTGTGCGTCCTTGGCGAAGGATCGTTAGCGTAAGCAAGTAGTCCGTGGGCTGGGAGATATTCGTCGACAGAAACGGAGAGCAGGGTTCCCGTAAGCCTGACAGAACAAGGACCTCTGAAGGCACGGCGCCGATCAGCTAACCCAGGGATTTGAACGATGAGGCAGAATTCATCAGACAGATTTAGACCAGGAAGTTTTCGCCAACTCTGTGTTTTTTTTCCCTGATTAGTTTCGTTGATGCTCCGCTTACTTGAGCAGGATCTCGTAAGTGATAAGTATGCATAGAGTTTGATGCTGTAGCAAGGACAGATTGTGCTTGAGACTATGCCTGTATACTTGAGTCTGAGTTATTTGCAGAAATTTCCCTAGTATAGGGAAAGGCGGGATTTGAATATATGCCTGTGTCAAATGCGTAGTTAGTGTGCATGTCAGATTGCAGGTATTCCCTAGTATAGGGAATTATGTTCAAAGTGTTAGTACACTGAATTGTGTCAGCCTTTGATTACAGTGTTCTAAGGGTGTTTTTTTTTTTTTTTTTAAACCACACAAGCCCCAAAACAAAACACCTACTGAACTAAATGGAAGCAGAAGAAGGCGCTTCCAGGAGGGACCCTGGTGAATCAGGAGTCCGGCCGACCCAGCAGGGATCGCGCCCAGTAGCTCATACTTTATCTGGCAGGATTGCATTGCTGGAGGATGCCTTGCAACAGTTGTTAGCGCAGCAATTACAAGCCAACGCAGGGCAATCTGAACTTAGGAGAGCGTTACAGAGTATGTCTGCCAGACCTTCTCGAGAAGAGAAGGGAAAGGCTCCAATGGAACTGGAGTCTAGTGTCCATACGGTCGAGCCTAGGAAGGCTAAAGTGCCAAATATTGCCAATTACAGACCGGAAAAGTATTCTGGTTGGATGAACGACCGTAGCTCCGATGTCATTGAGACCTGGTTACACAAATGGGACGAGGCGTTCGCCATTTGTGAGATCAGAAATGACATCAAAAAGATCCGCGAGGCCACCCATATGTTTAGTGAGGCTGCGGATCGGTGGTGGATTAAACAACAAAAAGATGGCATAGCATCCACTACCTGGGAGGGGTTTAAAAGAGAGTTCAGGAAACACTTCTTACCTCCTGACGAGGCATCCCGAGCTTGGGATCAATATAGGAACCTTCGTCAGAGAAATTTATCAGTGGCAAAATACACTGATAAGTTTCGAGAGAGTGTAATGAAGGTTGACGAACCCCTGCCTCAATCAATCCAAGTGAAAGATTTCATATTTGGATTGAATGATCGAATAAAAATGGAAGTTCGGGCTAAGTACGCGAACACGCTAGATGATGCAATAGCTATAGCCCTGAACTACGAGGATGCCAAGGGCAGCAAGCCAAGTGGGTTTGCACAGGTCGGAACCCAGTATGGGTATCCGAAGAAATCTGGATTTAAGAAGAAGTGGGCTAGTAGAGGGAGTGGTTCGCAGCCGAGTGGTCAAGCCAAGCAGGCGAGACCGGCTGAAACTCCTAAACCAAGTACCACCATTGGAGTGAAGAGGAAAGTAACCCCAATGGCAGCCCGGGCTTGGTCTAAGTCTCCCTTGAACCCAGAACAAAGGGAAAAAGCGAGGAGAGAAGGCTTATGCTTTGGTTGCCTTCAACCTCATCAGTGGAGAGATTGTCCACGTAATAAAGATCGTCGGATGGCTGAGATGGTGATCTCAGAGTGCGACGTGGAGATGCAGGGAAGTCCCAGAGCGGAAGAGATGCAGATTCAGCTAGCGGGATCTTCTCAGAGGTTAGTACCTTGTTTGTTCTGTGTGTCTGTTACTAAGTTAGTGACGAGTGCACCTGATAACATCCTATCTAAGCCCGCAGCAACGGGGTATACAGCCTTCAATGATACGGAGTTAATCAAAATGAAAGGGCAAGTGGCCAGTCATGATGTCATTGTGTTGTTTCACTCAGCGTCAACTCACAATGTGATTAACTCCAAGCTCGTGAAGAGGCTGAAATTAAAGACAAGTCCATCTGACTATGCGTATACAGTCAGGATGGCCGATGGAAGTTCAACTGAAGTATGGGACCAAAGGATTACCCAGTTAGAGCTTCGGATTCAGGACTATGCTGAGAAGCTTGATTTTGAAATAACCAAGCTTGCTCATGCGGATATAGCCCTGGGAATGGCGTGGCATTCTAGGAAGAATCCAGCCATTGATTGGAAAAAGCACGTATATCAATTCAAGATGAATGATGTGCTTTATGTCTTGCGAGGTGAAAAAGATATACCTCAGGGACCGTTGGTTTCCGTGATGGAAATCAGAAAGGCTCAAGTAGAGTTTTTATACCTTTGCACAGCATCGGTAGAGTCGGTGGATGAGTCTTCGGCTAGCACTGATGTTACGCAAAGTGATGAGATGGCCAAGCTGGCTAATCTTATAACAGAGGAGTTCTCTGAATGTTTTAGGGATGAACTACCTTATGGGTTACCTCCAGAGCGGAAAGTTCAGCATAAGATTGAACTAATCCCGGGGGCAGAACCTGTAAATAGACCTCCCTATAAAATGAGTTTTACTGAAGAAGCGGAGGTGCGTAGGCAACTGGAAGAATACCTCAAGTTGGGGCAGATTCAACCAAGTTTCTCACCTTTTGCTTCACCAGTGATATTAAAGAGGAAAAAGGATGATACGTTTCGCCTCTGTATAGATTACAGAGCATTAAATAATATCACTGTTAAGCACAGGTATCCGATGGCTCGGATTGATGATTTGCTAGATGCATTACATGGAGCCGTGATTTTCAGCAAGATAGATCTTAAGTGCGGCTATCATCAGATCCGGATTAGAGCCGAGGATGTGCATAAAACCGCTTTTAGAAGCAGGTTTGGTCATTATGAGTTTTTGGTAATGCCCTTCAGACTTACCAATGCTCCAGCGACCTTCGTCATGCTTATGAACGATTTACTACGTCCGTATATCGGAAAGTTCGTAGTACATTTTATTGACGATATCTTGATATTCAGTAAAAGTGTTACTGAGCATTGTGAACACTTAAGGATAGTGTTCAGTATTTTGAGGAAAGCCAGTCTTTACGTGAATAAAAAGAAAACTATACTGTGTATGGTTAGGCTTGAGTATTTAGGGTTCATAATTACTCCACAGGGGGTAGAAATGGATCCGAAGAAAGTGGCTGCGATACTAACTTGGCCAATCCCTCAGAGTCTGACCGCGTTGCGATCATTCTTGGGATTTGTCCAGTTTTATAGAAGGCATATCAAAGGATATTCCGGAATAGTATCGCCATTGACTGATCTGACCTCAGATAAAGTACCTTTTATTTGGGGGCAGAATCAACAAGAAAGTTTTAACACCATAAAACAAGCTGTGGTCTCAGGACCGGTGTTAAAAATAGTTGATCCCCAGAAACCGTTGTTCCTAGAAACCGATGCAAGTGGCATTGCGGTAGGAGCAGTCCTCCTTCAAGAGGGAAGGCCAGTAGCCTTTGAAAGCAAGAAGCTTTCTCCCTCTCAAAGGAATTGGCCAACTCATGAATTGGAGTTGTATGCTGGTATCCATGCTTTGAAAACATGGAGGCATTACCTGTATGGTTCAGAGTTTTATGTGGATGTGGATCATGATACTCTGAAACATTTCTGTAAACAGCCTGACTTGAGGGGCCGCCGAGCTAGGTGGGCAAAGCTCATGCAGGAGTTTAATCTAACGATTCGGTACCGAAGAGGAAAAGACAATAAGGTAGCTGATGCGTTGTCTCGCATTATGCACAACCTGAGTTTCACGGTATTAGGGAGCGCTCTAATGACCGAGATCAGAGAAACTCAGAAGGTGGACGAGTTTGTCCAGAGCTTATGGCCTAAGGCTCATGTGTTAAAACCCGGGGAAAATGAAAAGGATGACCTGGCATCCAGAAAAGGCCAAACTTATGCAAGATATGCCATAAGGGATGGTATGCTAGTTAGAAATGGCAAGGTTGTAGTACCTGGTCAGAATGATCTCAGGCAGAGAGTCATTCACTAAGTAAATGGGAGAGCATTTCCATGGATTTTATTGTAGGACTACCTGCAACACAAGGAGGGTATAATTCTATCCTTGTGGTGGTTGATCGTCTAACCAAGATGGCTCACTTCATTCCGACTAGAGAGTCTATTAGTGCCCCGCAAGTAGCGGATTTGTTTATTAGACATATATTTCGTCTGCATGGATTGCCTAGATCCATAGTGTCAGACAGAGATGTCAGATTTACCGGTCATTTTTGGACAGCGGTATTTGAGACACTGAGGACTGAGTTGGGAATGAGTAGTGGGGATCATCCTGAGACGGATGGTCAGACGGAGAGAGTCAACCAAACTTTAGAGGATATGCTGAGGGCATATGTGTCATTGAGGCAACATACATGGGACAAGTGGTTGCCATTGTTGGAGTTTGCCTACAATGATAGGAAACATTCATCTACTGGGTTCAGTCCGTTTGAGCTGAACTATGGTTATAGGCCAGCCAATCCAACTATAGTTGGAGTATCTCAGAAAGTGCCTAGTGCCGCGAACTTTGTAGTTCAGATGCGGGAGATGCTAGCACTTGCGAGAGCTAACATCCGCCAGGCTATGGATAGAGCCAAGGTGTATGCGGATGAAAATCGGTCTATAAGAGTATTTGAAGAAGGAGAAAAAGTTTTTCTCAGAATTCCTTCGCACTCGAAGTCGTTGACTTCAGGAGAGTGTGCTAAGTTATCACCTCGATACTGTGGGCCGTGGTTAATTCTAAAGAGAATAGGCAGTGTAGCCTATAAATTAGAATTGCCACAGGGGTGTAAGGTGCACCCGGTTTTTCATGTTTCACGTTTAAAGAAATTTTTACATACTGGTGACTCACTAATTGAAGGTGTGGTTTTGTTTCAGGAGATAGAGGATATTGCAAGGCGCAAACCAACAAGAATCCTGAACCGAGGAACAATGCAAATACGAAATCGGAAGATACCCACGGTGTTGGTTGCATGGCATGGTCAGCCTCTATCCGAAGCTACTTGGGAATCCGTATATCAGTTGCGGAGAGTGTTCCCAGACTTTATCATCGAGGACGCTGATGTCTGAAGAGGGAAGGAATGTTACGCTCTAGCCGAGGTAGCATGACCTCGGAAGAATCAGTCGACATTTCCCTTATAGGATCTATCTCTGTAATATATGTGTTTACGCTTCATGTAAATGATCGGGAGGGATTTAATGTCAAGGTCCTAGGTGAGGGCTGATAGCACCAGACTAGATAGATCTGAGACCAAGGGCCTAGTGCTAAGATTGTGCCTAGGGGCAAGGAATTAAATGCATCCCAAGAGAGGGGTGAAATGTTGCATTAGGAAGGCCCTATATGGATGACATGTGGCATCTAAATCTATCTAGGAATTTGGGGTTTGCTAAGGCTAGAGAGAGAAGAGAAGGATTTGATTCACGTGAATTTCAACGTAGATCTCTGGCTTGCTTTGTGCCTTAGCAGAATAGGCTGGGAGGAGAATCATGGTGCTACTCCCGTGATCTGTAGTAGAGGCTAGTATAGAGAATAGTTGGTTGACATGAGACACCTTGTGCTAGCTGTATCCTTGACATAGCCTGAGGCATTCCCTTGAGGGGGGGTTTGATGGGATATCTCAAGGTGTATGCCTCAGGCACACCTTGGTTTCTATGTGTGAGTGCTAGAGGCACAGTTAGGTGCCCATAAGCACAGTTAGGTGGTGGAAAGCCACATAGGATGATTGAGAGAATCTAGAAGCAGATTGAGGAGATGATTGTGGAGCTCTAAAGTCATTAGTGATGTCAGTGAGCATGTATGAGGTGCCTACATAAGAACCTCACTCTTCTTCATTCCATAATGCAAGTATTCTGAGTTTGTGTCCACTCTACTCTTTCTTTTCAGTTCACCAACATCCTCCTATGCATCCTTGCTGCTCTCTCCACCTTCTCTAAGCTCTCTCCATCCCTCCATCCTTTGCTCTTGGACTCTGTAGCTCCATCCTTCTCTCTCCATCCTCTTCATCCTTTGCTCCATCTTCTCCATCCTGCAAGCTGCAGCTTGGCAGCCTGCTCTCCAGACTCCATCCCTCCATCCTCCTCCTCTCCATCCTCTCTTTAATCTTACCTGTAACCTCTCCATCCTCCTTCACTTCTACCTCTGATCCTCCAAGCTCCTTCCACCTCTCCATCCTGTTTTACCTCTGAGCTCTCCATCCTCCTTCTACCTCTCCATCCTTTCTCACTTGTGACCTCTCCATCCTCCTTCTCACCTCTCCATCCACCTCAATGCCGAGAGATGCTTATTGGATCCATGTCTCTCTCCTGGATAGTTATAAAGGAGGTGGTGGCTCCAAGAAGTGGAGATGCAACTATTGCGGCATAAGCAAAACGGGGTCTGTCACACGGATGAAAGACCATCTAGCAGGTGTTCCAAGCAAGGATGTAGGACCTTGTGAGTTCGTGCCTACTCCAGTGAAAGGTGACCTAACAGAATGGAAGCATGTGCGTATGGAAGCCTTGGCTGCAAAAAGTGGAGGACAAGGGCTGCAAGATGAAGAAGAGGCTGCTGACACTGAGCCATTGGATGATGCCAGCACATTGGGTTCTGCAAAGAGAAGTAGAGGGGCATCAACTACATCGAGCGCGAGTCCTAGCGCTACAAGAACACCCTTGCCACATGGATCAATTAGTGTGGATGCTAGTGCGGGGAAAAGAGGATCACTGCAAAGGTCTAGCATTCAAGCACGCTTGCAAAAGCAAGCAGTGAAGGAGGCCACTAGTGAGCTCACAAAGCTCTTCATACAGTGTGCAATACCCTTTCATGTGGCAAAGACTACACGATGGAGGAAGGCCATGAGAGCCGTAAGCCGCATTGGGTATGAATGGGAAGGGCCTACATATGAGGCCTTGCGGATAAGAGAGCTAAGAAGAGAAAAAGAGAAAGAGAAAGAGAGTTTATTAGCGTCCTCGGGGGGCCAAAAATGACCCATGGGACCCGTCTCGATACAATGTAAAAAGAGTCTCCTCAAGGAGAGAGGTCAAGAGTCTATGAGTTCCTGACGACAGGTAAAAAGACGAGTGACAAAAGATCCCAATGCTGCCGGAGAGGCAGTGGAGAGAACTGATGTCAACTTAGTGGAGTCCCCCAATATCTGCTGGTAGTCCTCCCTGATATGTGCATATCATGGGCACTGTAGAGCTACATGTGCCTCCGTCTCAACTCTCTGCATGTCACAAAGGGTACAGACTCTAGCATGTGTAGGCTGGTGTATCCAAGCTCCCTGCTCAATGGCAAATGTATGAGATCTGGTATGGAACCTGGCGATGTTTCTGCGATATAGAAGGGGGATAGGTGTGCTAATATAAGACTGAGCATGAGTCTCTATGGACATGTATGTAGACCAACATGTGGGATTTATGTTGTCTTGGTAATATTCCAGCTTTACCCTCTTTTCACTTGTCAACCAGTGATTCCGCAAAGTGCTCAATAAAGATAGTTGAAACTCTTTAATGTTGACCTTTTCAGGTGGCATGATCAAATATGCTTCCACTTTCCATCTGCTGAACCATTTTCTTATGTCGGTTGCCCATCCTATGCAGAGGACCTTATTTTTGTAGTTCTTTTGAAGCTTTGTGCTAGCATTCCATGCTTTATGAGGCAGCGTATCAGGTTGCATTTGCTGCACCTCTATTAGGTATTGCATAACTCTGATCAATGCATGAAATTCAATTGGCCTTCTTCCCGTTTCCAACAGAAGTATTGAGTATGGAGTAGTGGGTTTGACACCAAGGTGTCTCCTTAGGAAAGCTTTTTGCATTTTCTCAATATCATTCCATGTAGAGGCTGAAATGCTGCCTCCCCATACTTCCACTCCATATAATACTGTCTTCACTACATATGCATCAAACAATATATTTCGAATTTTCCAGTTCCTAGTGTCAGTGTGCCTGCAATCATTCTCAAGCTGGTAGTACTTCCCCCAACCAGTGTCCATCCTTCTATGTATACATTGCCACCATCTGTGATCTGCCGGGATATCAACCCCTAAGTATTTGAAGGTGCTGACATACTCAATGATCTGTCCATCAAAGGTGATCTCAAGGGGATGTTCTGGCTGACTGGTACAAACTGCCATCATCTTTGTTTTTCCGACATTTACTTGCAGCCCGCTTTCCCTACAAAAAGTCTTAAGCACTTGTAAAAGTTTGTGCATAGATTCCGGATCGTATGCAAAAAGAACAACATCATCTGCGTATAACAACAATAGCACTGTCCAAAGCCCCAATTGCGGTCCTTGCAACCCTTTCTCTACTACAAATTCATTGATGAGTTCCTCCAGTTGGTCAATGCATATTCCAAACAAGGTAGGCGATAGAGGGCAACCTTGCTTCACTCCCATATTGCTCTCAAATACATCAGACATACCTTGTGTTTGTTTGAGTCGGCATAATACCTTCTCATAGATGCGAGAGATGCCTACCCTTAAGGCCAAAGGGACTCCTCTTTCTTGCATTCTCTTCCATAATCCTCCTCTTGGAACTGTGTCAAATGCTTTCTTGAAATCCACAAAACAACAAAATAGAGTGCGTCCTCTCGGTCTGCATTCATCCATGAGGACCCTTAAGGTAATAAGGTGGTCGGCTGTCCTGTGCTCCTTGCGAAAGCCCGCCTGTCCAGTGGCTCTTTTCTGTGCCTCTTCTGCCCATGAGCTGATTTTCATTTCAAGCACTGTACTGAAGAGCTTGGCCAATGTAGAGCTGATCATTATAGTTCTGTAATTTGTGACTGAATTTTTGTCTCCACCTTTGTGTAAAGGCTGGACCCAATTTTCTTGCCATTCATGAGGGAAACCATGGTGTAGAGCATGTGTTAGGATGTGTGAGAGCCATGTTCTTGCTCAGTCTCCTGTCCATTTCACAAATTCCGCCTATATCTTCATGTGATCTGATGCTTTGCCATTAGCCATCTTCTTTAGTCCAACTTCAATGTCTTCGAAGGTGAAAGGACTAGTGCCTCTCCGCCCCCTCTCTGCCTCTCCGCCCTCTCCCTGCCTCTCAGCCTGCCCCCCTGCTCCCCCGCCCCCTCCCTGCCTCTCAGCCTGCCCCCTGCTCCCTCGCCCCCTCCCTGCCTCTCCGCCCCCTCCTTGCTTGCTCCCCCGCCCCCTCCTTGCCTCTCCGTCCCCTCTCTGCCCCTCAGCCCGCCCCCTCCTCTCCCTCTCCTCCCCCTTCCCTTCACTCCCCGCTCCCTCTCCTCCCCCTCTCAGCCTGCCTCTCCTAGCCTGCCCCCTCCCTCCCTCTCAGCCTGCCCCTTCCCCTTCAGCCTCTCAGCCTCTCCCCTTCACCCCTCCCCTTCTCTCCCCTTCCCCCTGCTCCCTCCTCGCCTCCTTTTCCTTTTTTCTGCCCCCCTTTTCTCCCGCAGCTTTTTTTGGAGCGGAAGGAGCTTTTAATTTGTTAGAGTCGGCCTCCTCACCTCGATTGGCGATGGATACTCCGTCAGCCAATCCTACTCCACCTCCACTGGCCGTGAAAACTATTACCTTTTCTAAAGACGAGTTGCAGCAGCTCAAGAAGGATGTAGAGATTGAATGCTCTACCACCGTACCACGTTGCTAGCACACATCTTCGGGTCTCACCCCTCCAGATCCCAAGCCAGAGACTGGATGCTTGCGGCTCTCCCCCCAGACCTCACTCCACGATTATTAGATGTCCGTCTTCTGGGACGAGGTTTTTTCCAGGTTGTTTTTGACACTCCAGAGGCTGCGAGCACTGTGCTCAATTCTGATTTTTTACACCTGGGACACAGGAAGATCTTTGAAGCCTTTCATATTGGTTTCAACCCAGTGGAGGCAGATAAGAAAATCTTCTCACTCTTCATCAGATTCCCCGGGCTTCCCCAGGTTTACCATCGACTTCTTTCTGTTATTGGGGAGCATTTTGGCGCAGTTGCTGAGATCCCACCCCTCCCTGGGTTGCCATTGACTGCAGCAGAGGCAACCAAGGCTGATGGGGTTCCTAGAGTTAGGGTCCTTTGCAAGGATCCTAACCTCAAGATGGATCATGTTATGATCCAGCGCCCGGATGGTTTCTTTTTTCGCCAGAGAGTAGAGATTTCAGGCAGACAGGACTAGTGCAAGATTTGCAGGACCTCTGGACACTATGCCAGGGATTGCCCCAGGAAGAAGAAAAGACCCAAGAAGCCCTCTGGTACAGCTACCGCCCCATGGCCTCGACAGGGGGGACAGGAGGGTGGTATAGGTCCAGCACCTGCTCCTCGGCCTCGACAGAGGGGTGGTACAGGTCCAGCACCTGCTCCTCGACCTTCGCATGGCGGTCCTCCTCAGGCCAAGGCTATCAGCCACTTCTCCCTGATCTCATTCATGACACTCAGACGGGATTTGTGCATGGCAGAAGCATTTTTTATAACATTTTTTCTTTCTGGGAAGCTTCAGAGTGGGCCATGCAGAGTGGCCAGAATCTTGTCATTCTACTTTTGGATTTTGAAAAAGCTTATGACAGAGTAGATTGGGGTTTTTTGGAGGGCACCCTTCTACGCTTTGGCTTTACTGATGCTTGGATCAGAGGTGTTTCCTCTTTGTACAGATCAGCCCACAGCCAGGTACTTATTGGTGGGGTAAGGGGTGAGAGATTTCAGATTTCGAGATCAGTCAGTCAGGGATGCCCCCTTGCTCCTTTCCTTTTTTTGTTCATGGCCGAAGCTATGAGTATCTATGTTAGATCTCAAGCTGACATCTTTGGGCTGAGACTTCCCATCAGAAGGGAAGAGGAGCTACTTGACAGTGAGTTGGCTGATGACACAGCAGTTTACTGCACTGGATTTATTTTGCTTGGCGGCAAGGGCGCAGATAAATTGGCATAAATCCAATGGCTTTTGGATCAGTGATGAGGACACTCCAGTTTGGGGGCTTGACATTAGATTCATTTGGGTTCAGAGGAGTGTGCCTATCAGGTATTTGGGCTGCCAGGTCGGCTTGGATATTTCTACCACGCAGCAGTTTGCTCCCGTTTTGGAGAGCATCAGAAGCAAGCTTCTTTTTTGGAGCTCAGCCAAGCTGGATCTTGCCTCTAGAGTTGTGGTGGTCAACCAGGTCCTCTTGGCCACAGCCTGGTTTGTTTGTTCATGTTGGTGCCGTTCTAGGGACTGCATCATTCAGCTCAGAAGACCGATCAAAAACTTTCTCTGGAGTGGGCTTGATGGCACAGTAGATGCCTTAGCCAGGGTGGCTTGGAAGACCCTCATCCTCCCTACACAGGAAGGGGGTCTCAGTATTATTGATCCAGATTTACAGTGCAGAGCTTTACTTTGCAAAATGGTGGTGCGGGGACTTATGCCAGGGCAGGAACCGTGGAAGGACTTTCTTATCAGCAGCATACAGAGGTGCACACCTTCTTCTGGATACTTTCAAGTTTCAAGTTTCAAGTTTCAACTTGTGTGCTAAGTTTAAACTTTAAAGTACTTCAAACTTCTAAATTTCAGATTCTTGTAAGTTGTAATGCCAAACTTGTTAGTCGTGACTCATGATACATGTTGATTTCAGATTATTGAAGCATCATTCAAGAATTTAGAATCATAGAGGCATGAATGATGCATTGATGCTTGAAGGCTGACGCTTCAAGTATAGATAATTGTAATTTGTATTATGTATGATTTGCACTCTATTGATAATTATATTATGTATAAAAAATAAATTTTTATACATAAATTGTATCATATTGCCGTTTCTTCCGTTTCCGTTTCGGCGGGGCCCGAAAACTCTGTTTCTTCCGTTTCCGTTTCTGCTGGTAACTATGCCCGATGGCTTCCCCTCTGCCTCCCCTTTGCAGTGATATGCTTTTCCCTCCGTGCGTTTGGTAGAACGGGCAGAGTTGAGCACTTTTTTGCTAATCGAATTTGCAAAAGTGGCTTTTTCTGGACCTTTTTGCTTCTACAGCCTCCTGGGCCTCTCCTCTTGCAAAGCTACAGCTTTCTATTGAAGTTCGAGTGGTCCCACGCGCTAGTTGACTGTTTTTTCTCAGTTTTGGAGGACTTTCCGGCGATGAAACTTCTCCAAAGCCTTCTCAATGCATTCCTCTCTGAAGCACACTTCTTTTAAGCCCAAGAACTCCCACTTCTTTGCGACAGAAGTGCTTCTTTTCGCATTTTTCAGTGGAATTCTTGCTGGTCGGCTCTTGTAAATGCTCTTTCGTCATGCCTTTGCACTCCTCTTTGGCTGAGAATGCAATTGGGCATTGGCTACTATGTCCTCTTGGCAATTGAGGACTTGGTTCCAGTTTTCACGGCTTGGTGAGTTGTGATTTTACTGCTGCAATTTTGCCATAAGCTATCGGTTGGCCTCGTGTGCCGCCCCTTTCTTGGTTCACTGGTGCCCAGGCAGTGCTACATGAGTCATTCTTTGGTTGGGTACTTTGCTGATTTTATTTTGGAGCTTTGAAAAGCTTTGTGAATGCCATCTGGAAACCACTCAAAGAGAGTGCAGCTGGGGTACAGTGTGATTGCATCTGAACAACCAATGGAATTGCACTCGGAAAAGAGAATGCCTTTGGGTTGAGCCTATGGATTAAGTGCACTTATGTGATGGTGTTCTATGCTTGAAAGCCTTGCGAAGGCTCAGTGAATTGGAGCTGCGTGCTCAGTTGCAGGAAAGGTCTCCCAGATGCAGCTTGTAATCATTTCACTGCGACATATACAGAAATACCGAAAGGGGCGCCACGGTGTTTGAGGCCAATCGGGTGCACTTGTCTATGTTTGTTGAGCAGGGGCATTCTAGCCTCCATCCCTTTTTCAGTGGTTTTGTTTGTGAACAAATGGGTAAATGCCAAATGGTGATCATGCAATGGTTAATGGTTGCGATATATGCTTTGTGAGCTGTAAATAAGTGCTGAAGTGATTAAAGGTTTAGTTCCACTGCCCTTTGAGTGATTAGAGGCCAGTTTCATTCTCCTTAAAAAATGCCTCAAATTCATGAGACATATACTCCCCTCCTCTGTCAATGCAAAGTGTCTGCACCTTGAGTCCTGTCTCATTTTCAACCATGGCCACAAAGTGTTTGAAATGCATAAGCACATCTGATTTTTTCTTCAAGCCATAGACCCATCATCAATAAATGTGACATAAAACAGATAACCACCAAAAGCAGGTGTCCTCATGGGACCACAGACATCACTATGTATGAGCTGCAATTTGCGAGTCGCTAGTATTGCACCATCTTTTTTAAAAGGAAATCTATGCATCTTACCAAGGATGCACCCTTCACAAGCATGAGGAGGAGGTGACTCCAAAGGAGGCAATGCATCAACCATAGCATGCTTCTGAAGTGTCATCAAGCTGCCATAGCTCATGTGCCCATATTTGGCATGCCATAACTTCGCATTCTGCATGGCAACAATGGGAGTGCTTACTACAAGTGCAGGATCGGATCTTTTCTCATAAATATCAAGCTGAAAAAGACCCCGATACAAAGTGCTAGACAACATCAAGCATAATCATTCTCTTTGTCTCGGACTGCACACTTAGCATCATCAAAGATAACCTGAAATCCTCCTCGATTGAGAGAGACACTGAAAGTAAATTCTTCTTTATACCGGGCACATAAAGAACATCAATAATTCTAAAATCCGTGGAGGTAAGTATAATATCACCCACTCCACACACTGAATAAGAAGAATTGTTTGCACATGTCACCTTCTTTTTAGCAGGTGGTGCATGCAAAGATGCAAAAAGACTCTTCCTTGAAGTGATGTGCTTGGATGCACCACTATCAAAATACCATGTGTTCAGTGTCTCATTGACACTGAAAGTGCATGCATCCTTCGAAGGGTCATAGCTGCAAGTCAGGAAAGCATATGAGTCATCCTCAAGAGTCGCTGTAGTATCGGGACTAGCCACTAGGAAATCTGAATTGCAAGACAAAGGCATAATATCCTTTTCCACATAGTTGGCTGTAACATCCCCTCCTTCATGTAGTGACCCGGCTTCTTGCAGTAGTGACAAAGACCCTTCCTCTTGGCTTCTCTGCATCACCTTTAGCCTTATGAGAGGGCTGTCCGGAATCAGCTTTATGCTGATGTGTGGGCTGATTTCCATGTTGCTTTTGTTGCCCTTTCCCTTTAGGCCTGAATTTTGAAAGCATGGCATGCTCGCCAATCCGTGTGGTCATGTTCTTCCTTGTTTGCTCTTCCTACAACAAAAGTCCTACCAACTCGTGAAAAGAAAGAGGATTGCTACCCCCCCTCAATGACAAATTAATTCAGCAAGGTATGAAAACCAAGATACGAATCAGAAAGAGAATTCACAGTGGTGGTCATCATCTCTCAATCAGGAATGATCTCATCTATATTCAACAATTGTTCCCTCAAATCCTGAAGCTTGGTGAGGTGAGCATTCATGGAATCAACCTCATCCATATGTGTGTAAGATAGCTCTCTCTTCAGGAATGAGACTCGCGCATCAGTTATGGCTGCAAACATGCTCTCTAAAATATCCCAAGCTGCCTTCGAGGTCTTGCATGACCGAATGTGAGGAATGATAAACCTTTTGACACAAAGGGAAATGATTGAAAGAGCTTGTGCATCACGTGAATCCCACCTTTTCTATTCCGATGTGGGAGCCACCAAAGCAGTAGCTGCTGCTCCTATCACTTGTCTTGCACCTTGACCTCTACCCTTGCCTCCACCTTGAGTAGGAGTGACAGGTGCAACCACAGTTGGATCATGCCATTGTTTGGGAGCCTAGCAATAAGCCCATAAACAAAGCCCCATACCGTCTATCTAAAGTTGAGCGGGAGGAAGTGGTAGTACAGCTGTGGGAATTGCTTGAGAAGAACTTCATCTCTCATAGAACTTCTCCTTTTGCCTCCCCAATGCTTCTGGTGAAGAAGAAAGAGATCATATGATGTCCATTGGCCACTTCCACTTTGAGACCATGGTCTATCTCTGTAGAAATCAGCCCCACCTTCTGCAAAGTCTTGGTGTCGAGTGCTCCCACTGTCCACAAGCATGTAAACAGTACGGCCCTTGATTGAGACCCTTTAATCACATAGTCTCAGCACTCCTGGCACCCATCAATGCACACGAGAGATAGCATATAGTGCTGGCTGAGCATCCCAATAAATCTCCTCCTCAGCCACAGGAGTGTTCCTATCTGCATCATCCCTTGCATGGAATGACATGGCAACATGATGCTCCACAAAAGAGGCTCTAGGCATACGGTGTCGTCTACCACGGGAGGGCTGAATGTCAAATGTGTCACTAGCAGCAAAGACGGGACAGCAGCTATAATGAAGATGATTTTCAGTTCTTCCATGACAGCATACCCAGAGATGCAATGAAAAAACAGCTCATTAAAGTGCTCGTTGAAGCTACCATGTGGGATATATGGCAAAGCAATCAATGCTTCCCATGTGGAGACAAGTGGACAGCAAAGCACAATGGGATGTGCAGAACAGAAACCATGAGGACATGCGGAACTCGTGTGATTATGGAGCTTTGTGATCATGAGCATGCCAGGATGGATTGCCACCCTAGAGCTGCCACAACACCCAAGGCAAGGGAATATATTGCATTTCCTTTTGACCCTGGTGGCATGCATGATAAAGTATTTCTTTTTTAAGCAGGGGGGGGTGCCTAACCATCACCTGCAATTTTGAGGACAAATTTGTTTTTGAGGACCGATGGATATAATGAAGGCCAAGATTGGGCCAAGTTAGTGAGGATTAGGCTAATTTCTCTAAGGGATGTTTAGGCCTAAAGAGGGCAAAAAGGAGATAGTGTGGAGGGAGACTATATAAGTCCACCTCCCCACCCTTTGTACTCACTTTTTATTTTATTTTTAAAAAATATTACTTCATTAAGTATGAATGAAAACCGCAAGAGCAAGCTCTAATGCGGGAGTACATCATGCCATGCAGGAGAAAAAAACCAGCTCAAAAAGAGCTAGCAAAAATCCGAGGTGGAGGCTAAAAATGCCACCTCAACCCTGAAGAAGAATCAGAGAAGAAAGGAGATCCTCTCCAGACTCTGAAAAAAGTATCTCGCCTGACTGTAGCTGCTCTAGAGGATCCCTGCATGCTCGGCCAGATGGCCATCAATGTGTGTATAGTATCAGTTCATATACCGGCCATAGATTGGGAAGGGTGAACCTATAAATCCTCCATCGCCTCCATACATCTAGCCCTCCAAATATGCCAAGCTGCAATGCTAGCCAGAATCTCCCATGATGTGTCTACCGAGGCATGAGTAGGGAACATCCTCGAGAGAACATGACTCCACAGAGTGTCGTCATATAATGAAGGCTGAGTCTGAGTCATGTCCCTCAAAAAACACCTGAGGGCCAATAAGAGAGAACCATGCCACTGATCCCCAAGTCACAAAGAAGGTGCTCTATCAAATATGCTAAATATCCTGGCAACACCTTCCTCGCCTGTCTGCACTCCCAGAGGCAATGCTGAACTGACTCAACTGTTGCTTGGCATCGAGGACAAGTATGGTCAGCTCCGAATCACAGGATCACTGCAATCCCTCCATGAATAGAAAGCCAAAAGAAGAGAGTGATCTTTCTATTACGGAGGGATTTCCAAAGCCTCCTCCAAAAGTTTTTCTGTACCTCTGCAAAAATCTGAAAACTATCCTAATGAGGAGCTCTGGAGGGCCTCCAACCTCTACTGCTAAGCTAGAATCTCCTGGCATTTCTGACTGTGTAACAAAATAAGGGGATGCTCTTCTCTCGGTGCTCTTCATCAATCCATTCCCACTCCCCCGGGTCCCACTGCATTGCTGCAAGAACCTAATAGGGGAACCACCATATAACCAAAGTCTCCAAGACCCAAGTGCCAAGAGGACAAGGTCAGAATCAAGATACCACTGTGAGCCTGTGGACCACTCCATGTAACCTACAATCCTAACAGGCTAGAAGGCAACCTCCAAAAGAATATCATCTGAAGATCTGAGAAGTCTGCCTCCCGATTAAACATCAAAGACAAGGGTCTCCTCATGTGCATCCCGCAAGGGAAAAGGAATACATGTCCCGTAAAAGCTCCCAACCAAGTGGACTCTATGATCGACATGTCATCTGTATCTATCCACTCTGCTGGTATGGCTGCCTCTATCTGCTACATCCTAACTGTACTCCTTCTGAGATGGCCAACCAATAAGAGTCTCTGATCCTCTGAAAGCTTCCTAAAAGCCTGGAAGGCACCTACTGCGGAAGCAAGTCTCCTCTCCCATCTAGACCACTGCATATAATGTGGCATTCATAGTGATCTCCCATGCTCATCCAATATAAAGTCATTCCACATGACTGGTTGCCTGTCTATTTCTTCGCGAAAGGAGGGTGAAACTCTCCCTGAAGCTGCCCCAAGCTTTCAGAATGAAAGCCATGAGAGGGGAAGAGAGAGATCTAAGATGGGCTTTAGTAAAAATCCATCTCGAGCTATCCATCCAATCCCCCCCATGAGATGGTGTACAAGACTGAATGCAATGTTAAGAAAAAATCTTTCCAAGGCTCCCATCCAGGCATCAATCCTCTCACCACAAACTTGTAGAGCAAGGCCATACACTGCAATTTCGGATCAATAATATTGAGACCTCCTTCCCATGTGGGGAGAATGAGGGTCTCCCAAGCCACCCTAACTACAACGTCTGAGGTGCCATCGAACCCACTCCATAGGAAGTTCCTAATAGGTCTCATGAGCTACAACATACAACCTCTAGATCTGCACCAACATAAGCAAACGAACCAAGCAGTAGCCAATAATATCTGGTTCATAACCACTACTCTGGATGCAAGATCAAGTCTAGCAAAACTCCAAAAAAATGAGTTTCCTCCGGATGCTCTCCAACACGGGAGCAAACTGTTGTGCTGGAGAGATGTAAGAAATCCTAGATTTACTATATTTAGAAATGTGCTAAGGAACAAAAAGGAGACTGAAATAGCAGAGAACAAGGAATAATTGTATTGCTTGAATGTCTGTAGGGTATCTGTCGTGTCATCCATACAATTGGGCCTCTCTTATATAGAGAGTGAAGAGTCACACATGAAAAGGTGTGTACTCCAAAGGGTATGTGCATGAAGAGGTGTGTACCCTTCTGAAGGGTGTGACCCTTGATGAGAGGGTACATTACAATAGGAATGTCTCTTCAATAGAATGTCTCTTGTGAAGGGTTGTGCCTCATAGGAAGTGTCCCGTCGAAAGGGCATAGGGTTGTGCCTCATAGGAAGTGTCCCGTCGAAAGGGCATACCCTTCCACAAGTGTCCATTCATCAAACCATCCATAAGTCTAGAAATAGAGAAAGGAATACGTCACAGATCGTGACATCCCCTCCCACTCAAAATAAGACCCTGGTGGAGATAATGAACTGATGTAGAAAATATCACTGTAAATTCTGAAAATACTGCTGTAAAATGTCAGGGTACTGCTGTAAGTCTTCATCAGATTGCCAAGTAGCGTCGGAGTCGTCCAGATCTCGAGCGTTCATGACTGGCTGAGTAAAGATATACTTTAGAGAGTGATGGTCTGTCTTGACCACAGAGTCGACACCCATGAGATAATGTTTCCAAGAGCGATAAGCATGTACAACGGCAAGAAACGCCTTATCATAAACCGGGTATCGGGTTTGGATATCAGAATGTTTATGGCTGTCAAAAGCAATAACTCTGCCTTCTTGCATCAAGACTGCTCCTGTAGCGATGTCGGAAGCGTCGGTCATGACCTCAAATGGAAGGTTTGGGTCAGCAATAGCCATAACTGGTGTGGTAGTGAGTGCTTGCTTGAGTTGTTGGAAACTATACTCTGTTTCGGGAAGCCACTGAAAAACTGCTGTGCTTTTCAATAATTCGGACATAGGAGCTGCGATTTCGGAAAACTGATAGACCTTTGTATGGTAGAAGTTTGCCAATCCGAGAAAAGAGCGGACATCATGAACATTCTTAGGAGTAGGCCAGTTTCGAATTACCTCGACCTTCTTGGGATCCACAAAGATGCCTTGAGCTGAAATAACATGTCCCAAATATTCGAGTTGGGTTTTGAAGAACTCACTCTTCTCAATGTTGATGTAGAGAGAACTTGCGCGAAGAACTTCAAAAACTTGGTGAAGATGTTGTTTGTGCTCATGTAGGGATCTACTGAAAACGAGGATGTCATCGAGGTAAACGAACGAACTTATCGAGGAAAGGCCCGAAGATGTCGTTCATTAATGTCATGAATGTGGCCGGGGCATTGTTTAACCCAAAAGGCATGACCAAACATTCATAGTGTCCATACTTTGTTCGAAAAGCTGTCTTGTACTCATCGCCTTCTCGTATGCGAATTTGATGATAACCTGAACAAAGATCAATCTTTGAGAATTGTGTTGCATGTAGAAGTTGATTGAAGAGGTCATCAATGCGAGGCAATGGATACTTGTTTTTTATAGTGAGCTTGTTGAGGGCTCGGTAGTCGATGCAGAGGCGCATTGACTTATTCTTTTTTTCCACAAGTAGTACAGCAGATCCGAAAGGGCTGCGACTGAGCCGAATGTGACCTTTGTCGAGTAGTTCGGTGACCTGTCTTTGGATTTCTTCATTTTGAGTGTAAGAAACCCGATAAGGAGGTTTCGACGGTGGATTACTGCCGGGAATAAGTTCGATTGGGTGATCCACTGGTCGTCGAGGTGGTAACTGCTTTGGCAATTCCTGTGGAAAAATATCCAAGTAGGGCTGGAAAAAAGGTTGGTTGAGGTATTCACGAGGATCCTTAGTTGATGTCTCTACTGCCATAACCAACAGAAGTGAAGTCTTTACTTGACGTTTACGAACCCACTTCTTTACTTGCAGGGCAGAGGCAAGTGGGGTGAAGGAGAGTCCCTAGAACCAGTTAGCTCAATAAGTTTTCCCTGGTGGACAGACTGGATAGTATGGCTGCGAAAACTGATTGATGGATCATAGTCGTAGAGCCACTGTTGTCCAAGTTTGACATCGTACCGAGAAAGAGACATGATGTCGAAGTTCAACTTGTCCGTATAATGTTGGATGCGAAAAGACAAGTTTTTGATCCTGGTGTTGCACAAGAAGGTAGTTCCATTTGTGAGTTCAATCTGATAGTCCATGAGACTAGGACTGGTGGTCAACCGAAGTTTGTCGACCATAGAACTAGCTAGGAAATTATGAGAACAGCCACTGTCGATGAGGATAGTGACCGTTGTCCCACGAATCGATCCTTGAACACAAAGTACTTGAGTGGCCAGGGAAGGTTCGGGGTTGCTGGCAAGGCTCAGGTGGATGGTATTTGCCATTCGAACAGCTTTGCCTTTCTTGTCTTGTGCTGGGGTAGCATCTTCTCTTTGGGAAGTGCTAGGTTCCATATTGGAATTTTGCTTTGGTCGCTTGGGACAATCGAACCATCTATGGTCGCCTGTACAGATGGTACAAAGTCCTTTTGTGCTGGAGTTGTTCTTCTTGTCAGTGGCCGCACCTTTATGTTGGGGATGTCGGTAATGACTTTGTGAAGAAGAAGAGGCGCGTTCCTTGGAGGAGTGCTTCTGTTCGAATCCAACATATGATTTCTGAGTCTTTTGGGGATCTTGAGACTGTCGCTGACCTTGATTACCGGAGTTTTTTCGAAACCTGGTGTTATCTTGAGGGCGAGCACCTTTGGCCATAGTAGAGTTATGTGTGCGATTAGCACTCTGCTTCCCTGTGTTTTGGAAATCTGTAATGCGCTTTGCATAAGCAATAGCGCCAACTGTGGTGGTGATGTTTGCTTTAAGGACATCAATGCGTAACGAGGGATTTAGGCCTGAGATGAAAGCATGAAGGCGATCATCCTCAGTTAAACCATCAATCTCCAGCACCAATGTGGTGAACTGAGAGATGTAGGAAGACAGGGAGCCCGTTTGCTCCAACTGTCGGAGTTTTGAACGTGCTTGGAAGTCCGCATTGGCAGGTATGAACTGCTTACAGAGCACGTGTTCAAAACGTTCCCATGTTAACACACTTTTGCCGTCCTTTAAGCGTCTTTGCCACCATAGAAAAGCTGTATCCTTGAGGAGGGAGGCTGCCAAGGCGATCTTTTTGCCTTCAATAAGGTCAACAGTATCAAAATACATGCGCATTTTTGCAAGCCATTGGTCAACTGTTCAGCGATTGCGTTGACCAGTGTAGGCTTCCGGAAGTTTGATGTCAAGTCTTTTAGTTTTGGAAGCTTGAAGTAAACGGTAGAGGGCACGTAGTTCAATGTTTTCTACCTCTGGTGGGAATGAATCCGCATAGTCGTCTGGTTGCGTCACGTCATCCTCTATATGTGTGGTACTGCGAGAATCTTGAAGTTGTTGAACTTTCTGGACCAAGTCGGAGATGCTGTCCTGAAGCTGGGAAATTTGAAGTTGCAGTAGTGTTTCGCCTTGTACGTTGACTTCAAGGGTCTTTTTTGGACTTGAGTCTTTGATCTCTGGAGAGGCTTCACGCAAGCGTTGCGACATATCGGAGATCCCTGTGAGAAAAGCGCGAACTTGCGCTCTAGTTTGTACCATTCCTGGAAGAAGATTCGGACTGCCCCCTGAGGTTGCTCATGTTGAAGGGGGCAGGCGAGGCAGGATGGAACCACCCGTGGAAGTCTGGTAAAGGAGGTCATGTCTAAGGTAACACTGGTGATGCCGAAAGTGGTGTTACTGCTCGTGAGAGGACAGGAGTAGGTTGCAAAGTCCACGGATCTGAGAAGGATAAGGAGCTGCTGTCGGAAGTGGAGGATATCCAGGAGAAGGAGTGTCTTCGGAGTGTAAATACTGTCTTGGAGAAGGTATAACCTATAGAGGAGGATATCTGGGAGCTGAAGGAGGTGGAGAGTACCCTGGAGATGCCGAAGGTGAGGGGTAAAATTCTCTCCAAACATGGACAGCAAACTCTTGAGGAATATCGGGTTCTGGGTATCTTCGTGTCTCGTGGAACACAACCTGTACTGTGCTCAGGAAGTAATGTAACTGAGGTGCCTCACGCAGAAGATATAGGATGTGGTCCAAATCACTAGGAGGGCACGTGACACAGAAGACCCACGATGCAAAAGCTCCGAAATGGGCTGGTTGTGCAATCTGAACACGATATTGTGTGGTAGATGATGCCTGAGGTGTCCTTGAAATGCCGGGTGAATTACCACGGGTTTCCATGCTTTAAGGGAGCGTCTTTCATTTGCTGTAATTTGATAATGACAAGAGAATCCTTAAAAGCAGAATGGAAAGACTCCACCTGGCAATGATTTAATCTGCCAAATTGTTGCGTAGAAGAGCGCAGATCTGGGCCTGGTATTTAACAGGCTGTCTTCATCGCGATAGGAGGCTGAAACTGCTGCTGATCTGACAGGAAAATGTAGCGAACCAAGGAGAGCAGGCTATCAATGGCGCAACAGGCTGCAGGTACCCGATTCTGGATCGCAATAGGGGCTGGCGCACCAGGCTGCTGCTGTCATGGCGAAAATCTGTTTGTAGGCTGTTTTGCGACCGAAGGGCTGGCTGGTGCTGTGCTTACGTTGCAGGCTGGAAAGGAGCAGGGCTGCAAAACCAGGGGGGCTGCAAGGGCAAGGAAACTGGCAGCGAAAAAGGCGACGGGCTGGCAGCAAAAATGGCACGGCTGGCAGCGAGATGGCGCGTGAAGGCTGGCAGCAAGTTGGCGTGGGCTGGCAGCGAAAAGGCGAGGCAAAGGCGGGTAGCGAACCTCTGCGGGCTGGCAGCGAGATGGCGAGGGCTGAGGGCAGACCCTGCGTGGGCTGACAGCGAAATGGCAAGGGCTGAGGGCTGCTGCTGCGTGGAAATCCGTACGGTGGAGGCAAACCTGCATGCAAATCCGTACGGAACGTCAAAGGGTGCGCCCCTTTTTCGTTGGGGGCTGCCTAGGTTGGGTGGTTGCCCAAAAATTAAATGGTGGGTTTAATTAACCCTAGGGTAGCTAGGGTAAACCTAAGGTTTGGGGCTGGGTTTTCCATTTTAACCCCTCTAGGTACCCTTTTTTTAAGTGCTTGGTGCCAAAAGGTGCGCCTATTCGAAGGGGTGTGACCCTTGGAATAGGTGCACCTTTTCATGAAGGGGTGTGTCCCTGTTTTTAAAAGGGGTGTCCCTACATGAATAGGTGTGTCCTTTTGTCCACGATGGGGTGTCCCTTGGGTGAGGAGTCGAGACTCTTCATCAAAAGGTGTGTCCGATGGTGGAAAAGGTGCGTCCCTTGGTTTTGGGACAGCCCGAGCACCTGAAAAGACACGATTTTTGTCGTGTCCATTCACATCAACTCGTGATGTTTGGGAGATAGAGAGGCCATAGATGACTTTAGGCAGGGTTGGCGCTAAAAATTTTTACGCTCATCCTCTCCATCTCTTCCATGCACAATGTGCACGGATATCCTTCTAGCAGAAAAGATGTATCAGATCGGCGCTAGAAGGTGGGGGGCATTTCCTACAGGCAGGAGCGAATTTTGCTTTGATACCACTGTAAGAAATCCTAGATTTACTATATTTAGAAATGTGCTAAGGAACAGAAAGGAGACTGAAATAGCAGAGAACAAGGAATAATTGTATTGCTTGAATGTCTGTAGGGTATCTGTCGTGTCATCCATACAATTGGGCCTCTCTTATATAGAGAGTGAAGAGTCACACATGAAAAGGTGTGTACTCCAAAGGGTATGTGCATGAAGAGGTGTGTACCCCTTCTGAAGGGTGTGACCCTTGATGAGAGGGTACATTACAATAGGAATGTCTCTTCAATAGAATGTCTCTTGTGAAGGGTTGTGCCTCATAGGAAGTGTCCCGTCGAAAGGGCATAGGGTTATGCCTCATAGGAAGTGTCCCGTCGAAAGGGCATACCCTTCCACAAGTGTCCATTCATCAAACCATCCATAAGTCTAGAAATAGAGAAAGGAATACCTCACACATCGTGACAAGAGATGCCCACCCCGACCTAGCATCCTAGGTACCTGATAGAAACACCCCTATGAATCCAAGTGAATCCTATGTCGATCCCCCAATCTAGAGTGTCTTCGTCACTAATCCCAAAAGCCATTGGATTTATTCCAATTAATATGAGCCCCTGCTGCAGTGCAAAACAAATCCAAGGCTGTCCTAAACGAGGTGAGTGTCTATGGTGTGGCATCCAGCCAACTCACTATCCAATAGCTCATCCTCCTGCCTCAACGGAAGACTTAGCCTTATAATATCAGCTTGAGCTCTAAGGTAATAGCTCATAGCTTCAGCCATAAATTAAAAGAGAAAGGGGGCTAAAGGGCATCCCTGATGGACCGATCTGGTAATCTAAAACCTGTCTTCCCTGACTCCACCAATGAGAACCTGGCTATGGGCTCATTTCTAGAGAGCTAGTACCCTTCTAATCCATGCAAAGCGAGTGAGGATACCCTCTAGAAAGCCCCAGTCCACTCAGTCATTAAGCTTTCTCAAAGTCCAAGAGTAGAATGGCAAGCCTATGGCCATTATGGGTGGCCCTGTCAGAAGCCTCCCAAAATCAGAAGATGTTATCAAAGATGCTCCTGCCATGCATAAAGCCTATCTACGTAGCATGTATAAGATCTGGAAGAAAGGGCTGCAGACGTAGGCTGACTACTTTTGCTAAGACTTTGTACAAGATACCCAACAAAATAATCGGTCTGCACTCAGACACTAAATTCTTGCAACCCCCTTGGAGGCCCTCTGTGAGTGAGTCTGGCATCTCACCCAAATCCCAAATGCACTGTAGGGCTGAGGTAATGTGATCCCAATCTGATCCCAAAATGAAATAAAGAAAGAGAGGATAAGCCCATCTGAACCAAGGCACTTGCCCTTGTAAAGGGCAGAGAGAGCAGTCCTGAACTCTATGTTGATGAAGGGTGCATCAAGTGAGACTATCATATCTCCAGTCACCAACATAGGTAATTGCTGCCAAATAACAACTCGAGCATCATCTCTGGCATGTGTGTCAGTATCTGCTGTAAGAAGGGAGACATAGAAATCTGTAGCTACCTGCAAGACGGCATCTGGATGTGTGTAAAACTCCGTCTGAGTCAACAAGCTGTGAAATGCTCTCCTTACTATGTCTCGGGCCAAGAGTAGAGAAGCACTGCTTGTTGACCCTACCTCCCGTCCCAGTCGAAAATGACTCTCTGCCATGAAAGGCATACTCTGCTCTCTGATCTAACAGTGACTGTTGCTGAGCCCTTGCTGCAGCAAGGCACTCCTGAACCCAAGCATCCGTAGGCCTCTTCTGCTCTTTCCTCTGACGAGCAACCAACTGCTGGCAGATACCTATCTCTCGCCTAAGGATCTCACCTCTCCTGCTACGAGCAACTGAATGATAAAAGTTGCTAATATCTGAGAGGGCTGTAGCTGCATCTGACGGGGAAAGCTGCCCATCGTGCATGTGAGATACCCAAGTCCGCAAAACTACCTCTGTGAGGCCCTCCTTTGTGTAGAAGGCATCTGGAATCCTGATACTGGCAGGCGGCTCCTCACCTGAGGATCTGAAACCAACAAAACAACTGAAAAATGGTCTGAAGTGGACACCTTAGGTGTAATGCATACTGTCTCACCTCTATCCAAAGCCCAATCATCCACATAAAATCTATCAATCCGTGCATAGGCATCTGCAATCAACTGTTCAACCAAGAAAACAGGAGTGACTGTAGCTAAGCGTGGAAAGCATCATCATGCCAAGCATCTCTATCACTGTATCGACAAAGAAAGGCATCCTAGGCTGCTCTCTCTAGGGAGTGGATACCACCTTCCCTATCTCTTCTTTTGTCTGTGGGTATTTTAACCATGTTGAAATCACTCCCAATGATCCAAGACTCTGCAATGCAAGACCAAGAAAGCAGCTCCTTCCATAAAAGGACGTGATCCACTATGGAATTGAGTGCATAGAGGTTTAAGAAACCAACCTTATGCCTATCAATCAAAAAAATGATCCACTGAGCTCTAGAGGGAACTATGATCTCATGTCCAATCACCAAAGGGAGCATGGAGGAAGAAACAGAAATGCAAGTACCTCCCTTGGTGCCCAAGACGGGTGACTAAAAAGTATGGCCTGAGAGAAGGTTACCCGACAATCCCTGACATCCAGTTTGTGTCTAATCAACTGTCTACGGCGGCGGTGAGGTACACCTCCGAGACCTTTCCAACTGACAATCCTCATCGGCGATAGGAAGAGGAGGAGGGGATCTCGGTGACCATCCTAAAAGCGGCTCCAATGGAAGATAAGGGTCGATGGTACACCTGAGGGAGGGGCCGGGGAATCTGAGAAAGAGTGAAATCATCTGGCCATCCTCCTCCACAGAACCCAACGAGAAGGGCGTCAAGAAAATCCTCCTGGAGCTCAGTGCTAAAGGACTAGCCTAAAGCACTGTAACTTTTGCATCCGGGGACTCAAAAACAACCTGAAAGAAACCTTGATCAAGCAGACGAACATCTGTGAGGTGCCCTGCGAGGTCTCCAAGTAAAGTTGCGAGCATCAAGTCCCTGGCCTAGAACCTAGAAGGGTGGGACCCATGGATGCGAGCAAAGAGTGATGTCAAACTCTCCTGCTCTGTATCTTTTCTAAGGTGTTGCAACTCGTCTTTTGAGAACATGATGGTTTTTGCGGCCGGGGGAAGTGGGCGAGGATTGGCTGAAGGCTGAGCCATCGTCAATCAATGTGGGAAGGCCAACTCAAACACTATTGAGCTCCGTCCGACTAAAAATGCTGCTAGGAGAGAGAAAGGGGAGGACAGAGTGAAAGCTGAGGGGAGAATGAGATATGAAGAAGGCCTGAAGGAGGGGGAGAGAGGCTAGGACTAGAGGTAAGAGTAGAGAGGTGGAGGGTGTTGGTAAACTGAAAGAAAAGCAAAGAGTGGACACAAACTCAGAATACTTGCATTATGGAATGAAGAAGAGTGAGGTCCTTAAGTAGGCAGCTCTTACATGCTCACTGACATCACTGATGACTTCAGAGCCCCACAATCATCTCCTCAATCTGCTCCTAGATTCTCTCAATCATCCTATGTGGCTTTCCACCACCTAACTGTGCTTATGGGCACCTAACTGTGCCTCTAGCACTCACACATAGAAACCAAGGTGTGCCTGAGGCATACACCTTGAGATATCCCATCAAACCCCCCCTCAAGGGAATGCCTCAGGCTATGTCAAGGATACAGCTAGCACAAGGTGTCTCATGCCATCTCATGGTGGTCATGGATCTATCAATGGCTAGGATCTCAAGCTAGCAAGGGTTCCCATGGGTGTAAGGTAAACAAAAGGGATACAAAAAGACCTTCCAATGGTTATCTCCCCTGCATGTACATGCACACAATGTCTGCAGGAGGTACCATGGAGCAAAACATACACATGGCCTACATCATAAGGTGACCAGAGGTGTTTATAAAACACACAAAAACACAAGAGTTTATTTCATTTATTTTGGAGGACTATCCAGGCTGAGTACCTTGACATAAAAAGAGAGATCTGGAGCATACATAGAGATGATTTAAAATGCATAATCTTCAAAGGATGCCTCATCTTGTGGAGGCTCATCAACTAAAAGTAGATTTGCATTTTCTCTCTTTGCTTTGGCTCTGCAAAACTTCTCATTATGGTTGTTCTTGCCACAGTGTTTGCATGGATTGATTTTGAAGCAGTCCTTTGAAAGGTGATTTGTCTTTCCACAGTGATTGCAAGGGGTAAACTTGCCCTTCTGGATTTTTACAGCATAAACAGTGTCATTGCCTTTCCTGAGCTCCATATGCCTTTCTTCTTCTTGGAGAGCAGAGATAATACCTTCAAGATTAGGATTAGGAAGATTTTTTAAAGTGGTAACTGTATGATCATAATCTTCACGCATACTCTTAAGTAACACTGCCATAGCATCATCTGGAGTAATAGGAGAGTTGATAGAAGCTAGTTGAGTCATAAGACTCCGCATGTAGTTGACATGAGCTGCCAAAGTAGTGCCACTAACCATCTTCAATTCAAAGAAAGAGATTTTAAGTGATAATTTAGAGATGTGAGAGCTAGCACCAAAAATCATGTCAAGCTTCTGCCAAGCTTCTGAAGGAGACTCTAAGTCGGAGATATGATGAATATAATCATCTCCTAAAGCAAGAGCAATGATACCATATGCTTTCTCCTCTCTAGCGGGATCCCTTGCCGGGTGTGTCGGAGTTGAGGTTTCTCCAGCATTGGAGGCTGTAGAAGAAACGGTTGAAGTCGGTTTGACAAGTCCCCAGAGGTTTTCCCTCATCAATGCAAATTTCACCTTCATCTGCCATGTGTGGAAGCCCTTTCCATTGAACTTATCTATATTCAATAGGGTAGCCAATCAATGATGCTTTTTCTTATATGCTTCATAGAGGTGGCTTAAAATGAGAACTTTCCAATCAAAACCAGGTATAGCAATTCAAAGCACAACTGAAGCTACACTTGTACTGATGTTATTGAAAGTTTCAAAAAACCAGAAATGCTAGAATAGCATCTTATGTAGCATCATCTTCAAAAAGCTTGTCAAAACTGTCAAAACCAAAAGACTGAACTTGGAGGGCTTGTAGCTTACTCTTCAGAGCAAAGGAAAAGGGGGTTTCTGAGGCAAAAGAGAGCTGATATACCACAGAAGGTCCTCTGGGAAGAAGAGGCGCAAAAACGCGTCAGGTCGCCATAGCTTGCCCCTTCAAAGTCGACTGGTTTTTTACTGATTTCTCCTTGAATATGCAGCCATTGCTGCTCAGATTTCTGCACAGGATAGCCCAAGGCATGGAGAATCTACCCCTGAAAGGAATTAAAGGAAGAGCAAGTATTCTGAGAGAAAACGCAGAAGCAAAAGTCGACGATCTTTGTGTAATGGCGACAAAACGAGGGCGTCTTTCTCTGATTCCTTTCAGTCAGGGGTTCGCCCCTTCGAGGTGGATCTCCAGCAGGAAGGACGTGGGAAATGGTTGAGAACCGGAGGAGAACAAGCTTAAGCAAACTTTGGGAAGAAGAGGAAGAGATGGTGAAGAAGAAGATGAAGAAGAAGATGATGATGTGGCAGAAATGGATCAAGGGGGATCAAATGGCTCTGATACCATGTTGGTAAACTGAAAGGAAAGCAAAGAGTGGACACAAACTCAGAATACTTGCATTATGGAATGAAGAAGAGTGAGGTCCTTAAGTAGGCACCTCATACATGCTCACTGACATCACTGATGACTTCAGAGCTCCACAATCATCTCCTCAATCTGCTCCTAGATTCTCTCAATCATCCTATGTACCTAACTGTGCTTATGGGCACCTAACTGTGCCTCTAGCACTCACACATAGAAACCAAGGTGTGCCTGAGGCATACACCTTGAGATATCCCATCAGAGGGGGAGACAGGCTAGGATAGAGTAGACAGGCTAGGACTAGAGGGTAGGAGTAGAGAGGAGGAGGGGGGGGAGAGGCTAGGATAGGAGGTGGGAGTAGAGAGGTGGAGGAGACAGCGTGAGGGGGGTGGAGAGGAAGCCCCCAGGGGGGGCAGAAGTGCCGCGGGGGGGAGGAGGAGACCCGCAGGGGGGTGTGGAGGTGCCGCAGGGGAGGGAAGGCCTGCAGGGGAGGGAGGAGCAGGCAGGCGGGGAGGAGGAGGCCGGCACGGGAGGAAGGAGCAGGCCGGCGAGGGGGAGCAGGCCGGCGGGGGGAAGGACAGCGGGGAGGGAGGAGGCTGATGAAGGGGAGGTGAAGGCAGCTGAGGGGCGAGGGGGAAGGGCCGAGAGCGGAGGCTAGAGGATGAGGGGAGAGCTAGGGAGAGGCACAGGTGAAGCAGCCAGGGAGCAGCAGCAGCGACCTGAAGTGGTGCTTCTTGACAGGACCTTGACAAGGCCTTCAGCTTTGTACTCACTTTTGGATGTGACATCTATCTAATTTATCTATTCTCCCTTCCTCCGTCCTCCTCCTTGCAGCCTACTCTCTCTCTCTCTCCCCCCCCCCCCCTACTACCCCTCGACCCCTTCTCCTTCCTTCTCTCCCTTCCTCTCACCCTTCCTTTCCTCAATTCCCCTTTCTCCAATCTGTCCCCTACCCCTTTCTACAATCGTGATGCCTTTTTATGGCAAATTTTTGGCAGGAATTGTTCAGATTCATGGTGCACTTCTCACCCCTAGCACAGTGCATCACCCTCATATAGATGGCCAGACTCTGAGAGTGAATAGATAGTTGGAAGAGTACCTTAGACACTCATTTGACACTCAAACTGCTTGGGATAAATGGTTGCACTTAGCTGAATGCTGTTAAAACAGTACGAAGTATACATCAATTGGAATGAGTTCTTAGGCTCGACAGCAATTTTAACTTTAGAGCTATTTTCGTGCAAAGAGCACATGGATGCCAGTTTAGTTCACACTGCCTCGTTAGCACTCTTCAATGCCTGCCCACCTATGATAAAACTTGCTCTCAAATTTTGGAGAATCACCGAAACAGATGGAAAAGGGAGTGTCAAAGAAAAGATAAGACCAGATTAGTCTCCCTGCAGAATTGAGGATGATATGACCTCCACAATAGTTGAAGGCTGTCAAGAAGATTCATCAGCAGGAGGGCCCTTCCACTTGATGCACTAGTCCACATCTAATTTGTTTCTGAGTACATGGTCCCTGAATCCCGTAATTCATTCTAGAATATACTGAATATGCCCTTCCTCATCCATGGAGGCAATTCCTCAAGGACTTGTTCCATAGGTCCCAAGTACCTTTTTTTAAAGTGAGACGTGATAGACATTGTGGATTCTGGAAGTTGAAGGAAGTTCCAACTGGTAGGCTACATCCCCAATTGTCTCAACACCGTATAAGGACCATCGTACCTGCGGGCAAGCTTGGTATTAGTATTCCCTTTCAATGCAGCCTTACAGGATTTGTGAAGCATGAGGAATACATGATCCCCCTAGAATTCCCTGTGGTCCTGATCTGCATATGCCTTCATGTGGGCTTGAGCTTTGACCGTGTTGTCTTTACATTGCTGTAACACAGCATTTGAGTGGATCATTAACATTTTATTGGTGTTGACCGTGTTGTCTGTACATTGCTGTAACAGGTTATCACTAATCTGTTGATTGGTCAACACGTTATTGATATAGTGGACAAACTCAGGAAAGCAAAAGATAAGGCAAAGGAAGAGAAGCCCAAGGCTATAACAAAGGCTGGTTAATTAGATTGCTATAGTTAGTGTTATTCAGTTTATATCCAAAATTGTAATCTTACAGCTAGCCTTAAAACTATAGAAGGCCTTGCTGTCCTGTTTGTGCAAAATTCATTGATAAAACTGGATTTCAAAGACCTGACTCTCACAATCCAAAAGGTACTTTCTGTTCGCTATTGCAGTTTGTAGCTTCCATAATCATTCCTTCTCAAGGGTCAAAATTGTCTAGCCTAGGATTCCTGCTAGCTTGGAACTCTCTAGGTTAGGGTCAGGGTTGCCTGGCTGCCCTGTTTCATGGGCTGCCTGGTTACTCTGTTTCCCAATGGTTGGAATTGAATTGTCCATGTTGATCATAGTCATATCCTTCAATTTAATTACTACAAAGGCAAAACACATTTCTGCCATTCGGCTGATAGCCCAAGTTAGCTACTACGATGGTTGGGAGTGGCTATATTGTGGAATTTAAATCTCCATTTGATCGTAATCATATTCCAAGCTTGTGGACCATCGTGCATGTGCTCGATGGCCTCAATTACAGTGTCATGAAGGACGGTACTGCGATAGTACCTGTTCACAGTCTTGATTCTTGGAGATTGAGGATGATGCGGACATGGACGTGGGTGCAAATGCATGCAAACATCTAAATCAGATTTTGACATGCTTCTAAGAGCCTCTGAAAGAAAGCAGATGGAGTGATTACATCTTCCGGTCAATGTGGGTCATGATGTGACACCTAGAGGATGTGTTGGAGTAAGGAGTCTCACCTGTAGGCTCCCATATAAGGAGAGCAAGGGTACATGATGCCTACATAGAAGGGGGGGATTGAGAAGCTGCTGTGTGAGCATTAAATACATGGGCAGATCAGGTGGACATCCACAAGGCAGCCATGGGGGCAGCACTGCCATGTGGATTAGGGCCAACTCTAAACCCAGCGCAGACATAAGGGCTGTATTGTAGCCAGCCTTGAGCCCAGGCAGTAGGAACAAGGCGATATATAGGGCAGGAAAGGGCAGACTGCAGGCGGTGGTTTTAGGTAGTCTGTGGACTACCAGGTTCACAGATTGCAGTACAGATCATCCATACAGATGTACGGCTGACAGATTGGCTGACCATGACTGGACAACTGACAGATTGACTGAGAGCGACGGTTGAGAAGAGTGGCCCGCTCTATAAACCCATTTTAGCCCCTTGAAAACTCATACTCATCCAGTACTAAGTCTTGGCTAAAAGCACTATATCCACGGCCCACAAGCATTCGTACAAAGACAGCTCAACATGGTGAAGGATACCAAGGAGTAACATAATAAATCCATGTTTTCTTGCAGTAGTGTAAACTACCTTCATTTGCTATGTAGCTATGGGTTGTAATAGAGGACCAGCATTAAAACAACACGATCCACCATTCTCTTACCAAAAAGCAAGAAGACAGACTCTGCAGGGGCTACAACGCATACCATAAAGACATAAGATAAGTTACAGGACAAGGAAATTCCAAAATTCAGAGACATAGAAAGAGAAAGGGCACAATCAAAGAGCCTTGTCACGCACAAGAAAATAATGATCCAATGAGCAGCAGAGTCGCACAAATTGTGCTGCCTCTCAAATTGCAAATCAAGCTTTTGTCGCTAATCACAAAAATAGGATTGGAAACGCACAGAGAGGCTAAAAAGACATCAACCTCGGCCTCGGGAGAGAGAGCAGCTTCGTCGTGCGCGTAATCAACGATGATACCATAAGCTCCGCTGCCAGATCGTTCGGGAAATGCTTGCGAAGGCGCAACAGGACTGGAGATTGGGGCACGCTCGTGCGGAATGTTACCAAGGGCAGGGAAAGCGACATCGGATAGAGGAAGCGGCTCTTCTGTGGGGGAGTTGTCAATGGCGACGTCCTCTATGGCTGCTTCTGGTTGCTTCTCATCATCGTACTGTGTTTTGGGTTCCTCTTCCTCTTGTTCTTGCTCTTCCTCTTCCTCTTCATCTTCCTCCTCTTCTTCTTCTTCATCGTCGTTGTACAGAGACAGTAGGGCAATCCCCTCTGCTTTGCGTTTGCCCGCCATAGCTCGTCTAAAAAGAATCACTGGGATCGGGCCTTTTGGAACGTACTTCAACACACTTTTTTTTTAGTGAAATTTTGTTAGCACTGCCTCAGTAGGTACACTTTTCTTCGGAAATGTCCCACACCCTTTGTTGCCACGTGGCCCCTTCTATCCCCCCCCCTCTCTCTCTCTCTCTCCCCTCTCTCTCTCTCTCTCACACGGGGGTTTGCAAATCATTCGAACTTTCCTATACACGGCTTCCATCACATGTGTTGCAAATTAATCATTTATTCATCTTGACAATTGTTTTCCTTTGACAAAACCAACTTGAAGGCAGTGCTCACGAGTACTTGTACTCACTTGTTTTGTTTACCCCACACTTTTTTTTTTTTGGGTGAAAATTGTTTACCCCACACACACAAACACACACACACACACACATATAGGGACACACACACACACACACACACATATATAGGGGTATGGTTTGTCCAAATATCTTATCTTATCTTATTTCTTCCTATTCTTTAAGGAGAGGTTTCAACTTGAAGAAGCTGAGATATGAATGGTGACAAATCTGAGGTTCAGGAGCTTCGGGGAAGGTGGGAGGAGGTTCGAGAGCTTTGGGGGAGCTCCGTGCGGGCACATGGCAGAAGGGACAGAGAGCAACCAATAAATGTGAAGGATGCAACTCATGCGAGACGAACGTAATTCTCGAGGGCTAATAAATGGTAGCTACAGTCGTCATGCCCACCTCCCATGCACCACGTGTCAATGCTTGATTTACCCACGATTAGGCCAGCTCATAGCAAACTCATGCGCCGTCGTGCCACGCATTGCGCATGCCATATGTCAAAGCGGGATTCACCTACGGTTTGCTCGGTTCGCACAGTCAGTCTGCTCGCATCTTGCTATCCTCTGCCCGCGTCTTGCTATCCCCTGAGCAAACTGTAGCAGTCAGTCTAATCGCAGTCAAAGAGAGAGAGAGAGAGAGAGAGAGAGATTATCTATAATATAGAGAGAGAGGGGGGGAGAGAGAGAGAGAGAGAGAGAGAGAGAGAATAATATTTATTTATTTATATTTATTTATATATATAGTATGGAGAGAGAGAGAGAGATAATAATATATATTTATATATTTATATATATAGTATAGAGAGAGAGAGATAAAGAGAGAAGCGCGAGAGACACGAGAGAGAATGACAGAGGGATGAGATAATATATAAATATTATATATATAATAATATAGTATATATTGTTGAGAAACCATCTCAACATCATATGTTTGATATTGTGCATAGCGCTAACACATACGATGCTATAAAGGAAAGGGTTAGATGCCTAACCTTAACCCTAAAAGGGTTTGTATATAATCTACATTTTCAACTAAATCTCTAGGGTACAGTTAGTTATTTGTGGTGTGCTCTCTAGCTATGGCCTCTCTCCTCATCTCCACTCTTCTCCTCTCCCCTCTTCATATTTTGTCATGGTATCAGAGCATGGTTCTGCCTTCCGCTAAGGTGCGCCATCCGTGCGAGTGTGAGCGCATTTCATTCTCTTATGTTGAGAGGAAATCCATTCTTTCAGTTCATTAAGAGCTCTTCATAAGAATTTTTGTTTTAAGAGAGAGTTTGTGAGAAACCCCATTGAGAAAGAGAGAGAGAGAGAGAGAGAGAGAGATTTTGGCTCCATGATAGATTTTTGATCATCTACAACAAGGAAAGGTTTATGGTAGTGGCGACTGCCAACAACAAGCACTTAGAGGCAACCTCCATGCTATGAGCTCTTGTTGTACGCCGAACCACTGTATGCTAATTGCCGTGCCACCATTAGAGTCATACTGTTGCTGAAGCCGAGTCCAACGACTCAAGACTCCTAATGCTCCAAGCTCCTACTACATACAACTAGCAACCAAGGCTGCCTATCGACATCTTCATTGACTCTCAGCTCCCGACCAACTATAGATCGATAGACAACCTCCTTCAATAGGCATCTCAACAATCATGCTTACATAATCAACATCTGCAAAGGCATATATCTGCATGCAACACGTGAAGCACAGCAAAAACGACTTAGGAGCAAACGACACTCCAACAAAGCATTGCTGCAACTCCAACACTCAACAGCGGCGGCTACTCCTATATTAACGGATTAGCGCCACAACTCCAATCCACACCATCAATAGCCTAACGACCCAACCACCTCCAAGGACTCTCATGCTATAAACAGCTCGACCACGAGACCACCTACAGAGACTCTCCAATCGAGCTCCCTCGCCAGCGGGTCGCCAACCAATTTAGCTACAGCAGTGAGGGCATGCTCCTCCAGCAATACCCACACGCTCAATCGCCTCCTGCAATCATGGCAACAACGTGCACCACAATCACGATCGACTATCTACAATGCTGTCATCTACTCTATAGAAGCCCGTAACTCAATCTCACAGCACACCTTAGTGGCTAACACTCAGACTTGCAGCACCAACACCAACCAGACGCCTCCATCAACTAGCCAATGCTCACCGACAGCCAGCTACATAGCATCTTTTGCAACGTTCTCCAACCAACAAAGCGGTCATGATTGCTGACTGTCTCACCGTCCACTACCAACTCACACACAAAGCTTATCCAACACGCCATAGCTTCCAATGGCTCCTTTGCCATAGCCTGAACGACCCAATCCAAACAACGCCCGCAAGAAATCTAGCGATATAATCTTCACAAGATTCTGTCAATTCTCAAACGTTCCATCTCCACGTGGCGACCTTATCACCAAGGTCACCACAAAACAAGGGTTGGTCAAGATATTGACACATGGAAGAATCTATCTACCACATTAGCGAGACGACCACAGTGACACGTGGCACTCCACTGAGTGTTATGTCATCAGATAAGGTAATCTAACACGTCAACACTGGGCTCATTTGCCACATTATCATCTATCCTCAGTGCTAAGTCATTGACTCCATGTCAACTTCCACATCAACATCCTCGAGCACCATGCCATGTCATCACTACCAAGTCAACACCTGCCACATGTACTACCACCTCATTGTTTGCCACATGGCACTGACCCTCTGCAAGCACAATTACTTCTCCATTGGCACAATGGCACACTGCATGTGAACCCAGTTAACACATCATCACCACTTCACAGACACACCCCTTGCTATCTCTGCATGTGACTCTGAGTGCCACATCATCACTAGCACCCTTTTTGCCCCTCCACTTAGATCAAGCCATATCTCTTGATCCATGCATAATATGAGCGTGCTCCAAAAAGAAAAAACGCTCGATTTTTTGTGC
The DNA here is from genome assembly GCF_047967505.1 of Dipteris shenzhenensis. NCBI lineage: Eukaryota > Viridiplantae > Streptophyta > Polypodiopsida > Gleicheniales > Dipteridaceae > Dipteris > Dipteris shenzhenensis. Next base: position 10,767,561 of record NC_141610.1, read on the forward strand.
TTTATGTGCTCGTCACATCATGCGCACATTTTGGCACAACTATCACACCCCTTTTAGTCTCGACAAAACGACTGGATCCTTTATTGGCAAGTCAATGTCTTGCCTAAAGATCACAATGTGCAAACCAGTATCCTTCGATTCTTAAGTTTACCTAGTTTTTATCTTGCCATGCTAGATGGGAATGTTCAATGCTTGCTCACATGAAATGAATAGTACTACATTTTCATGACATTATTTTGTGCATGCTCTTGTGTTCTACTCTCCATGCTCGAGATCAGGTAGTTCATGGTGGAGATTGTCCCACACTTTTTTCCTACTTTGAGATCCAGCAGGAGATTACAGTAGAATACATCCCTTTCATACAACATTGTAGGTCCATCCTTTCCCTTTATAAAAATTTAACTTTTTTGATTTTGTGAATTGAATAAATTTTCCATATATGTAAATATTTATGTGAATTTTTTAATAGGACAAATAACCGATTTATACTAAACCTATGTCAAATGGTTACATACTTTTTTGGTGCACCCCTCAAAGACTACACAACTGCAATAAGATATCAGGGCTCTTTTGCAGGTTAAATCAAGTGTGGAATATTTGAGTATTGTGTACAAAAAATGCTTACTATATACGCCTCTAGTAGATATTCTTCCTAGCTACATCCAGCTACTACATAGTGAGTTTGCCTTATGATAAGTCATGAAGATCTTCATTGCTATTATTTTTAAGTGATCACAAGCAATGGATTGACTTCTAATGCATGAAAATTGATGTCTACAAGCTTAATTTCATTCACTTTATGTCATTCCAAAAGTGGGCTGGAGAGGGAATTGGTGCCTTCGGATGGTGGTGAAGGGAAGCTCAATTGAGGATGATTACAAGGACATACGAGTTATGAATACACAGTGGTCACTATGCATGCTTGTTAAGATGTCAACTTCTATGACACATATGTGGAAATATTTGCCTAATAATCACGTGCCATTATACAATCTTGTAATAGAGCTCAAGTTGCATAGGAGTATCAATGGGTTTCAAGCTTCCATGCCTATGTGGAGAGAGTGGAAGGGAGTTTAGAAGTTCTACCAGTTTTCTTAGTCATAATTCTCCATGGATTGCAATAATCAATACTTGTTCTAGGCTTAGGAGTGTAGCATCGCTACCATGTTGTTTTGCCTATATTTCTTGGGGATGGATGGCTTTGTCTATGCAGCAGTAGTGTTCCTTTACCTACTCAAAAGAGCCATTCTGCAAAGTCCTTTCCAATCATATTGTTCCTTTCCAAGCTTGACTACATATTCTAGGTCGATTGTAAGATTCTCACTTGATGACAAAACTTGGATCTACGGAAGGAGGCAAGAATGAAGGGCAAGATTTAATGAGAGTAGAAGCAAGCTTGTTGTTTGGTGCATTAGTTGCATGATGTCTTTCTTGTAAGGCCTTTTCTATCATGTGCCTCATATGCATGCTTCTACACTATTTGTGCCTCGTCCTATATTATTAAACTAGAAGCATGCATGAGTTCTGCAAGTCACTATGTTTATTCCAATGTTCCACGTTGGTGCTTTCTGCATAATAAGCATGATTTTAAATCTTGAGTATAACATCCTTCCACTTACAGGTTAGCATGTAGTTGAAGATTAAATAACATCAAGTTTGTGCGAACATTCAAAGATTGGGCCTCGAGGGGTCAGCTCTTACTTTGACATATTGTATTTTAATTGAATTGTGAGTACAAGTTCATCTAGGGGTATACGAGCCTATTGAATGAAGCCATTGCAAATGCAATCTAACCACATCCATAGATATGATCTAGCTGATGTTTGCATAGGAACGTCTTCCTTATCCCTGTAAGACCATCCAAGTAGTAGATTTCACGAGCCCTCATGTCCATGCCCTGTTTCCACTCACTATATGAAGCACTTGTTCGAATTATTTGCTCAAATGCTTCTTTTTGCTTTTGCTTTAGCATGGCCTTAATGTTGGTAGATTTCCATTGCAAGTTAGCACAATCATAATCCAGTTCCTCTTCTATGATGGGGTTCATCACTATGAGAACATTTTCTATGATATTCCATGGGCCCCTATATCCATTGTACGAAGGACTTGTTCAAATGCTTCTTTTTGTTGTTGATCTAGCATGGCCTTAATGTTGGTACTAGGTAGCTTTCCATTGCAAGTAACCACAATCATAAGACAACTCCTCTTGTATGAGAGAGTTCATCTCTTAGCTTGTTTCGTAGAGAGAGGGTGATGGCATGCTAGTGAAATCAACAAGCATCTTGTTATGCGCACACAATAAAGACTCAATCTTGCCAAGAGCTCATAGTAGGCAACAACAATTGTTTCACCAAGCAATTGTTGCCAGCTTGGTTTTTGTGCCAAAAAACATATATCAAAAGTCCTTGAGGATAACGTTATCAAATTGATGCCATACGTTGAAAGGTTCCATAGGGTTGCAAAATATTAAGATAGTGGAGGATAAAACTCATAGTTAGTGGTTCATTTGTGAATGACATGCCTCCACAATGCCATTCTCTGTCTTCTTGAAGTAAACCCTCCTATGAGCAGACATGCTGGAATATTGGATACACTACTCCATGAATAACATGTTCTCAGGAACTCAAATTAATCGCACTCAAGACAACATTTAAAAAATTTCTCAAGTAATTAAGCTCACTAGAGGGACAAAATGCCAATATTCCCAGCTTTCCTTCATTTCCATCTTTCCCTTGGTACCCAAATCTAGTCCTTTGGAAAGCTAGGGTATAGCATGAGGTGGGATTCCTCATGAAAGGCATGATATTGGATGCATTTGGTCAAGTTCATGCACCTAGCACTCGCAGGTACTACCCAGATGCCATGACTGTTTACAAAGGTTATTGATTGCTAGATTGGACAATGGAAGGTGCACTTCTAATCTTTGTATATCATGAAAGTGGAATTCAAAGATTCTCCATCATGATTTCAATGTGGAAACATACCATGCATCTAGGGATTTCTCGATCTCATTGTGCTTTACCCTCTTATGGACCCCATGCAGTATAGCTACATGATTGCACAATCATTTCATTTATAAGCATACTTAGAGAGGTGTATAATAGTTGGGTTGCTAAATCTCCACATTTCCATATGCCTTCTACTTCTATGAAAGTGTGGGACATCGATGTTGGCATTGCTAATTGTCTCAATCAATCTACTTTGGTTATGATCTTCATTTTCAAATGAATTTTCAGGGGGTTTGTGAGAGTAGCTTTTAGCTTACCAAAAGAATTGTGTATGTAAAGAGTGTGGATCGTATCTTTGAAAACCACTTTAAAATGTTTTGTTAACTCTCTCTTTACTAGGCCCCATGTGGATCCAAACATCAATTATTAACTGCAGTAGTGTGAGGAGTTTTGATAAAGGTGCATATACACTTTGGAAAATTGATTAGCATGTTGGGCTAGTCACATAATAGGTCCATTGGCATTTTAAAATGTAAGTATTTTAATAGATATCATCTCACAACTTGCAACTCTCGAAGTACATTTTTAGAGGCTAAGCTTTGCAATGCATGCTGAGGGTGCAATACTAGGAAAACCTGCATGCTACATTCAAGGGGGGTAATATCAGATTCCTACTTACATGCAAATCCTATATTCCTTTCCCTTTATAAAAATTCAACTTTTTTGATTTTGTGAATTGAATAGCTTTTCCATATATGTAAATATTTATGTGAGTTTTTTTATAGGACAAATAACCCATTTATACTAAACCTGTGTCAAATGGTTACATACTTTTTTGGTGCACCCCTCAAAGACTACACAACTGCAATAAGATATCAGGGCTCTTTTGCAAGTTAAATCAAGTGTGGAATATTTGAGTATTGTGTACAAATGCTTACTATATACGCCTCTAGTAGGTATTCTTCCTAGCTACATCCAACTACTACATAGTGAGTTTGCCTTATGAGAAGTCATGAAGATCTTCATTGCTATTATTTTTAAGTGGTCACAAGCAATGGATTGACTTCTAATGCATGAAAACTGATGTCTACAAGCTTAATTTCATTCACTTTATGTCGTTTTAAAAGTGTGCTAGAGAGGAAATTGGTGCCGTTTGATGGTGAAGAGAAGCTCAATTGAGCATGGTTACAAGGACATACGGGTTATGAATACACAATTGTCACTATGCATGCTTGTTAAGATGTCAACTTCTATGACACATACGTAGAAATATTTGCCTAATAATCACGTGCCATTATACAATCTTGTAATATAGCTCAAGTTGCATAGGAGCATCAATGGGTGTCAAGCTTCCATGCCTATGTGGAGAGAGTGGAAGGGAGTTTAGAAGTTCTACCAGTTTTCTTAGTCATAATTCTCCATGGATTGAATCAATACTTGTTCTAGGCTTAGGAGTGTAGCATCGCTACCATGTTGTTTTGCCTATATTTCTTGGGGAAGGATGGCTTTGTCTATGCAGTAGTGTTCCTTTACCTACTCGGAAGAGCCATTCTGCAAAGTCCTTTCCAATCATATTGTTCCTTTGCAAGCTTGCCAACATATTCTAGGTCGATTGTAAGATTCTCACTTGATGACAAAGCTTGGATCTATGGAAGGAGGCAAGAATGAAGGGCAAGACTTAATGAGAGTAGAAGCAAGCTTGTTGTTGGTGCATTGGCTGCATGATGTCTTTCTTGTAAGGCCTTTTCTATCATGTGCCTCATATGCATGCTTCTACACTATTTGTGCCTCATCCTGTATTATTAAACTAGACGCATGCACGAGTTCTTGACTTTGTGTATTCATTCCAATGTTGCACATTGGTGCTTTGTGCATAATAAGCAGGATTTTAAATCTTGAGTATAACATCCTTCCACTTATAGGTTAGCATGTAGTTGAAGATTAAATAACATCAAGTTTGTGCGAACATTCAAAGATTGGGCCTCGAGGGGTTAGCTCTTACTTTGACATATTGTATTTTAATTGTGAGTGCAAGTTCATCTAGGGGTATACGAGCCTATTAAATGAAGCCATTGCAAATGCAATCTAACCACATCCATAGATATGATCTAGTTGATGTTTGCATAGGAATGACTTCCTTATCCCTGTAAGACCATCCAAGTACTATATTTCATCAGCCCTCATGTCCATCCACTAACTATATGAAGCACTTGTTCGAATTATTTGCTCAAATGCTTCTTTTTGCTTTTGTTTGAGCATGGCCTTAATGTTGGTAGCTTTCCATTGCAAGTTAGCACAATCATAATCCAGTTCCTCTTCTATGATGGGGTTCATCACTATGAGAACATTTTCTATGATATTCCATGGGCCACTCTATCCACTGTATAAAGGACTTGTTCAAATGCTTCTTTTTGTTGTTGATTTAGCATGGCCTTAATGTTGGTACTAGTTAGGTTTCCATTGCAAGTAACCGCAATCATGAGACAGCTCCTCTTGTATGAGGGAGTTCATCTCTTAGCTTGTTTCCTAGAAAGAGGGTGATGGCATGCTAGTCAAATCAACAAGCATCTTGTTATGCGCACACAATAAAGACTCAATCTTGCCTAGAGCTCATAGTAGTTAGCAACAAATGTTTCACCAAGTAACTAGTTTTGCGGCTTGGTTTTTGTGCCAAAAAACATATATCAAAAGTCCTTGAGCATAAGGTTATCAAATTGATGCCATACGTTGAAAGGTTCCATAGGGTTGCAAAATATTAAGATATAAAACTCATAGTTAGTGGTTCATTTGTGAATGACATGCCTCCACAATGCCATTCTCTGTCTTCTTGAAGTAAACCCTCCTATGAGCAGACAGGCTGGAATATTGGATACAATACTCCATGAATAACATGTTCTTAGGAACTCAAATTAATCGCACTCAAGACAACATTTAAAAACTTTCTCAAGTAATTGAGCTCACTAGAGGGACAAAATGCCAATATTCCCAGCTTTCCTTCATTTCCATCTTTCCCTTGGTACCCAAATCTAGTCCTTTGGAAAGCTAGGGTATAGCATGTGGTGCGATTCCCCATGAAAGGCATAATATTCGATGCATTTGGTCAAGTTCATCCACCTAGCACTAGTAGGTAGTACTACTCAGATGCCATGATGGTTTACAAAGGTTATTGATTGCTAGATTGGACAATGGAAGGTGCACTCCTAATCTTTGTATATCATGATGTGGAATTCAAAGATTCTCCATCATGACTTCAATGTGGAAACATACCATGCATCTAGGGATTTCTTGATCTCATTGTGCTTTACCCTCTTGTGGGCCCCATGCACTATAGCTACATGATTGCACAATCATATTATTTATAAGTGTACTTGTACGGGTGTATAATAGTTGGGTTGCTAAATCTCCACATTTCCATATGCCTTCTATTTCTATGAAAGTGTGGGACGACCAAATTTTTCTTAATTTTCCAGCCCCTTACATTTGTAACCCTTCCATTTTTAGCCTTCTATAAAGATGATATCCATTACCATCTTCTATGGTCGAGTCATTAAATGAGCATGGGTATCACTTCATGCACGAGTCACAATCCATACAGTGACCTTGGATTCGACACATCTGCATGGTCTATATATCCACCAATAATGTAAAATCATTTCATGAAGTAGTGGCCTTAGCAGTGATTATGTGGTGGGGCAATGTATTTTACAAAAAACAAGGTTGCGTCTTAATCATCAAGTTCTCTCACTTTGTTAGCCTCAATAATACGAGTAGGAGGGGGTAATGTGGAAGGCCTCATATCTAAAATTCTATGACAGATAGGTTTTTTAAAGAGGTTATCTGTTTATAAAACTCCTTAATTTGATTTGGAAAGCCTGACTAACAATGCTAGCGTGATTTGCACTATGCTATCTAGGTGGTGGCTCTCATTCGATTCCCAACCAAGATTGGTTGCATGTAAATATGATGAAAAGGTATTGATTTGCCAGCATTGTGCACAATTGCCATTGTATATCAGTATATTGGTGCAATTGTTAACGGTTGGATCCTTTATTGGCAAGTCAATGTCTTGCCTAAAGATCACGGTGTGCAAACTAGTATCCTTCAATTCTTAAGTTTGCCTAGTTTTTATCTAGCCATGCTAGATGCGAATGTTCAATGCTTACTCACATAAAATGAATAGTACTACATTTTCATGACATTATTTTGTGCGCATTCTTGTGTTCTACCCTCCATGCTGGAGATCATGTAGTTCATGTTGGAGATTTTGTCCCACACTTTTTTCCTACTTTGAGATCAAGCAGGACATTACAGTAGAATACATCCCTTTCATACAACATTGTAGGTCCATCCACATTGTCAAAAATGGTTTGGGTTGAACAATTCCAATCCCTTGTCACCAAGTAGAGCTAGTCCAATCACTGAGGTGTCCAATCCTAACCTAGCAAGATCAGGTTCAAATCCACTGGTGATTGGTTCGATTTTGTGAAACACTCTCTCTTATGCAGAGTATGAGGGCACCCAAATTTTATTCCCTAGCCAAGCGTGACTCAGTTTTCAACTTATTTTTTTATGCATGATGGCTAGATGCTAGTGAAAAAAAATAAACTTAGGTATGAATTCTCATTGACTACGTTATTATACACCAATCCATGGGTGGATGTTTGTGAAACATCCTTAGGCTCCATAAAGAAGACCTAAACGTTTTTCCAACATTTTGTATTGTAGTTGTGCATTGCATATTGGCATGACGTGGTATAGAGAATATCAAAATTCATGCCAATGTGAGAAGGGTCATGGATTTGCTAGTAGTTCATGAAGTATATTGCTTCAATTCTGAAATGGGCACATGATAATGTAAAAGTGAATGTGTATCTTCCATCTTCTTCCATGAGCAAGCATGCCTTAGGATTGCATGTGGCAAGCCTATATAGTCATGGGGCAAAATGCTATGACCAAGTAGGTTCGGCATCTATGTGTATGGAAACCCAAGTGTATTGTGCGTATATCCTATGATTGTTTGCTCAAAGTTTCAATGTTGAATGTAAAATACAAGCCTGCCTTTGTGTTTGGTCATTTGGTTCATCTTTCGTGTTATGGGTACATGCATAAAAAGAAGTTGTTAGCATCTTTTTTACCTTTACCAAGAAATGTGCATGGTCGCAACGTTTATCATGGATTGAAAAAGAGAACTAAACTCATAGTTATGCACTTAGTAAGAATGTGTTTCACATACTTTTCACCCAATTTGGGACATTGAGGGAATGTCCTCATCAATGCAGTTTGCTTGTCTGTATTGGGCTCCACTTAGGTTATAATCAAGTGTGATTGCAAAGTCTTTTGGGAGGCAAAAGAGCCTGTAAAGAGACAATAATGGTTTGTTTATATAGTGGGTAGTAGTTGATGTTGGCGTTGCTAATTGTCTCAATCAATCTACTTTGGTTATGATCTTCATTTTCAAATGAAATTTTAGGGGGTTTGTGAGAGTAGCTTTTAGCTTGCCAAAAGAATCGTGTATGTAAAGAGTGTGGATCGTATCTTTGAAAACCACTTTCAAATGTTTTGTCAATTCTCTCTTTACTAAGCCCCACATGGATTCAAACATCAATTATTAATTGCAATAGTGTGAGGAGTTTTGATAAAGGTCCATATACACTTTGGAAAATTGACTAGCATGTTGGGCTAGTCACATAATAGGTCCATTGGCATTTTAAAATGTAAGTATTTTAATAGATATCATCTCTCAACTTGCAACTCTAGAAGTACATTTTTAGAGGCTAAGCTTTGCAATGCATGTTGAGGGTACAATACTAGGAAAACCTACATGCTACATTCAAGGGGGGTAATATCAGATTCCTACTTACATGCAAATCCTACATTCCTTTCCATTTATAAGAATTCAACTTTTTTGATTTTGTGAATTGATTAGCTTTTCCATATATGTAAATATTTATGTGAATTTTTTAATAGGACAAATAACCCGTTTATACTAAACCTGTGTCAAATGGTTACATACTTTTTTGGTGCACCCTCAAAGACTACACAACTGCAATAAGATATCAGGGTTCTTTTGTAGGTTAAATCAAGTGTGGAATATTTAAGTATTGTGTACAAAATGCTTACTATATACGCCTCTAGTAGGTATTCTTCCTTGCTACATCCAACTACTACATAGTGAGTTTGCCTTATGAGAAGTCATGAAGATCTTCATTGCTATTATTTTTAAGTGATCGCAAGCAATGGATTGACTTCTAATGCATGAAAATTGATGTCTACAAGCTTAATTTCATTCACTTTATGTCATTTCAAAAGTGGGCTGGAGAGGGAATTGGTACCGTCTAATGGTGAAGGGAAGCTCAATTGAGGATGATTACAAGGACATATGGGTTATGAATACACAAATTTTTCTTAATTTTCCAGCCCCTTACATTTGTAACCCTACCATTTTTAGCCTTCTATAAAGATGGTATCCATTACCATCTTCTATGGTTGAGTCATTAAATGAGCATGGGTATCTCTTCATGCACGAGTCACAATCCATACAGTGACCTTGGATTCGACACATCTGCATGGTCTATATATCCACCAACAATGTAAAATCATTTCATGAAGTAGTGGCCTAGCAATGATTATGTGGTTGGTACACTGCCCATGAATAATAGCTGGATGACAGCTATCCTTATGTACTCTAGTTCGTGGCTCAGTTAGTATGCCACCTTAGTTAGCTGAAGTTGGTTTGAGACGCACATATAGGGTTCTTTTATTTCTTTGTACTAGAGTTCTTTTGGCTTTCACAACTAAGAAGAGAAAAACTATTTTCAGCCTCCACCTTTGTGGGTATTCCCCCATTGTGTATGTGAGAAAGCCGCAAGTGAGACTCCTTCCCTCTCTCCCACTATCTTCACATGGTATCAAAGCCTGGTTCATGGTAAGGAGCTCAAGAAAGCGAACCAAGTTCACGGTGTCTTGGTAAGAGGACCAGTGTTGCTTTCCTTTTTTGAGTTTGGGAGCAAATCTTTGCAGGTAGCACATTTGAAAAGTGCGAGAGTGGATTGTCTCAGATTGAGACGCCCTTCGTGGTGTGGCGAGTCCATTTCGGGGCCCGTTTTGGAGGCAGAAATTCTCCACAAGCACTGAGAAAAAGGCCTTGTTTTTGCCATGCGACCACTGCTCTGCAGATCGGTGAAAAGTTACTGCAGAAATCACATCGTATGCCTGTGCGCAGAGATACTGGGAGTTACATAATCATCCTTATTGCCTGTTGATGCAAAATCGTCACTAGGAAGTGACTGTTGATCAAATACCACTTTCGTCAGTTTTGCAGATTTTCCCGTGTGAGGCAGAAGCTGTGTTTTTTGCAGTGAGAGAATATTTTGCCATGTTCTGTAATGGCGTCTGATTCTCTTTCACAGATTGTCACTGAAAAGCTTGACAAGAATAACTTCCAAGCATGGAAGTTTAGAATGACAAATTTCCTTATGGGAAAAGGTTAGTGGGAGTTCATTACAAGAAATGAAAAAGAACCAGTTCTTCCTAATGTTCCCAATTAACAAAAAATGCAGGCATTTAAAGGATGGCATGAGAGAGCCAGAAAAGTTATGTACTGGCTGTCTATCAGTATTTTGGATTCTATGATTGTGCATATTCATGATGCAAGTACGCCAAAAGAGGCATGGGATACTTTGGCAAAAATGTACAGCACAAATACGCAAGCCAGGAAAATGCAGCTCAAGTAGGAGTTGCATAATGTGCAGAGAGAAAATATGAGCATCAATGACTACCACATGAAAGTGAAGAAAATTGCATATGCACTTGCTTCCATTGGGTCGCCAGTGGAAGATGATGATCTAGTTTCTATGACCTTGAATGGTCTAGGAAAGGATTATGCACAGTTCCAGACATCCATTGCCATTCATGAAAAATTTCCTGATTTTGAGGAGTTGTTTGCTCTTCTAATTTTTGAAGAGCAGAGAAATGATGGTGCATTTTCTTCAGGAGGAACTTCAAAAGAAACTATCTTCTACTCAAATGCTGGAAGAGGTAGAGGCAGAGATAGAGGAGGCCAATCTGGAGGCCATGGTAGAAATCAAAATATGTAGCAAACTCAAGAAAACCAGTCCTTTGGAGGAGGACGTGGTAACTCTAGAGGCAGGGGGAGCCAAAGACATCGTGGTGGATGGCAGAGAGGCCAAAATGCAAACAGCAATGTTGAATGCTACTATTGTGGTAAAATGGGTCATATGGCTAAAGACTGCTACAAAAAGCAGAATGACATTATGAATGGAAAATTGCAGCAAGGCAATTATGCATCCTCTAGTAGACAGGGTGATGACAGAAATGAGCATTTGTTTATGGTGCAGCACATGACCAATTCTGTGACAAGTGCAGAAGAAAGTAATGATGTGTGGTATGTTGACTCAGGTGCATCAACCACATGACAAGTCATGCAAAATGGATGCAGGATGCAAGGAAAATGGAAAGACCAGGATTTGTGGAGACTGGTGAAAATTCCCTTGTCTATGCAGGATGGGAAAAAGAAATACCTGTCTGATGTATTTCATGTCCCGATTATCACCAAGAACCTGGTTTCTGTTGGTCAAATGGTTGAGGAGGGCTTGCAGGTTAGATTTATTCGTCATGGATGCTTTGTTGAGGATATGAAAAATAATGGTCGCTTGATAGCAAAAGGAAAGAAGAAGGGCAGGATGCTTACGTTGGATGCGGACATGCCTGAATTGAGTGCTGCAATGTTTGCACATGGGACCGGTGTAGCTGCAGATATTGATATCTGGCATAAACGCATTGGTCATGTTAATGTACAACGACTTAAATCAATGCAAGCCCAAAACATTATTGCAGGATTGCCTAAATTCAAGGTTGTAGAAATGCATAAGGTATGTGAAGCCTGTCAATTTGGAAAACAGGCAAGGAAACCATTTCCTAGGCATGTTCAAGAGAGTAAGAAGCCATTGGAATTAATCCACTCTGATGTGTGGACTACTAAAGCTGCATCTATTGGAGGCTATCATTATTTTGTCACTTTTATTGATGACTACAACAGAAAAGTTTGGGTGCATTTTATGAAAAAGAAAAGTGAAGTGTTTGGGCATTTCAAAGCTTTTAAAGCTATGGTTAAAAAAGAAACAGGCCTGCAAATAAAATGCCTAAGGTCAGACGGAGGGGGAGAGTACCTCTCAAATAAGTTTGCAAGGTTTCTGCAGGAGCATGGCAAAAAAGCAGCAATATTCATGCAGTCATACCCCACAACAAAATGGACTTGCAGAAAGGAAAAATAGGCATATTGGAGAGGTATCTCGGGCCATGCTAAATGAAAAAGACCTACCGGATTATTATTGGGCTGAAGCAGTTGCTACAGTAGTTTACATAATGAACAGGACTCCCACTGCAACAATACATGGCATGACGCCAGAGGAGATGTATACTGGCAGGAAACCAGATATTTCTCATTTGAAAATTTTTGGTTGCATTGCCTATGTTCATGTGCCAGATGAGTTGAGGTCCAAGTTGGATCTAAAAGCTGAGAAGTGCATCTTTATTGGTTATTCTCTGCAACAGAAAGGGTATAGATGCTATAACCCTTCTACTCATAAGTTTACAGTGAGCAGAGATGTTTTTTATGAGATGAGCAGTTGGTATAAACCAGTAAATGTGATTGATGATGTAGATCCACAAAATGGTAATGCTGCATAGAATTTATAGCAGCAATCACAAAATATTAGTGGACCTGCAATGTGCTCTAGCAGTGGTTCACATACTTCACCATGGACAGACAGATTGAGATCAGGAGAATCTCCTCAAAGCAATGCAGATAGTTATATGCAGATATGATGAAAATGAAAAGAGAAGGTAGATCAGCCCATGTTTGATGTGCATGCAGGTCACTCTTATGTGGATGGTGAATCCAGTGGCTCAGAACAGAGCATTGATGATGAGTTGGGTATTCCTTCTGTTGTTACACCTGGAGTAAGGAAGACCAGGGATGTTTTGAGAGCACTTGGAAGTGAGCCTATTTTGCACAGGTCTACCAGAGCGAGGTATCCTGTGGATAGGCTGAAATATGATGGATTTACAGCCATTCACTATGGCTATATGGTCAAAGTGATACAAGAACCAGAACCCATTTCTTTTGAGCAAGCCATGGGAAAAGAAAAATGGGAGAAAGCCATGGATGAAGAAATGGATGCCTTGGAAGCAAATGCGACATGGGAATTGGTGCCTTTGCCCAAAGACAAGAATGCAATTGGCTGTAAATGGGTTTATAAGGTGAAGCACAATGCAGATGGTTCTGTGAATAGATATAAGGCAAGATTAGTTGTCAAGGGGTATGCACAGACGTATGGGATTGATTATGAAGAAACATTCAGTCCGGTTGCAAGGATGGCAACTGTAAGAGTAGTCATTGCTATGGCTACATCAAAGGGATGGTCTTTACATAAGATGGATGTAAAGAATGCCTTCTTGCATGGTGATTTGCAAGAAGAGGTCTTTATGGAGCAGCCACCAGGTTATGTTCATGCTATTCATCCTGAGTTTATTTGCAGGTTGAAGAAAGCCTTGTATGGCTTGAAGCAAGCACCTAGAGCATGGTCTGACAAGATAGGACAGTATCTTGTCACTAATGGCTTTTAGATTTCCAAGGTAGTTTCTCACTTTATGTGAGAAAAATAGAGAAAGGTATTATGCTGCTTGTCATTTATGTTGATGATTTGATCATCACAGGTGATAGTGATGAAGACATCCTTCATGTGAAAATGCTATTGAAGCAGAAGTTTGAGATGAAGGATTTGGGAGAGCTGCGTTATTTCTTGGGCATTGAGGTGATTAGATCACCAAGTGGGATACGGCTCTTGCAGAGGCAGTATGGATTGGACATGCTGTCCAAATATGGGATGACAGGCTGTAAGCCTATTTCAGTTCCTTTAGAGCAGAATGTGAAGCTGAGCGCAGATGCAGGTGAGCTTCTGCAAGACCCTACTATGTACAGATGCATAGTAGGAAGTTTGATTTATATGACTATTACCAGGCCAGATTTGAGCTATGCTATTGGATTGGTAAGTCAGTTTACGTAGGCTCCAACGAAACCGCATTTGGATGCGGCTAGACGCATACTCAGGTATGTGAAGTCCACATTGCAGTATGGACTATTTTATGAGGCTGGGGTTCAGATACAGTTGCATGGATACACTGATGCTGATTGGGCTGGTAGTATTTCTAATAGACGATCTACCAGTGGACGATCTACCAGTGGATATGTGTTCTCTTTTGGGAGTGTTGCAGTCATTTGGAGCAGCAAGAAATAGCCTACAGTTGCCTTATCGAGCATAGAGGCTGAGTACAGGGGTGCAACAATGGCTGCATGTGAGGTAGCTTGGTTGCATAAGCTACTTTATGATATGCATCACTCTACAAATGGGCCAGTTGTCATTTATTATGACAACATGAGCAGTATACACTTGGCAAATAACCCAGTCTATCATGCTAGAACAAAGCACATTGAGGTGCATTATCACTATGTGTGGGAGAAGGTTTTACTAGGTCTTATTGATCTAGTGTATGTCAGCATAGAGGATCAGGTAGCTGACATATTCACGAAGGAATTAGGCACAAAGAAGCTGCGCAAGTTCAGAGACTTGCTTGGTGTGCAGGAATTGGGATTGAGCTCAAGGGGGAGTGTTGAGATATCGAGCTCCACTTGTGATATGCCAAGGTGACAGTTGTGCATTTATGTCATCGACTTGTTAACTGCAGATGTAGTTGGTACACCGCCCATGAATAATAGCTGGATGATAGCTATCCTTATGTACTCTAGTTTGTGGCTCAGTTAGTATGCCACCTTAGTTAGCTGAGTTTGGTTTGAGACCCAAATATAGGGTTCTTTTATTTCTTTGTACTAAAGTCCTTTTGGCTTTCACAACTAAGAAGAGGAAAACTGTTTTTAGCCTCCACCTTTGTGTGTATTTCCCCATTGTGTATGTGAGAAAGCTGCAAGTGAGACTCCTTCCCTCTCTCCCACATCTTCACACTATATATCCACCAATAATGTAAAATCATTTCATGAAGTAGTGGCCTAGCAGTGATTATGTGGTGGGACAATGTATTTTACCAAAAACAAGCTTGTGTCTTAATCATCAAGTTCTCTCACTTTGTTAGCCTCAATAATATTAGTAGGAGGGGGCAATGTGGAAGGCCTCATATCTAAAATTCTATGACAAATAGGTTTTCCAAAGAGGTTATTTGTTTATAAAGCTCCTTAATTTGATTTGGAAAGCCTGACTAACAATGCTAGTGTGATTTGCACTATGCTATCTAGGTGGTGGCTCTCATTCGATTCCCAACCAAGATTGGTTGCATGTAAATATGATGAAAAGATATTGACTTGCCAGCATTGTGCACAATTTCCATTGTATATTAGTATATTGGTGCAATTGTTAACGGTTGGATCCTTTATTGGCAAGTCAATGTCTTGCCTAAAGATCACGGTGTGCAAACTAGTATCCTTCAATTCTTAAGTTTGCCGAGTTTTTATCTAGCCATGCTAGCTTACTTACATAAAATGAATAGTACTACACTTTCATGACATTATTTTGTGCACGTTCTTGTGTTCTACTCTCCCCATCATAATTAGATATTAGGGTGCCAACTATCTATTCCATGGGGGAACAATAGCACTTAAGAAATGCATTCAGTAGGCCATTGGTACATTGGAGCACAATGTCTTCAGTGCCATGGGTGATGGTGTTGTCAGAACCAAGAATCATCATATCAACCTCACTTGTATTTGGTGTGGATTAATATGAGAAATGAAGTTTAGGTGCCATAGGTCGATGGCTGGTGGTTGTCCATATTGGATTGTTTGTGCAAGTTGCTTGGAGATGTTAGAAATGGATGGGCATACCAATGGTTGCTACATACATGCATTGAATGCATGATATCTTGGAGATGTTGGGAATGCATGTGCGTATAAATTGCAATATGTTCAATATGCATTAGAGCCTTACAAGGATTTTAGGATTAATTGTGGGGGCAATGTTCATCCTATTTTATAGCTTATTGTCAATGGTGTATAGTCGGATGAATGTTGAGCATGTTGCTATGTCACCAACAACATGCAATGGTTAGTTTGTGGATGGGCATACCAATTGTTGCTACATGCATGCATTGAATGCACGATGTCTTGGAGATGTTGGGAATGCGTGTGCATATAAGTTGCAATATGTTCAATATGCATTGGAACCTTACAAGGATTTTAGGATTAACTCTGGGGGCAATATTCATCCTATTTTGTAGCTCGTTGTCAATGGTGTATAGTCCAATGAATGTTGAGCATATTGCTATGTCACCAACAACATGCAATGGTTAGTTTGCGAGCCATGACCTAGTTTTTTGTATACACTATTGTGGATACAAATGGTTGGTGTGAGAGCTGTGACCTAGTTTTTTGTATATGCTATTATGGATACAAATATATAAAATGCTAGAATCAATTGCGATGCCAAATGAACAAAATGAAAGGTTTGTGTTTAGAGAGAGAAAGAGAGAGAGAGGGGGGGAGGGAGAGACGGGAGAGAGAGAGAGAGAGAGAGAGAGAGAGAGAGGGGGGGGGGGGAGAGAGAGGGGGGGGAGAGAGAGAGAGAGGGGGGGGGTGTTGGGATAACTACAAGGGCCTGCTCTATGGTGCATGTGTGCATCTACAGGAGTCACATGTGTGTTGTTGTGGAACATCTAGTGCTATGATTCTAGTGTGTGACCTAAGTGATGATGTAAGCCAAAGGCCCCCACATGGGAGGTTCCTTTGATTTAGGCCAGTCCCATTGATGTAGGGACTGATTGCCCACTGATTTAGGGGAGGTGCCTACACCATCCTCTCTTTCTATAAAATGGAGGTCATTCCTCCATTCTAATACATGAATTTTGCCTCATTTGTGCTCTCACTCTTTGTGCCATGACGCATCTCTTCTATCCCACACTCCTCCACATTTGGTATCAGAGCTAGTAGGCTTTGTAGAACTCATTTTGGTAGTGCCATATCATCTTCTCCAACACCTCTTTTTGAGCTTTCATCCTCCTTCCTTCTCAAAATTTGCTTAGCTCTGTTCTCCGCATTCCTTGCAACTTTTTCCAAGCCCTTCTAGCTAGAGTTTCTACACTATGGGGTACTCCTCCAGCCTAGAGCATTTTCCTAGATATGGTGTATTTTACCCACACTAATTCAAGCAAACTGAGATAAAAAAACATGCAAGTCTACTCTTCTACACAACCATTGCCTGAGCCCTCCTAGCACAAGCTGGTCCATGCTTAGAGCCTACTGCTAATGAGTTTTGAAGGCCAATACTTGCTAGAACAAGGAGAAATCAGAGAAAAGACAGTTAACAAAGGCGCAACTCTGCAAGACAAAAAGGCACACTATTTCAGCAATGCTCTGTGGTGAACTTACTTGGGTATTCAAGCTTTAGTTTCGCATAGAAAGCCCTCTCAAACTCTTCTTCAGTTGTGTAAATTGTGCCCTCCAAGTTGAGCTTGTCTATTGCAATACATTTTTTATAGTTTTGGACATTTGATGCTAGAGTAAATGCTAGAGTGATGCTTGAGAATTGAAGTAAGGCCAAAGTGCAGATCAAAGAATGCATTTTTAGTTTGAAATTCAGTTAGGACTGAACTTTTGTCACAATGCCAAGCTCTGAATGTTCTTCTAATGCCAATCACTTGAAGAAGACTATAAGAAGGACAAAATTCAAAGTGAAGAAGACCCCAGCCAACAAACTTTGGGAGAAGCAAATAGGGTATATATATGCTAAACAATTAGGATTCTCTAAATTTATCTCTAGCAATCTACATTTGTATGGTAAGGGAGATTCTTTGTTCCACAAAATTAGTCATTTTGTAAGAGAGTAGACACTGCCTAACAAAGGTAAGACCCTCTCATGGCTACTTATAAAATTGACAAGTTCAATGGCCAAGGATTCCATACTTGGCAAATGAAGATAAAGTTTATGCTTATGAAGGAAAATCTATGGGACTTAGTCAAGGAAGGTGAATCAACTACAACAAAAGGTAAAGGAAAAGCCACTGACTCTACTTCTACACCATCAGATGCAAAGAGAATTGAGAAAGCCTATGCCATCATTGCATTAGGTTTGGGTGATGACTATGTACACCACATTTCAGATTTGGAATCCTCTTTTGAAGCATGGCACAAGTTAGACATATTGTTTGGTGCTAGCTCTCATACTTCCAAATTAAGTCTGAAAATCAAGTTCTTTGAACTTAAAATGGAGGGAGATAATGTTGCTACCCATGTCAACAGTATGAGAAGTATTATGACACAACTAGCTTCAATTAATTCCCCTATCACTGAGGATGATGCTATGGCAATGCTTTTAAAGAGCATGCCTCAAGATTTTGACAATGTGGTTACTACTTTGAAGAATCTTCCCCAATGCTCATTAGAAGGCATCATTAGTGCCTTACAAGAAGAGGAAAGAAAGAACACTTCAAGAATGGGCAAAATGCAAACAGAGGCACTTGCAGTGAAGTTTTCAAAGAGCAAGTACAAGGCTTGTAAACAAGTGGAAAGAACAATCACCTTGCTCATTAGAAGGCATCATTAGTGCCTTACAAGAAGAGGAAAGAAAGAACACTTCAAGAATGGGCAAAATGCAAACAGAGGCACTTGTAGTGAAGTTTTCAAAGAGCAAGTACAAGGCTTGTAAACAATGTGGAAAGAACAATCACCTTGAGAAGGATTGTTATAGAATCAGCCCTTGCTCATATTGTGGAAAGAATAATCACTCTGAAAAGTTTTGCAATGAGAAAAAGAGGACTATGACAAATCTGGTTGAAGAGAGAACTCCATCAGCAAAAGAAGCATCCAACTTTGTGGTAGAAGTCAAGGACTTTGCTTTTTGAGCAACTTGTCTTTGAATTTTTGTTTATCATCACTTGGTCAAATTTTGAGGTTCTGTGCCTGGAGTAGTACTCCAAAAAGAATGTCATGTCTTTTGTAAATCACCTTTGGTCACCATATGATGTAGGCCATGTGATATGTGTTTGGTCTATCCCATTTTTGTAAACCTTGACCCTTGGGCACCTTTGCAAGCATGAGATCCTAGACATAGATTTATCCTTCACCACCATGAGATGGCCATGTGTGACCACCATGAGATGGCATGAGAAACTATGAGTCTAGATGTACCCTTGACATTGCAAGAGGCAAACCCTTGAGGGGGGGTATGTTGGGATAACTATGGTCAAGGGCTTGCTCTATGGTGCATCTAGAGGAGTCACATGTGTGTGTGTGTGTGTGTGTTGTAGAGGCACATCTAGTGCTATAATGCATCTAGTGTCTGACCTAAGTGATGATGTAAGCTAAAGGCCCACATGGGAGGTTTCCTTTGATTTAGGCCAGTCCCACTGATGTAGGGGCTGATTGCCATTGATTTAGGGGAGGTGCCTACACCATCCTCTCTTTCTATAAAATGGATGTCATTCCTTCATTTTAATACATGGATTTTGCCTCACTTGTGCTCTCACTCTTTGTGCCATGATGCATCTCTTTTACCCCACACTCCTCTACAGGGGGGGGAGGTAGGGAGGGAGGGAGGGAGAGAGAGAGAGAGAGAGAGAGAGGTGGGGGGTGGGGGGGAGGGAGGTAGGGGAGGGTGGGAGGGAGGAGAGACGGGGGGAGAGAGAGAGAGAGGGGGGGGGGGAGAGAGAGAGAGAGAGAGAGAGAGAGAGAGAGAAGGGGGGGGGGGGGAGGGGGGGAAGAGAGAGAGAGAGAGAGGGGGGGGAGGGAGGGTGGAGAGAGAGAGAGAGGGAGAGAGGGAGAGAGAGAGGGGGGGGAGGGAGGGGGAGAGAGAGAGAGAGAGAGAGAGAGAGAGGGGGGGGGGGAGGGAGGGAGGGATGGAGGAAGGGAGGGAGAGGGAGAGGGGTGGGGGGAAGAGAGAGAGAGAAGTAGAAGTAGAATTTATTAACGTCCACGGGGGGCTAAAAATGATCCATGGGACCATCTCAATACAACATAAAGAGAGTCCCTTCAAAAAGAGGGGTCAGGAATCTATGAGTTTTGATGACATGTAAAAAGATGGGTGACAAAAGATCCCAACGCTACTAGAGAGGCGGTAGAGAGAAGTGATGTCAATTGAGCGGAGTCCTCCAGAATCTGCTAGTGGTCCTCCCTGATATGTGCATATCGGGGCACTGTAAAGCTACATGTGCCTCTGTCTCAACTGACTGCAAGTCGCAGCGAGTACAAAATCTGGCATGTCTTGGCTGATGCATCTAAGCTCCCTTCTCTATAGCAAGCGTATGAGATCTGGTGCAAAACCTAGCTATATTTCTGTGATAGAGAAGGGGAATAGGTGTGCTAATGTAGGGCTGAGTAGAGGCATTTATGGACATGTATGTAGACCAACATGAAGGGTTTATGTTGTCTTGATAATACTCCAGCTTTGTCCTCTTTTCATTTGTCAACCAGTGGGTCTGCAAAGTGCTCAATAGGGACATTTGAAATCCTTGCATGGTGACCTTTTTAGGCTATAAAAACCCTTTTAGGGTTAGGGTTAGGGTTAGGGCATCTAACCCTTTCCTTTATAAATTTTTATAAAGGGAAAGGAATGTAGGATTTGCATGTAAGTAGGAATCTGATATCACCCCCCTTGAATGTAGCATGCAGATTTTCCTAGTATTGCACCCTCAGCATACATTGCAAAGCTTAGCCTCTAAAAATGTACTTCGAGAGTTGCAAGTTGCAAGATGATATCTATTAAAATACTTACATTTTAAAATGCCAATGGACCTATTATGTGACTAGCCCAACATGCTAGTCGATTTTGCAAAGTGTATATCCACCTTCATCAAAACTCCTCACACTAGTGCAATTAATAATTGATGTTTGGATCCATGTGGGGCTTAGTAAAGAGAGAATTCACAAGACATTTGAAAGTGTTTTTTGATCCACACTCTTTACATACACGGTTTACATACACGGTTCTTTTGGTAAGCTAAAAGCTACTCACAAACCCCCTGAAAATTCATTTGAAAATGCAGATCATAACCAAAGTAGATTGATTGAGACAATTAGCAATGCCAACATCAACTACTGCCCACTATATAAACAAACCATTATTCTTTCTTTACAGGCTCTTTTGCCTCCCATTTGACTTTGCAATCACACTTGACTATAATCTAAGTGGAGCCCAATACAGACAAACAAACTGCATTGGTGAGGACATTCCCTCAATGTCCCAAATTGGGTGAAAAGTATGTGAAACACATTCTTGCTAGGTGCATAACTATGAGTTTAGTTCTCTTTTTCAATGCATGATAAACGTTGCGACCATGCACATTTCTTGGTAAAGGTAAAAAAGATGCTAACAAAAAGAAGCATTTGAGCAAATAATTTGAACAAGTGCTTCATATTAGTGAGTGGACACAGAGCATGGACATGAGGGCTGATGAAATCTACTACTTGGATGGTCTTACAGAGATAAGGAAGACATTCCTATGCAAACATCAACTAAATCATATCTATGGATGTGGTTAGATTGCATGTGCAATTGCTTTAATAGGCTTGTATACCCCTAGACAAGCTTGCACTCACAATTAAAATACAATATGTCAAAGTTAGAGCTAACCCCTCGAGGCCCAATCTTTGAATGTTTGCACAGACTTGATGTTATTTAATCTTCAACTACATGCTATCCTCCTGTAAGTGGAAGGATGTTATACTCAATATTTAAAATCCTGCTTATTATGCACAAAGCACCAATGTGCAACATTGGAATGAACACACAACTTGCAGAACTCATGCATGCTTCTAGTTTAATAATATAGGACGAGGCACAAATAGTGTCGTAGAAGCATGCATATGAGACACATGATAGAAAAGGGCTTACAAGAAAGACATCATGTAGCCAATGCACCAAACAACAAGCTTGCTTCTGCTCTCATTAAATCTTGCCCTTCATTCTTGCCTCCTTCCATAGATCCAAGTTTTGTCATCAAGTGAGAATCTTACAATCGACCTAGAATATGTTGGCAAGCTTGCAAAGGAACAATATGATTGGAAAGGACATTGTAGAATGGCTATTCTGAGTAGATAAAAGAACACTACTACTGCATAGACAAAGCCATCCTTCCCCAAGAAATATAGACAAAAGAAACAAACTGCAGCAAGGCAATTATGCATCCTCTAGTAGAAAGGGTGATAACAAAAATGAGAATCTATTTATGGTGCAACACATGACCAATTCTGTGACAAGTGCAGAAGAAAGCAATGATGTGTGGTATGTTGACTCAGGTGCATCAAACCACATGACAGGTCATGCAAAATGGATGCAAGATGCAAGGAAAATGGAAAGACCAGGATTTGTGGAGACTAGTGATGATACAACATATCCTATTGTGTAGATTGGTAAAATTCCTTTGTCTATGCAGGATGGAAAAAAGAAATACGTGTTTGATGCATTTCATGTCCCGAATATCACCAAGAACCTAGTTTTTATTGGTCAAATGGTTGAGCAGGGCTTGCACGTCAGATTTAATCCTCATGGATGCTTTGTTGAGGATATGAAAAATAAAGATCGCTTGATAGCAAAAGGGAAGAAGAAGGACAGGATGTTTACGTTGGATGCCGACATGCCTGAATTGAGTGCTGCAATGTTTGCACATGGGACCGGTGTAGTTGCAGATATTGATATATGGCATAAACGCATTGGTCATGTTAATGTACACCAACTTAAATTAATGCAGGCCCAAAATATTGTTGCAGGATTGCCTAAGTTCAAGGTTGCAGAAATGCATAAGGTATGTGAAGCCTGTCAATTTGTAATTTCCTAGACATGTTCAAGAGAGTTAGAGGCCATTGGAATTAATCCACTCAGATGTGTGGACTACTAAAGCTGCATCTATTGGAGGCGGTCATTATTTTGTCACCTTTATTGATGACTATAGCAGAAAAGTTTGGGTGTATTTTATGAAAAAGAAAAGTGAAGTGTTTGGGCATTTCAAAGCTTTTAAAGCTATGGTTGAAAAAGATACATGCCTACAAAATAAAATTCCTAAGGTCAGAAGGAGGGGGAGAGTGCCTCTCAAATGAGTTTGCAAGTTTCCTGCAGGAGCATGGCATAAAGGAGCAATATTCATGCAGTCATACCCCACAGCAAAATGGACTTGCAAAAAGGAGAAACAGGCATATTGGAGAGGTATCTCGTGCCATGCTCAACGAAAAAGACCTGCCATATTATTATTGGGCTGAAGCAGTTGCTACAGCAGTCTACATAATGAATGGGACTCCCAGTACAGCAATACATGGCATGATGCCAGAGGAGATGTATACTGGTAGGAAACCAGATATTTCTCATTTGAAAGTTTTTGGTTGCATTGACTATGTTAATGTGCCAGATGATTGAGATCCAAGTTGGATCCAAAGGCTGAGAAGTGCATCTTTATTGGTTATTCTCTGCAGCAGAAAGGGTATAGATGCTATAACCCTTCTACTCATAAGTTTACAGTGAGCAGAGATGTTGTTTTTGATGAGATAAGTAGCTGGTATAAACCAGTAAATGTGATTGATGATGTAGATGCACAATGGTAATGCTGCACAGAATTCACAGCATCAATCACAAAATATTAGTCAACCTGTAGTGTCCTCTAGTAGTAGTTCACATACTTCGCCATGAATAGGCAGATTGAGATCAGGAGGATCTTCTCAAAGTAATGCAGATAGTGCTATGCAAGTATCATGAAAAGGAAAAGAGAAAGTAGATCAGATCATGGATGATGTGAATGCAAGTCACTCTTATGTGGATGGTGAATCCAGTGGCTCAAAACAGAGCCTTGATGATGAGTTGGGTATTCCTACTATTGTTACACCTGGAGTAAGGAAGACAAGGGGTGTTTTGAGAGCACCTAGTAGTGAGCTTATTTTGCGCAGGTCTACTAGAGCTAGGTATCCTGTGGATAGGCTGAAATATGATGGATTTACAGCCATTCACTATGCCTATATGGTTAAAGTGATACATGAACCAGAACCCACTTCTTTTGAGCAAGCCTAAAGACAAGAATGCAATTGGCTGCAAGTGGGTTTATAAGGTGAAGCACAATGCAGATGGTTCTGTAAATAGATACAAGGCAAGATTAGTTGTCAAGGGGTATGCACAGACATATGGCATTGATTATGAAGAAACATTCAGTCTGGTTGCAAGGATGGCAACTGTAAGAGCAGTCATTGCTATGGTTGCATCAAAGGGATAGTCTTTACATCAGATGGATGTAAAGAATGCTTTCTTACATGGTGATTTGCAAGAAAGGGTCTATATGGAGTAGCCACCAGGTTATGTTCATGTTGTTCATCCTAAGTTTGTTTGCACATTGAAGAAAGCCTTGTATGGCTTGAAGGAAGCACCCACAGCATGGTCTGACAAGATAGGACAACATCTTGTCACTATTGGCTTTTAGATTTCCAAGGCAGATTTCTCACTTTATGTGAGAAAAACAGAGAAAGGCATTATGTTGCTTGTCAGTTATGTTGATGATTTGATCATCACACGTGATAGTGATGAAGACATCCTTCATGTGAAAATGCTATTGAAGCGGAAGTTTGAGATGAAGGATTTGGGAGAGCTACGTTACTTCTTGGGCATTGAGGTGATTAGATTCACAAGTGGGATATGGCTCTTGCAGAGGCAGTATGGATTGGACATGCTATCCAAATATGGGATGACAGGCTATAAGCCTATTTCAGTTCCTTTAGAGCAGAATGTGAAGTTGAGCACAGATGCAGGTGAGCTTCTAGAAGACCCTACTATGTACAGATGCATAGTAGGAAGTTTGATTTATATGACTATTACCAGGCCAGATTTGAGCTATGTTGTTGGGTTGGCAAGTCAGTTTATGCAAGCTCCAAGGAAACCGCATTTGGATGTGGCTAGATGCATACTGGGTTATGTGAAGTCCACATTGCAGTATGGACTATTTTATGAGATTGGGGTTCAGATACAGTTGCATGGATACACTGATGCTGATTGGGCTGGTAGTATTTCTGATAGACGAGTGGATATATGTTCTCTTTTAGGAGTGCTGTAGTCACTTGGACCAGCAAGAAATAGCCTACAATTGCCTTGTCGAGCACAGAGGTTGAGTACAGGGGTGCAACAATGGCTGCATGTGAGGTAGCTTGGTAGCATAAGCTACTTTATGATATGCATCAGTCTACAGATGGGCCAATTGTCATTTATTGTGACAACATGAGCAGTATACACTTGGCAAATAACCCAGTCTATCATGCTAGAACAAAGCACATTGAGGTGTATTATCACTATGTGTGGGAGAAGGTTCTAGTAGGTTTTGTTGATCTAGTTTATGTCAGCACAGAGGATCTTGTAGCTGACATATTCACGAAGGCATTGTGTGCAGAGAAGTTGCACAAGTTCAGAGACAATGCCACAGATGGGCTCAACAAAGCCCATGAGCAACAAAATCTAGCATGCCACCTTCAAACTTAATGGGCATCTTAGCGCCTCCCTGCATGCATTAATGGTCGAATCTCTTGGCTCAGCAATGATGACTCTCTCTGAGAGGCTCTTCCAAAAATTTTGCCAGCTCTCAAGCTAGTCAAGCAGCTCAAGGGCAAGCATCTAACACCTTCAAATAGCTGCGACCATCTAAGGCCATGCAACACTCATCTCAAGCCGCAAGCAACCTACAACAACATCGTGGAAGCAATAGAGTCATTGGTCATCACGAGGAGCTCTACGCCACCGAGCCAAATAGCAACGATGCACCAAAGCCATCGAGCAATGAGCTATGTCTTCATTTGTATGGGAAGCATGAAGGAATCGCTAGTGGCATAGCTTGAGAGCTGGAGGGCGTAGAGCTTAATAGCCTAGGTCATGGAGGACATAGAATATGAGAATCTAGTCCAAAGCATTGCCATTCAACTTCAACTGCAAATTCCAGACATTGGAAGAGCTCAATCAATGTTACTTGGTGAAGAACTCAGGAAGCAAGCCATTCATGCTCGCAAAGGTCATTCCAAAGATCAAGCATTCACAACTTTAGATAGAATCAGAGGCAAAGGCAGATCTTTCCAGCAATATAGTCATTAGCAAAAAGTCAACATCAAAGTCAAAATCAGCATCAACATCATCCTCAGCAACATTAGCATCAACAAATCGAAAATTATTTCAATCTAGGAAGATTCCAAGGATGCGGGAATGCATCCACCAATGTGTCAAACATTCAGTGCAACTATTGTCATAAGTTTGGACACTACAAAAGAGATTGATGCAAGAAGCAGTTGACTAAGGCTGTCAATCCAACAACAATCGAGGGAATTTCCAAGAAGAGGAAATCATTGCGGTGGATAATCCGGTCACATTCGTTATACTGAGAATATGTTTCTTGCAAGCGAGGATATGCATCACACTGAAGTAGTGTATCTTGACTCTTTTTCCCTCCCCCCCTCTCTCTCTCTCTTCCCTCTCTCTCTCTCTTCCCTCCATCTCTCTCTCTATCTCTCTCTCTACCTCTCTCTCTCTTCCCTTTATCTCTCTCTTTCCCTCCCCCTCTCTTTTTCTCTCTCAATCTCTCTCTTTCCCCCCTCCTCTCTCTCTCTCTCTCTCTCTCTCTCTCTCTCTCTCTCTCTCTCTCCCCCCCCTCCCCCTCGTTGGCTGCTCCCTAACAACTCACCTAACTACTATAAGCAAGGCCCTTAAGGCCCTTGCTACTCTGAGGGCCGGTGCTCGTGCGCAGCGCTAGCCCCAAGGCGATGCGCCAACGATGCCCACCCCGCCAACGAGGGCGCCTGCCAATGCCACCCTTCGCCCCTCCACAGCGCCGCCCTCCACTGCTAGTGCCTTCTACCACCCCCGCACCCGCACCGTCCACAGCCCCGCACCCACACCGTCCACCGCCTTCAATCCCCTCCCCTCTCTGCATTCACCCTCCCCTCCGCCCTCCCTACTCCGCCCTCCACCTCCCCTCCCCTCTCTACGTTCCCCCTCCCTCTCCTCACAACCCACCCCCTGCTCGCAAACAAACCACCCCCCCCGCTGCCGTCGAAAGAAACCCCCCCTGTGCCGCCTCTCGAAAAAAAAATCTCCCCCCGCCACGCCGCTGTCGCGACACTCCCCCCCCCCCACAGTAATCTTTATTAAAAAAAACCCTAAAACGAACCTGAGGTTAGGTTGGTTGGTTAGTTAGGTTAGGTTAGTTGGGTTAGTTAACCTAGGTTAGGTTGGTTTTAACCTAGGTTAGGTTAGTTTTAACCTAGGTTAGTATAGGTTAGTTTTAACTCTAGTTAGGTTAGTTACACTAACTGGACCATTAGGCTAGTTCATTGTCCTAGGTTAGTTGAACTAACTAAAGTCTAACCATAACTAGGTTAGGTTAGACTAACTGATTAGCATATAACTAGATAATTAGGTTAGTTACACTAATTGGACCAGTTAGGTCAACTAAACTGGGTTAGTTACTAGCCCTCAGTTAGTCTTAAAGTCCATTCACACCACTCTTAGAACCTCCTCCCCCCAAAAAAGCAAATCTTACCCCTACTTTAACCCCTCGTAACTCATCCATTTGGGACCCAAACTGTGAACCCAGATTTCATACATAGAAATACCACGCTATGGGGTATTTTTCCAGCCCATTGCACACCATTTTGGCATCCCTAGCACTCGCTCATTTGCGCCCCCGTGTGGGCCTCGTTTCGCATAAATGTGCTCGTATCTTCACGCTGTGACCTCCGATTAACGATCTGTCTGCACCAGCACAGTTCCCTACACAATAGGACAATCTTAGGCACATTATTAACAAGTCCCTACACAAACTGACACCACTCTAACCCTCCCAACAAAACTACATCCGCACCCGCACTTGTGGCAGAGACTCTCTTTGCAAATCTCATCCAATCTGCATGCAGCTACGTTTCGACCAACGCCTCTGACTCCAATGCTCGCCACATCCACATACAACTCCATTACAACCAGTGCCCCGCTAATCCTCTACCTTGAATCCCCCCCTGAAATTCAATCACTCCCTTTAACTCCTCCACACCCCAACATGGCTAGACGTTGTCACGATAATGATGGGGATATCGACCTCGATGCAGAAGCTGCCAATTTCTTTAATCGAAGAAATAATAACAATCAAGGCAGATGCCCCTTGGGAAAATTGAAACTTCCCAAATATGAGCAGGTGGAGATTAATCCCATGAAACCAAGGTGGCTTGGTTTCCCATGGCCTTAACTGATGAAGCGTCTAAATGGTACCTAGACCTTCTAGTGGAAGAGCATGCCACATGGGATCTACTTCAAACAGAATTCAAATGATGCTTTCAAACGGAGAGGCTACAAGATGATCTTGCTCTCCAACCAAGCAAGCTCGAACAAGGCCGCCGAGAAGATGTATGCACGTAATTGGGTAAGATGAAAAGATTAATCGCCAAATGTGACCCATGCCCAGATGCAAAATACCTCACGGCATGGTTCATTGCAGGACTAAGAAAGAAAATCCAAAAGGATATGAAAAAGATAAGCAGCTATGAAATGTTTAGTGCTGCTCATGCGACAACCATTGACATCGAGGATGGCATGACTGACTCAGACACTAGCAGTGATGACGGCAGATTTAGTACACACGATAAGCGCTCGAAAAAGGGTAAATCAAAGGAGGACATTGCTGAAACATCAAATGAAGATCGCCTAGAGGCCATGACCATGAAGCTAAAAGAAGACATGATGCAGGCCATGGAACAAAAACTTCACTTATCTCAGCCACCAACTCAGACATATCCATGGCGAGAAAATGTCTGGTGTCCACACTGCATGGCCAATCATACAGCAAATGAGTGCCCGAGTCCTAAGAGATAGGATCATTGCACAAGCAAATCCACCGCTAAGTTTGTGGTGCCATATCTGCATCATCGGCAACCATGATGAGAACAGTTGTATCTTCAACAATGGGTACAAAAGGAACAAGCCCAATTTGAGGCTGAGAAACAAGCTCAATTTGAGGCTGAAAAGCAAGCTCAAGACCCAATCCATGACTTGGCCCCACAAAGTAATAATACTGTACTCGAGACTCTGTTCCAACAATAGACTCCACAACATAATGTACCGCCATGTCAACTTGAAGGAGCCACACCCTCTAGCATCCTGAGTTGCCCTTCGGAATCCTCCTATGGAATTGTCCCAATCTCTGGGAGAGTTTCAAAGGATGGATTGAACTCGCAAATCCCCCTCCACCTATGAACGACATCGAAGATATCCCTGTTCGAATGGGTGAGAGAGATGACATATGCAACATTACTATGCCTTTGATCCACAAGGCATATAATGAAGTCCAAGCCATAGTGGATGGTGGAGCAAGTGTAAATGTCCTATCAAAGGAGCTATACGAAGAATGGGGTCTCTCGCCAATGCAAAAGGCTAATTTTAACATTTGCCTTGTCGATGATTCTCGAGCCAAACCCTTGGGAATAGTGAATGGCATGTCCACAAAGATCGTAGGAGTTTGCTTTTCCCTTCAATACACAGTCTTGGATCTCCCCAAAAAATCCTATCAAATCTTACTAGGATATCCTTGCTTACGCGAAGCATCAGTCCTCCATGACTGGGGAACTGATAGACTGACAATCCATAATCGTGACACCACAGTCACGGTGAATGTAGGGACAGGAGCTATTAAACCAATTGTGCCTAGAGCATTGGATGACACATCTTCAACAATAATCTCAAGCAAATCAGCTCCCTTGCAATAGCATGCCATAGTAGGTGACTCACAAAGCAATGTCAATAACTGGATACAAACCTTGGCAACCATTGACAACTGCCATTCTTTATGGCCCCAATCGATCTAGAGATGCCATTCTTTATGGCTGACCTCGAGTGGGATAATGAACCTGAAGAAGGTACCCATACCAATGATGACTCAGATTTTCCTTGGGACCTTGAAATAGAGACTGAGAATGCTGAAATTGAAGGTCAAATATTTGATAATGACTTAGCCATTCTGCATGCCCTAATGGCAGTCGAGCTCCCAAAAGTTGAACCTCCAAAGTTGAATAACAACAGAAGATCCTGCAAGAAAGCTGAAGAAGGAAATCATAGAAAAGCCAAGGCCAAGCACTTCAATGAATTCAAACGAGTCTATCAAATTGTACCTTGCAAAGTCAGCTCCCTCAAAATCAGAATCATCGCCTCTTGAATAGTCCCCTGAGGGACTGGAAGAGTATGCGCAGCAAATGAACCCTTACTTGGAAACACCTTACCAGTGGAAAAGTTACCCCATAGTTCCCAACGTAAGAAGTTTCAGAAATATAAGCCACATGTGCGGATGAAGCTCAATCAAGAGACTTCAGAAAAAGAAAGTCAAGAAGAGCCTAACAAATTATAAACGCAACTATGCCACCCAGTACACATGACACATGTCAGGCTAGTTCAACCCCATCAGAGGCCGATCTTCGAGAAGTGCCAAAATACTTCAAGAATTACACAAGTGGCAGTGCACCAATAGCAATGCCAAGACCACTAAGAGAATGTGAAGTTTAAGAAATCGATAGCATTGGAGAAACTCCAATCTATGAGGGACCGGCAAAAACATGGACAATAAACCTCGCCCTTGAGGAGGAGGAAGAAAAATTTGTTTTCATTAGGAAACAACTTCGTCAAGAAGATGAAACCAAACTCAAAGCACTCCTTATGGAATACCGTGACTGCCTAGCATGGTCATACAAAGAGATGAAAGGAATTTCATGAGAAGTGGCAGTATACACGATACCTATAAGGGAAGGTGCTCACCCTAAGGTATGTGGACCTTATCGCACAAATCCTAAATATGGCACCATGGTTTATGACGAGCTGGAAAAACTCCTAGATGCTAGATTCATTTATGAGATAGAGCACACTAATTGGGTTTCACCCATTGTCATTGTACCTAAATGCAACAAGAAGCTCAAAATATGCGTAAACTTAAAAAATTTGAATCCTACCACAATTTGGGATCACTATCCCCTACCCTTAATAGAAACAGTGTTGGAAAAGGTGGCAGGCTCCGAAATATATAGTTTCTTGGATGGCTTCAGTGGCTATAACCAAGTGCAAATTGCTCCTAAAGATGAATTAAAAACATCATTTGCTATAGAATGGGGTATTTTTGCATATAGAATCATGGCATTCGGCCTTTGTAATGCCCCAGCCACATTCCAGCGAGTCATGTTCATAGCTTTCAAGTCATTTTTGAATAAGTTTTTATAGGTGTTCTTGGATGATTTGTGCATCCATTCAAACAAACAGGACCACTTTAAATGTCTTGAAGAAGTACTAATCAAATGCAGGGAGTATGGCATCTCCCTAAATCCAACAAAATGCCAGTTCATGGTCACCCACGGAGTTGTTTTGGGACACATCGTCTCTCAACATGGGATTGCAATTGACATGGACAAAATCAAAATCATCATGGAATTGCCTCCTCCTACAAATTCTAAAGGTGTATAGGTTTTTATGGGACATGCCAGCTATTATAGAAGATTTATATTGTGGTATGCCATGATAGCTAGAGCACTTTACAAATTATTAGTGGAATTCTTATGGACCGAAGAGTGCGACCAAGCTTTTGAGCTTTTAAAGTGGTGCCTAATCATAGCACCCATCCTTATATCTCCCAATTGGGATATCGATTTTCATGTTCATACTGATGGCTCCAAGTATGCATTTGGGAGTGTGCTTTGTCAACCTGGTGAACATAAGAAAGACTACCCATTCTACTTCGCCAGTTAACAACTCAATGATGCAAAGAGCAACTATACCACCATAGAAAGAGAAGCCCTAGCAATGGTGTATAGTGTAAAGAAATTTTGGCACTATCTACTAGCAAATGATTTTTTCTTCTACACAGACCATCAAGCATTGCTTTATCTTGTGAACCGTTCGTGTACAACAAGTATAACCAGACGGCTTCTCTTGCTTTAAGAATTCAACTTCAAAATAGTGGTTTGCAAAGGTGCCCAACACTATATTGCTGATCACATGTCTTGTGTCAAGTCGAGAGAAGAAGCCATTGGAGTAGAAGATAACTTACTAGATGCCACATTATTTCAAATAGATGCTGTTATAGAGTGGTGTGGAGATATCATTGGGTACTTGATGGTAGGAAGACCACCCCCTGAAATCAAAGCAGTAGATGCCAAAAAATTGATTCTAAAGGCTGCACCTTATTAACTCATTGCAGGACAACTATATAAGATGTGCAAGGACCAGATATTAAGAAGATGTGTAATGCCTCATGAGATCATGCCAATCCTGAGTGAAGTCCATGAAGGCATTGCAGGAGGACACTTTCAAGGGGAAGCCACAGCAAGAAAAGTTCTCCTCGTAGGCTACTGGTGGCCAACACTATGGACCGATGCCTATGAATATGTAAAAGGCTGTGATGTATGCCAATGAACTACTAAACCACAACACAAAGACTTCAATCCCCTAACAACAGTTGTTGCACAAAAACCATTTGAAAAATGGGGGATGGACTATGTCGGTCCCATACATCCAGCAGCAAAAGGAACACAGGCACACTACATCATTGTGACCACTGATTACTTTACAAAATGGGCTGAAGCTAAAGCAGTCACAAAGGTAGATGCCAGAAGCACAGCAAGATTCTTATATGAAAATGTGATCACCCGATTCTGATGCCCCATTGAAATTGTGTCGGATAGAGGCACACATTATGTCAATGAGGTAATCCAAGAACTCTTGTTTGGCTTCATGGTAATCCATAGAAAAAGCACACCCTACTACCCCCAAAGGAATGGATAGGCAGAATCCACCAACAAAATAATATGCATTATTCTCACCAAGGTAGTAGAACCATAGCATTCTGATTGGGCATAGAAACTGAATGCTGCCTTATGGGCATACAGAACCACATTCAAGGTCAGTACAGGGAACACACCTTTTCAATTGGTATATGGCCTTGAAGATATGGTCCCACTAGAATTTGTAATACCAAGCCTACGCATAGCAGTACGAGAATGCATGGGAGACCATGAATCCTTGAAAGAAAGGTTCTATCAGTTGGAGAAGCATACAGAGACAAGACTAGTCACCTACCATGCCATGACAATAGAAAAACACAGAAAAAGGCATGGTTTGACAGAAACCTTAAAGCTAAAGACATCAAGGAAGGCGACCTAGTCCTATTATATAATGCCAAAATGAAGTATCTAGGTCAAGGACCATATCGAGTACGAAAGATGAATCCTATCAGAGCTGTGCTGCTAGAAACATTGGATGGAGTCCAATTCAACACAACAATAAACGGGAGCCGATTGAAGTGCTACTACATCAACACGCAAGCCATCCCCGACAAAAACGAAGATTTGGAAAACCAAGTCTTCCTTAGTTAGGATTAGATTGTATCACGAGCACTCACTTGCATATGTACATCTTTGCACATATAGGTAGCATCAATCGATTTTACTTAGGGCTCAGAAGTGATGACTGAGTTCTGGCTACCCTATGAAAAGCCCAGCAAAAAACAAAACATATAGTTAGTCCCTACTTAGCTACTAGGTCACGTGCACTCACATGCTTTTGCTTAGACACATAGATGATTACATGAATAATTGTACCACACACTTTCATTCCACACTCTCAAAGCATGTATAAAAATAAGATCTCTCTCTCTCACACACACACAGAAAGGCCATACCGGCATGCCAATCAATCTAATGATCAATGGTACAGTACATGCGCATGGATGCAGATTCAGAAAAGATGCCGCCACTAAAGAGGATGCACAAAAAGAGCCCACCACGAGACCCCCTCCAGAGTGTTAGATATCAATGCTCCACTCTCGTGTAACTACGCGGGAACTAGCTAACTCTACTTGTAATCCCCCCATATGAGGAGAAGGCATTTGAGTAGCTCGGTTATCCAGTAGGTCCTGGTTTGGATACCAGATGGGGGCCATGTGTGGCCTGATGGTTGGACGGCTTTAGATAGAGTTGGCACACCACCAACTAGGCTACATGTAAGTGCGGGAAGGCATCCCTTGACTGACCACACTGAGGGTAGACAGAGCATTTCCCGAGGCAGCCCACTCTCGGGTTGCAAGGCCCGTTTGGAGCCTCAGATGATCCCTGATGGCTTTGGGCTAAACGGAGACCGTAGATGAGTTGCTCTGTTTTGTGCACCGGTTCTATTGTATGGTCAATGGCCTATTTTGACCCCTAGTCGACCATTTTGGGTGGACTGGGTCGGTCACCCAATTGAGCCTAACCGACTACGACTGGTGGCTATATAAGAGCAAGCCTGTGAAGCCCATTTCATCACTGGCTACAGCAACCCTAATACCTTAGCATCCAGCCTTCGTCTTCTACTATTTCCAGCATGCCATTGAAGCTTCTTTCATAGGAGCACACGGTTGGGAGGCAGTGCCATCTATTGTATCAGTTCTACAGTAATCACATTTTTGATTCTCCATACTATCTTGTTTTCTCTCTTGCATATGAGATCCTGTTATCTGTTGAGCACAGATGTTGTATTATTTTCTTACATGGTATTAGAGCATGGACTCTAGCAAGAAGATTTGGTAGTGTGTTTTTGTTTGCGAGC
This sequence comes from Dipteris shenzhenensis, assembly GCF_047967505.1. Taxonomy (NCBI): domain Eukaryota; kingdom Viridiplantae; phylum Streptophyta; class Polypodiopsida; order Gleicheniales; family Dipteridaceae; genus Dipteris; species Dipteris shenzhenensis. Next base: position 10,802,137 of record NC_141610.1, read on the forward strand.
AGATTGTGAGAGATGGCCCAGCCCACAAGATTGCGAATCCCACCATTCGACGAAAGCGAAAAGTTGGACGGCTCTAACTATCCACTTTGGAAGTTAAAGATGAAGACCATCCTAAGCACATATGAGCTTTGGGACACTGCTAGTGGGGTGGACGTGAGGCCAGTTGTGAGACCAGATCTAGCCAATGCAGGACAATAGATAGTACCAACTGCGGATGAGATTCTCACGTGGACAAGAAGAAATGCAGATGCACTGTGTTCTATTGTCTGCAGTGTTAGTGATTCCATCATGGCATCAATTCAACATGTCACCACAGCGGAGGAGGCATGGACGGTCTTGAAAAATCAGTACGAGACCACGAATCAGACGTGGATTCAAAATCTGGAGACTCAACTCGCGAACGAGAAGTTGTCTAAGTCTGAAGCGGCAAAGAAGTTCATCACCAGGGTGAAGAATCTGTGCGATCAGATGACTACAATTGGCATCACCATCACCAGTGAGAATCTAGCACGAAGGTGCATACAGATTCTCCCACCAAAGTACGACGGTCTTGTTACGGCGCTGAATACACAGAACAAAAATCTACCCCTCAACTTTGAGGATTTCAGCGCGATACTTTTGGAGGAGGAGATGCGTCAAAAGACGAGGACTTCAGCTTTCTGGACCAGATCAAAGAAAGGTAAGGGTAAGGACTCTGGTAACCCATCTTCTTCTGATGATAAAAAGAGAAAGAAGAAAATCAAGTGCTTCTATTGCAACAAGGCAGGGCACAAGCAGAATGAGTGTCGAAAGAAGATTGCAGAGGAGTAAAGAAAGAGTCCAGCAACAGTGCGCAGGCAGTACCAATAGAGCTGTTTGTAGCTATTGAGGAGATTTGCACGGAGGCAGTTCATGTACCTATGGATGAAGCGTGGATCATTGACAGTGGTGCATCATGCCACATGACCAGTCGGAAGGATTGGTATACCTCTCTACAGCCGATAGAGAATGACATCCTGGTAGCAGTCGACAATGATGCAAAATGTCCAGCAAAAGGAAAAGGTACGATTGCTCTAAAGTCAGATGGAGTTGTAAAATAGTTATCCGATGTTCTTTATGTGCCAGATATCAAGAGGAACTTGTTATCCATTTCTGTGATCACGGATCGGGACCTCAAAGTTCAATTCGATAAGAATGGTGCATAGATCCTGGATCTTCAAGGAAAGGTCATTGGCTTTGTACACGGCGCAACAACATTTACGAACTCTTAGCTTTCAGTGCTCGAGCCGATGTGAAGAACACTAAGCTGTGGCATGAGAGGTTTGGTCATCTAAACCTTAGTTCTTTGAAGGAGATGCATAAAAGTGGAATGATTGCAGACCTACCAGAAATTTTAGATCTGCCCAATGTATGTGAAGCTTGCATGATGGGCAAGTAGCATCGGCATCCCTTTCTTAAGGAGGCTAGTAGGGAAAAGGCTCCTTTAGAGCTTGTTCACACGGACCTCTGCAGAAAGATGGAGACGAGGCTTTCAGTAGGTTCAATGAATGGCATGTAATGGTCGAGAAAGAATCGAGGACAAAGGTGAAGAAGTTGAGATCAGACAGAGGTGGAGAGTTCACATCGACTGAATTTTGCAAAAGTAATGGAATCAAGAGGCAGAAACCCCCGCCACATACATCACAGCAAAATGGAGTAGTAGAACGCAAGATGCGCGTCATCTGTGAAGTGGCTCAGAGTATGATGAAAGGGAAAGAATTGCCAAAGGCTTTCTGGGCTAAAGCATGTAACACTACAATTTACATCCTGAATCGTAGTTACATGAAGGCTGTGAATGGGATGACTCCACTGCAAGCCTTTTCTGGTAAGAAACCTTCAGCTGCACATTTCAGACTTTTTGGATGTGACTGTTTTGTGCATGTCCCTGATGCTACTAGGACCAAATGGGAACCGAAGAGCCGGAAGTGTATTTTCTTGGGCTACAATGAAGAGGCAAAGGGTTACCATCTCTATAACCCTATTACCAAGAAGGTAATTGTAAGTCGCGATGTGGTCTTCTCAGAATAGCCGCATCAATTGGAGGAGGATGCTTCCTTCCCAGATAACCAGGACCAGGATATCTATCCAGTACCGCCACCAATAGCAGACAAACTCCCCCAATGGTGCTTGGGAGGATTCAAGACAAAGAAGATGAAGAAGAGCTTGCAAAACCACAACAGTAACATCCATTCCTAAAGTGGGTAAAGTAGCTTTTGGACGGCAAAGAACCTCCAACCATTGAGGAGGAACCATCCGAACACCGCCGGTCCAAGAGATTAGAGGAGCAACGAAGGGTGCAGGAACACTTGGTCAACTATGCTTTGATGACAGAAGTGATCCGTGTTGACGAACCCAAGTGTCTTGAAGAGGCACAGGGTGATGATAGGTGAATGGAGGCTATGCAGTCAGAGTATGGCTCCATAATGAAGAACAACACTTGGGACCTTGTGGATCGACCACCAAAATGCAAGGTAATTGGAACCAAGTGGGTGTACAAGACCAAGTACAAGTCCAACGGCACATTAGATAAGTACAAGGCTCGGCTCATGGCAAAAGGATTTGCACAAGTACATGGTTTTGATTATTAAGATACTTTTGCTCCCACAGCTCGACTAACCACAATTCGCAGTGTTTTGGCTTTAACTACCCAGGGAAGTTGGCCCTGTTTCAAATGGATGTGAAATCTGCCTTTCTGAATGGAGATCTCAAGGAGGAGGTATATGTGGAACAACCACCAGGTTTTGAGATCCTTAGTTCAGAAGGTAAAGTCTGCAAACTGAAGAAGGCACTTTACGGGCTGAAATAGGCCCCACGAGCATGGTACCAGTGAATTGATGCCTACTTTCTACAAAACGGGTTCAGGAGAAGCCCATCTGATGCAAATTTGTATATCTTCAGAGAAGGAGGTAGGTGTATGATCATGGTCCTTTATGTGGATGACCTTGTCATAATAGGGAACCATGAAGAGATCTCGCAGATGAAGCATTTGCTAGGAAGAGAGTTTGAAATGACAGACCTCGGACTGATGCATTTCTTTTTGGGGATTGAAGTTTGGCAGGAGCTGAAACAGATCTTCATTTCATAGCTGAAGTATGCTAGAGAGATACTGAAGGCATTTGGCATGGCTGAGTGCAAGATAGTTGGTACCCCTATGGAGGTTGACGCGAAGCTCTCAAACGAGGATTCATCACCATTGGTGGAGGAAGCAAAGTACAGAAGGCTTGTGGGTAGCTTGATTTACCTGTGGAACACACAGCCGGACATCAGTTTTGCAACTAGTGTACTAAGTAGGTTTTCCAATAAGCCTCGGGAGAACCATTGGAGGGCAGGGATGTGGGTGCTGAAATACATCAAAGGCACACTTGATTATGGCATCACCTATACCAAGGGCAACATCTTGACCAGATTCTGTGACTCGGATTGGGCAGGAGACGTGGACAGCAGGAGATCAGTGACAGGATACTGTTTCTCACTTGGATCTGGAGTTGTGTCATGGGTCAGCAAGAAGCAACCCATAGTTGCTCTTTCTTCTACCGAGGCCGAGTACAAATCTGCATGCTTTGCTTCTTGTGAGGCAGTGTGGTTGAGGAGGATTTTGGGGGACATGGGTGCAGTGCAGAACAAGCCTATGCAATTATCATGTGACAATCAGAGTTGCATGGCGATTGCAAAGAACCCGGTGTTCCACGCTTACACAAAACACATTGAGATTCAATATCACTTTGTATGCGAGCTCATCATAGATGGAGATGTCGACTTGATGTACTGTCCGACTACAGACAATGCTTTGGACATCTTCACGAAGGCTCCTGGAAGAGACTTGCTGGAGAGGCATCTTCATCGACTTGGCATTGGGCCAAAAAAGTAAGTTCACTTGCGGGTGGACATTGAGGGGGGGTGTTAGATATCAATCCTCCACTCTCGTGTAACTACGCGAGAACCAGCTAACTCTACTTGTAAGCCCCCCATATGAGGAGAAGGCATTTGAGTAGCTTGGTTATCCGATAGGTCTTGGTTTGGACACCAGATGGGAGCCATGTGTGGCCTGATGGTTGGAGGCTTCAGATAGAGTTGGCACACCGCCAACTAGGCTACATGCAAGTATGGGAAGGCATCCCTTGACTGACCACACTGAGGGTAGATGGAGCATTTCTTGAGGCAGCCCACTCTCGGGTTGCAAACTGTAATGTTACATGCTTCAGCCCAGAGAGTCTTTGGCAAATCTTTCCCTTTCATCATACTTCGGCCCATTTTGCAGATGACATGCATCTTGCGTTTTGCTACTCCATTTTGCTGTGATGTATGTGGCGGGGGTTTCTACCTCTTGATTCCGTGACTTTTGCAGTAACTTTTAAATTTAGTTGATGTGAACTCTCCACCTCTGTCTGATCTCAACTTCTTCACCTTCCTCCCTGTTTCTTTCTCGAACATTACATGCCATTCCTTCAACCTACTAAAAGCCTCGTCTTTAGTCTACAGGAAGTATATCCATATCCTTCTACTATCAGTGTCATGAAGTAGTAGGAATCACCCAAAGCTTCCATCTCCATCTTTCCACAGATGTCCATGTGAACAAGCTCTAGAGGAGCCTTTGCCCTGCTGGCCTCTTTAGGAAAGGGATGCCGATGCTGCTTGCCCCCCCCCATCATGCAAGCTTCACATACATCGGGCAGATCTGAAATTTCTGGTAGGTCTGCAATCATTCCACTTTTATGGATCTCCTTCAAAGAACTAAGGTTTAGATGACCAAACCTCTCATGCCATAGCTTAGTGTTCTTCACATCTGCTCGAGCACTGAAAGCTGAGAGTTCGTAAATGTTGTTGTGCCGTGTACCTTTACCAATGACCTTCCCTTGAAGATCCAGAATCTGTGCACCATTCTTATCGAATTGAACTTTGAGGTCCCGATCCGTGATCGCGAAAATGGACAACAAGTTCCTCTTGATATTTGGCACATAAAGAACATCAGACAACTGTTTTACAACTCCATCTAACTTGAGAGCAATTGTACCTTTTCCTTTTGCTGGACATTTTGCATCATTGTCGACTGCTACCAGGATGTCATTCCCTATCGACTATAGAGAGGTATACCAATCCTTCCGACTAGTCATGTGGCACGATGCACCACTGTCAATGATCCACGCTTCATTCGGCAAGTACATGAACTACCTCCGTTCCCCCGTTTGGAGCCTCAGATGATCCCGGATGGCTCTGGGCCGAACGGAGAATGTAGGCTAGTTGCTCTGTTTTGCGCACCGGTTCTATCGTATGGTTGGTGGCCTATTTTGGGACTGACCCCCAGTCGACCGTTTTGGGCGGACTGGGTCGGTCACCCAATTGAGCCTAACCGACTATGACTGGTGGCTATATAAGAGCAAGCCCATGAAGCCCATTTCATCACTGGTTGCAGCAACCCTGATTCCTTAGCATCCAGCCTCTGTCTTCTACTATTTCCATCATGCCATCGAAGCTTCTTTCATAGGAGTGCACGGTTGGGAGGCAGCGCCATCTATTGTATCAATTCTACAGTAATCACATTTTTGATTCTCCATACTATCTTGATTTCTCTCTTGCGTACGAGATCCTGTTATCTGTTGAGCATAGACATTGTATTATTTTCTTACATAGAGTTTGTAGCGGCTAGAAATAATTCCTCTTAGAAATCCAACTTGCATGTTCTACATGCAAGTTCTACATACAACTCCTACATGCAACTCCTACATGCGAGTTATACATAGGACTTCTACATGCGACTTGTACATGCAAGTTCTACATGCGAGTTGTACATGCGAGTTGTACATGCAAGTTGTACATACGACTTCTACATGCAACTTGTACATGCGACTTGTACATGCAAGTTATACATGCAAGTTGTACATACGACTTCTACATGCGACTTGTACATGCAAGTTCTAGATGCAAGTTCTACATGTGACTTGTACATGCAAGTTCTACATGCGACTTGTACATGCAAGTTCTACATATGACTTGTACATGCGAGTTCTACATGCAACTTGTGGTCAATCAGTGTGTCGATTTGCATTTGCTAGGGGCGTAGCTCAGAACAAGGTGAACATTTAGTTGTAGTGTGGTCGGAGGTGCGCCCTGATGAATATCTTCTTTATCAGGTGTTGTGCACATGCGATCACTCAATGGTTTGAGTGGTGCATTGGTGTTGGTAGGAGAACCTATTGTAGCAAATTTTAGAGCATGAATCATTGGGTTAGCCTTTTTTCCATGTGGACAAAAAATTGTCCCCTCAATTCCAAGTGTTGTTACCGTGCCGAAACATTTAGTGCACTGGGGGCCGACTTAGTAATAACGAATAGAAGGACTTTTTTTACAGTGCAATGGTATGTGCAATCTTGCATGCCTTTAACTAAACGACTATAGCATAGTGCAATGAAAGCTAACTCAGTAGTAGTGAATGCAAGGATCTTTGTTTCATTGTGGCAATATGAACAATGTTGCATGCATTTAAGCAGAGAATAGTAACAAAAGTAAACCAATAGAACTATGCATTGCAAGAGGTTTTATTCCCATGCCAATGTATATACAATCTTGTGTTAGTTCAGTCGAGTATACACAATGGAGCTGAACCTTGAGTAATATGCTCTAAGGAAGCTGATGCAGGTAAAACACCTATGCATCTGCCTCGAGTGCTGCAATGAATTCATAACAATTTATTATGAAATGCCCATAGGGGCAACGATCCATCAACAAGTGTGTAGTGGTGTGGTTGTGGTACTCCATGAATGAGCAGCACAATCCCAAGACCTCCTCTGAGGGAGCGCCATGAAGCTTTGCATCGCTGTGTGAAACATCGTGAAGTACAACGTGGCCTTTCAAAGAAGGAATGCAAAAGATGTCTTGTGGGCTAATGCATGTATAACAGAAATGGCGAGTAGTGTCAAGGCTCACACAAGAGTCTACGCATGTACCACATTGGAACTTGACCAAAGAGCCATTCAAGTTGGTGAATTGCAGAAGTTCACTTACTTGAGCACATAACGATAAAGAAGTTAAGCATGCAAGCTTCTTGTGTGGGCCTATGGTTTAGAAATGAACTAGAACATAAATAAGTTGCACCTTCTGATCGTATCCGTGGTTTGACACTTGATGTGTAAATGCATCTTGAAGAGTAGCACAGAGTTCCTTTTGGAACAGTAGTGAAATAGTGAAATCAAATATGGCCAATGTATGGCAAGCCCGCATGTAAGAAATGTTTTTTGCCGCATACGTAAGGATCCCCTTGCCATTGAATTCTTACACTATGTGTGTGAGGGTTTGCCTTTGATCATTCACAAACGATAACTACAAAAATAAGAATTATGGTGAGCTCCAACAAAGCTCGTCATGGGTGACATAGGCGGGAGAGGGTGAATACTTATTATTGTTGCATGGTCTTCATGGTTCGACCTGTCCGCTATGATGATTGGTGTGGACAATGGACCATCAAGGTTGACCTTCGCAACAACAAATGCGATTGTCTTCATGACCGAAGTGAAAGGGATATTTCCTATTCACATTTTCTTGGACACCCATCACACATACGTACCAATAGTCTTCTCTTGGACAAACAAGAGAGAACCATTGAAGGGCTCTCCTTTTAAGACACTAGTCGTGGCATCTATACGTAATGGTACAGAGCATGTTCCACCTTCACTAGGGCTCTTCTTTGTGATTGTAGGACCCTCTATTTTGTAAAACCCATCAATTTCAAGAATGCCTTTCAAGTGAAACAGGTATGCACGTGGAACATGTAAGGTGATTGCCTAGCAAGAATCATGATCAGTTAAGTCGACCTGCATATAGGTGGCATATGCAACATCTCTTGCCTTGAACATGCCATATTTTGTGAGGACTTTGCCTTCAAAAGCGAAAGGTGTTAAAAAAATTCCAACAAGGCACTAATCTTTCTCATGGGGAGTGCATTGGAGTTCAATGGCTTACTCTTGTTTCGCACGAGTGATTGATGAAGCAGGAGGCTGAACATGATATGAGTTTGCCTATTCAATGATCACGGCATTATCAGGGTAAACCATTGAAACCCAGACACGAAAACACGTAGAGCAAGAAATCCATGGACATAACCTCCTTCCTTGTTCGGTGGGCTGAAGTCGCTATGTTGCTCGGTGTCCAATGAATCTCCATCGTCAACAACAACAGACTCTCCTTTGTTTTCTTCAAACTTCTTTAATTTAAAGTGAGGGCAAAAGATTAAGTGCATGATAGAAATAGAGGATTCGAACAATGAAGTAGAACATAAGGCTGGACTCAAGAACCTTTGCCAAAGGTTCCGCTGCCAGTGTCCATATAACTACTAGTTGAACATCTCTACATTGTTGTGATAGCTCTTGCAATGTTTTTGCTGAAAGGCTTGTATAGTGGGATGCCATGAGGGGCAAGCGAAGAGTTGCATGGATGGTTGTGCCACCAATGTTGAATGTCGCTTTGCCTATAACACCTTTAGAAGGTTTACATTGTCAGTTTGTATGTGCGAGTAATGTCTTAACAATGATTGTACAATTGCCATGAGTGTGTATGTCTTTCCTGTTCTTGCATTTCCTGTTAAGAAGAGATGTATTTGAGTATTTGGATCTAATCTTTTTTTCAACATGATATCTTCCAGAATTAGGCGTTGCTCGTTGTTAAGTTTTCTTAAGTTTGTGTAGAATTCATTATTTGGTGTTAATTTAGAAGTTAGTACTGTGGTTCTATGTTCTTGATTTTTGGTTTTTTGTTTGGGCATTTCAATTCCAATGTCATATTTGTGCATGTCATGAAGTTTGGATTTGCTAGATGATGATGTGGAAGCACTTGAAGTGGAATTTGATTTTGTAGGAAATTGTGGAATAAGTTGATTGTATTTTGCTTTGTTTTTGTTTATTATTTGCTTGTTTTCATTGTATTTAGCGTGCCATGTAGGAGTGTCTTCATCAAGGGATGGTTCGGTTTTGTGGTATGGAAGGTATAAAGTACATTGTTCTCTATAGTAGTTTTCAGAATCATTGGATTCACTGTAATTATTAAATCTAATTATTTTTTGTTTTCTTTGTTTTGCGAAAGTTGCTGCTAGTGTATATTCACTTGCAAAAGTAGCCAAACAAATTCTATGAAGAGTGCTTGAACGTCTTAAATATTTGTTAATAATGTTGTCAAATAAAATTTTGTGTCTTCTGGATGCAGTAGTTGTAGTTGTAGTTGTTCTCGACGTTTTAATAGTAGTGTTCTTTTCTCTGGAGTATTTGTGTTTATGTACATGAATTGCTTGGATGATGTTGATAGTGGTAGGGAGAGACATAAGTAAATAGCTTGCTGGGAGCTTATGTGTTGTGTATTAAGAATTGCATTGCCGACGCATCAAATGCGATCATTTGCTACATTGTTCGATTCAATACTATGTGTAAGTGCTACTTTCATAGCTTCATTGGTCTCTTTATCGATTTTTATCATATAGGATGTACAATATGAAGCAGCCCCATATGGGTTTAGTATGAATTGTATATCAGTATTTGCTCCCCAAAGAGATGACAATGTCGGATTGAAATTTCTTTTGGTTCTCTTCTTAGGAATAGTGTTGGTTGTGAAATAGATGCTTATAGAGTTGAAATGTACTCTTCTTCTAGTAATCCCAGTTTTTTCAAAAATCCATTATAGTTTAATGACAATGTTGTTTCTTCCAACAGCAGAGAGTTGATTCTTTTCATGTTTTTCTTCTTTTCTTTGTCTACTACTTGTACATGCAATGGTAATATCACTTGGGTTTTCCTCATTGGGAATCGAGGAAATCCAAATCTACATTTTTATTGTTAAAAGGCAACCCTTGGCCTTCATTTCACATCCTGCCTTAGTGTTAGAATTTGTGGTTAATGCCCGACATGTTTTGTCCCCTCATTTATGAGGAGAAGGGAAAGGGGCTTAGGCGGTTAGAAGGGGGAGTGATTGAGAGGGGGTCACCGACCGGTCAAAAGATTAATCGTCGGTGGCCAAGGTCAATGGTTGGTGGTTAATCCACCACCCCTTTGTGGCCTCTCCCCTCTATTATATAAAGCCCCCTTCCCCCTCACTGCCACAGAGCACTCAAGCCTTCAGCCTTTTAGCATTGAAGTTGATCCACTAGTGCGCACTTAGTAAGGAGAAGGCGACATGTCTAGCCCACCGTTGGTGGAAGAAGATTATAGCAACTGCTGTCCTTTGTAGCTGCTCCCCTTGCAGCCTTTTGCCCTTCATTCTAGAAGGAAGAACTTGTTTAGTTTTGCCATCTCCTTTGTTACTTTGTTGCTGCACTTTTGTTGAGTTGTTTTCGAGCAAGTATTCATCTCTTTTGCTTCCGCTGTACAATGATTTCTAACATGGTATCAGAGCCCATGTTCTAGGGCTCACCTGGGAGCTTGAAGGAAGGGATTCCACATGAGAATCTTTGCCGAAGACAATCCTGGTTCAAGCATTACTTGCTACCCTTGCTGTCCGAACAGTAAGGAAGAAGATTTCTATTTCCCCCAACTTTGGAGAAAACGGAAAGCTCAATGGTACCAACTACCCAATATGGAAGGTGAAGATCCAGAGTCACCTTGTGGCCCAGAAACTATGGAGGCTTGTCACGGGAGGTGATCCAAGGCCGGTAGACACCTTGGACAGCAAAGGAAACATAGTTACCGCGGCAGATCCGGATGATCTTGAGTATTGGGAAGACCGAGATGCTCAAGCTCTTGCCATGCTTATTGGGACGATGGCAGACACGGTCATCCCACATATCCAAATGGCAGAGACCTCCGTAGAAGCATTGTCCATTTTGAAAGACCTCTACGAGACGGACAACACGGCCCACATCCTCACTCTCGAACATCAACTTCACAACATGGATATGAGTGAGGGAGACAAAGTACACGACCAGTTGACGAAGGTGAAGGTTGTGAGAGACCAACTTGTGGCACTTGGTCAAAAGGTGGATTCAAGCTAGTTGGCACTGATGGTGCTACATAAGCTACCCAGGAGCTTTAAAGGTTTCATGATGACGGTCACAACAGGTCAACGAACAAAGCCCGTGAACTTTGGAGAGTTTTGCCCTCTTCTAATCCAAGAGGAGGCTAGAGACGATTTGTACTTCACAACATGTTTTTCTATGTCTATGAGATTGGATTTCTTTTTGTGGGAAGGGGAACAATGAAATGTCTCTAGAGATGTATTCGCCCACAAAAGCTTCTATCTCCATATTTGTGGATACTCTAAAAATTGGTGCGGAATCAATCCAAAGAAGTCCATGATCGTGTTGGCTTCCTCTATTCTAGAATTCAGTAATGAAGAAGAAGTCCTTGACTTTTCCCAAAATGGTGTCATCTTTTCATAGAAGTGTCTTGAGGGCTTGGAATTTGTGGACGTAATATTGGGCTATTGTAAGAGGGTCTGATCGAATCAAGTTCCTCAATCTCATGTTTAAGTTAACATGCTTGGTTTCTTCATGGAGATCGTTTAGCATTTGCAAATATTCTACCAATGGTTTCCACAACTTTTCGGTGGAGGACAATGCGATGAAGAATGAAGGTGCCCCTAATTGGCATAGCATTGCAAAGAGATTCTTCTCGAGATAGTACTTGTAACCAGAAGATGTGCGGAGATGAGAGAAGTCTTGATATCCTATGTTTGATTGCAACAGTTTTGCAACGTTTGTATCCAAAAGTGCATCTTTTACTTGTAGAGTTCTTCCATTTGTTTGTGCCTTTCGCATTCAAACCTAAGATGATGAAAGTACTTGTCGGACTAGTATTTTCATTGTCTTGAAGAAGAGATTTTCTATGCACAATGCAAATCGATGATCAACATTTGTTAACTCCTAAGAAGCAATTACTTGGTATGAAGTACGTTCTAGAATAGTATAATTTCTAGGGCTACCAAAAAATAATTTTGAAAATGCAAGTTCTTCACAATGTTTGTCTTTGAAGATACTCAATGGGGAGTATCCTTTAGAAGGAGCGATTGCAATGGTTTGGTTTTCAAAATCAATAACTTGTTGACTTGTGTATATTCCATGAACTAAAGTATCGGTTTCAATATCTTCATCAATTCGTTCATTGTAGTCATCATCTTTGTTTTCATTTTGTAACTCTTCCTCTTGGAAAGATTTTACATGTTCCTCCCAAAGAGTATTTATGGACACATTGTATTGCGTGTACAAAGCGCTTCTCAATAGTTCTTTTGGAGCAAGCATTGTGAATGTAGGATGAACAATGCCACTCATGTAGTTGTGTTTAAATGAAATTTTTTACTTGATTGCAACCGCAACTGTGTCGTTTTTGTTGAGGAACCTGGGTAACACTCGTTGTGCTCTATCGATGTCCGCAAATACATTTACAACACTACCATGTAGGCCATATTGGCCCTCATATGTCAACTCTCAAATTTGGGCAAATGGTATCCTAATAGAAACTAAGCGTGCTTTAACATTATTAAGTTTTGTTGTATACGTTGTTTTACGAGACATCTTCATGTTTTTGGAACATAGCAATGGTACTTTATTATCGTTGATGTCTTTATAGCAAATAGAACAAAGACAATGATTTGAAGAGTGAGAATTGTCTATATTAATACCATTGGTTTTCAAGAAAATATTCAGTTTTGCCTTTACTTTATGCAATTTGCATTCAAATTTCAATGATCCACAACAAATGCATGGGTGGCTTGGAGTATCTAATATTTTATGTGCATAGTGTTCTTGTGGAGTTATTCGATTTTGCCTTCGTTTGCATTCACAACTTTGGGCAATGATACTTGGGGTTGGAATTAGTACTTTCATTGCAATAGTAGTATTTGAAAATATAAATTTTCTCATTTTGTGTATTTTGTTGAGAGATGCTTGTAGGGAGTACGTACTCTCCAAAACATTGCTATGAAGCAATAATGCTATATCTTTTGCACACAGTGTTGGATTTTGTAGAATAAGAGTGTGCAATGAGTTTTCATATTTTTCCATCCATACATTGTATGTACGTTTGTGTTGGAGATGACATAGTGGAATAACTCTAGAAATGTCCATTGACTCATCTAAAAGTAAGGCTTTGGTAAGTGCTTGTTTTGCTTTCCCTATAATAATTTTCTTACCCAACTTTATTCCATCATACCATATCAAAGTGAATGATGTTCCAAACATGGCATGAAAGCATTCAAGTATATCTACAATGAGTGCACGTGAAGTTGAAGAGTTTCTACTAAGTTTTGTATGTTTTTCTTTGTTATGACTACATCGTTATTGTGCATACTCAACTTGTGCCATGGTGTATTTCTTGCTATAGAAGTCAAGCAAATGTTCTCACAAAGCATAGTTAGTAATTGTTCATAAGTTAGAGAAGGGTAGAATTGGAGAAGGCAAGAAAGTGTGTTTGTGTTCATTGGGTTATTAGATGTAAAATCTTCATTTATCCTTAGTTTCTTCTCTTGAAGACATTCAAGAGTATTCATGTTGTGCCACTAATAAATGTAAGCCAAGATGAACTAACAATTTCAAATGAAAGATGATGAAAGTAATGTCAAATCATTGAATAGTTGCATAACACAAAAGTGGAGGATATGCATTATGAAAAGAGTCATACATCATACATTTGCTTGAAATGCAATAATGAAGCCCAAACTATTTACTGTAAAGCTTCCAGTAGGTTTGATAGTTCTAAGCTTGCTTCGAGCCATCATGAGATGTTGATCATAAAGTTCTACAAAAGGAACTCCTAGGCAAAGCATAATGTCAACATAGGATCCAGGAATATGCACAGGAACTTGTTCTCCACCACATTGAACTATCTCTGCTGTTAATGAAGGGATTTGGGCAATGGCTTGAGCACTCTTGCAAGAGAAGTAGTAGGGTTGAAGAAGATCTCGACTCACACGAACTCCACCACAAACCTCGCATATGTATTCTAGCAAATCGGCATTGATGTTGGTGAAGTGAAGAGTACCAAAGACCTAAAACAAAAACAAGACAAGATTAGCAGGATTTTTGTGCAAATGGACTTAAGTTCAAATGTTCTCACCTGTGTTTCATAACCAAGACAAGCCACTTGGCTAACAAAAGCTTGCTTAAGGTCATCTTTGGTTGGCCCTTCTGGAATCTCCACCAAGATGGTGAAATCGAAGACACAAATTGTTCCCTTTGCCTTTAAGAATGATACATTCTTCAAGATGTACATAACAACTCCTTCTTCATTGAACTCTTGGAGTAGTTGAGCAAGAGTGGATCTTCTTTCCTTCACAAAAGACAACTGTATAACAAACTTTAGGATTATCTTCTTTGGGTTACACGGCTTTACCCAAAAAACTAAATAGCAAAAAAACCTCAATAAAAGAGTTAACTTACAGCGGCTCTGTCTTCATCTCTTGGTCCATCAGCAATTATGATTTGGTCTGCCATACCCTCATCACTTGCAACTTTGATAATAACTATTGCAAGCATCCTCATAACATTAGAGATTGACAATTTCTGAAGTTGATATTCTCTGTAGCCCAAGGCACATATGTGTGAATGGAGTGAATGGGCTCTAAACGAAGGTTACCTTCAAAGTGTTCTCCTCTAATGATACAAGTAGTAGCATCAACAAGTAGAGAGAACTTTGAAGTCCCACCTTCAGTTGGACCTTTTGCCACAACAATTGCACCCTCTATTCTATAAAATTCACCAATTTGCAAGAAGTTGACAAATTGGTGAATGTATGTAGAGGGAATGAGCAAGGTTACTGTATGTGAACAAAATTTGTCTGCTAAGTCCCCTTTTAAGAAGGTGGGGTACTTAGGATTGAGGACCTTGTAAGTGCCAGATTTGCAAAGGAGTTTTCCCTCAAAGACAAACCTATACGGGGCACAATCAGATAGTTGCGTAATTCCTAGTGATACCAAAGTATTACCACCCCCTACAAAGTTTTCTTTTGATGGCACAATGGCTTTTGACAAAGGAATTCACATTGCCTGCAAAGCTACAGAAAAGCGAAAAAACGTATCATATCAACCTGCTTCTTCGATCTCCTTCGCTGCACTCTATTTGTTAACCGTCTGTTGCATTGAAGCTTTACCTGCATTGGGGGTGGCAGGTGAGTCCATTATTTGAGGACAAGCGTTTGCAAGACCTGCATGAAGAAATCGATTAGATAAGTAGAAAATGTAGTCTGAGACAAGCCTTCACAAGACTACAGATCGTTTGCAAGACTATAGAAGTATACGTTGTAAGGAATTGAAGGACGTTCATTGAAAAGCAAGAGCAATTGTATCACCTTTGACGAAGGCTCCACTGTCAGTGGTGTCCATATATTCAACTGATGCTTCCATAGAGGAAAAAGAGAATGACTGATAAAAGCAAAGGAGAAGTGCGATACTCGCTAGCACCAACAGTGTGCTTAAATAGGCAAAGCATACATCACCATAGAACGAAGAACGAAACGCAGGATGCACCTTCATCTTCTAAACCAAATATTCATCATTGAATACACTATCTACTTCAAGAATTAGTGACAACAATTTTGCCGTTTGGCTCTGACGAATGCCCTGGAGCAGTAAACTCCTCTTCATTCCCTCCAGGCTATTGTTGATTTCTCTGCTATCCTCCATGGAAAGATATTGATTACCTTGGAAGGCAATTGTTCTTCTCCAGCGTGGACTCCACATCGGCGCTACAAGGGTCGCGATTCGAATGCAATCGATCTTCTCCAATGCACACTCCACATCCCGGCTACAAGGGTCGCCATGAATCACCTCACCGCCATTGTAATATGTAGGATTGTGGGTCAGAATCCAGGATGGATGCTTGACGACCCACTCCATAAATTCTGCGAACGATTAAAGGCTGAATTGAACTCCAATACCTCCATCGAATCTGCAAACGGCTGCGTTGCATGCATAGCATAAATAAACACAAAACAATCAATCACACGCATCAACGTGAGAAACCAGACGTCGCATGCAAAATGGCCGTAACTAATTCCACTACAATTCGTCAAAATTAATAAATTATGATTTTTGGCTTTGCCAAAACTCGAGGGTTGCTAAGGGTACCGAGAGGGCAGCACGGCAAAAAATGGGAAAATGAAATTTCCTTTCTTATGGATAATCTTCACGAAGGCACTGGTGTGTTTTTGTAGTCACGCACACGTGTCAAATCCTTACTCCGAACGAACGAGTGGCTAATGCCGTCCCATTGCGTTGTGGGGAGCGTGGATATATATATATATATATATATGTCTTGTCCAGCAGTCGACTCACCCTTTACCTGTGCTAACGGCTGGAGGAGTCAAGAAAAGGAATGGACCAGGAATGACCGTGTAAGGAGGCGGACGCCTACCCCGCCTCATACGTTTCCTTTGCTCCCTTCTCGATCAGCGGAACGCCCCATACGTCTTCAAAATTGGTTTGAGTGTGCAAGTTTTCAGGATTGCAGAATTAAGAGAAAGCACAACGATTCTCTTGAGCCACGAAAGTGCCTTGGTTGATGATTGGAAGGAATGGCGGGGCTTGTTGAAGCGGCTCTCTTCCCGGCATCTTGTAATAAACTTGTTCCCAATCGTCAACCGTCTCGACATCTGTATGGATCATTTCCTTCTCACAGAAAGGCTCTTCCCTTGCAAAGAAGGATGTGTCGACCCGCTGGAGGATTCCAGGATGTACGTTTAAGATTGGTAGCTCAGGCTTCCTCATTGCGCAAAGTTGTGATGCACACCTTCTTTTGCACAGAGTTCGCTAGATTGAATTTGCTGCGTCTTTCACTGCAAAATGCAAGCTTAAGTAAGAATCAGAGATCACCCCGCTCTACATGCAAGACTTACGCCGTCGGTACAAATGTGGAAGGTGCACCTACGTTGCTACAGAATGTAATGGTTTCATCTTCATTTTTTTGTGGATTTGTTCGATGGAATCAGAAAAGTTGTTTGCGGATTTTTTCAGTTCAGATTGGTTCTTGGTGCTCTTTCAATACGTTTCAGCGGTTACATGCTACACGTGTGGCACAAAACAGAGATATGAATCTACGCAACTGGGTGCATTTTGCAGATCAAAGGGGCAATTCATTTGGCAATTTCCCTGGGCCTATTTTTGGCATTCGACAATGCGTTGAAGAGGTGTTTCGTGGCTGCAGCTATCCGCTTCCCCAGTGCACTTTTTGGGATGTTTAGTCTGTTCACTTTATTGTTGATCTGTGATTCGGTTAAACCGGAGGCTGCCTCAGCTCTGGTTGATTTCTTTGCACCGGCCACAAGTTTTATTCAACGTTGGCTGCCGCTCTTCTATGTCCCCTCTCTGGTCGTCCTCCCGTTAGCAGTGAAAGGAGTTCCTACAGCATCGGCAGTTAAAATTGGCGCGATTTTGGGTAACTCTTAACAGAATCTGGACTTTTAGGGGCATGAAGAACGCATCCAGAAAGAATAAAGATGTAAGCAATAAATTGCAGACTGTTAACGCGATTCTAATGACTGTCATATAATTGGATAAGGTTATCGCCGCTGTGCAGGAATAATGTTTTAAAGGCTCGATACACGACTTCACAATAGATGGGGACCCTTCGTCATTTTCCATTTGTTGAGGCAGGCTGGATTCATCACTTAGTATACATAACAGCCATGAAAGGGATAGATGCCAATGTTTCTCTAAAGAAGTAATTCTGTAAGGAAGAGCAGGTGTGGAAGGGAAGAGGGGGAATAGCGGAAGGGAAGGTAGGGAGACTGAGAAATAGGGGGGCTAAAAAGGAAAGGCAGGAGCTCGAAGTAGAGTAGGGGGATAATAAAGTCAAATAACACGTGAAAACAAACGAAAGGAGGTGGGGCTTTTACAGCCTTTGCCCCAGTCTTCCTATATAGCTGTCTCTAGCTGATTGTATCCCAAGTCCTTCATTACAGTCATCCTTTCGCAAAGAATTTTAGCCTCAAAATTACAATTAGTGGTTGTCCATAAGGAGCGTCTAAGGCAACGAATACTGCTCATCAATCTGCCAAGAGGTGTCAATACTCTTGCACAATGTTCATAGGCCCCCATGATTTCTCATCTTCAGGTAGGCCCTCCTTTTTTATGAGATACTGGATGTGGACCTTGCTACAAAGGACATGATCTGTGAAGCCGCGCTGGAATTAGAGGATGTGGCCCTCCCAATCTATGGGTGGCAGCTCAGAAAATACTTGTGTGGTTTCAGCGGAGAGATATGAAGCATGTCGTGATTTTTTGAATCTAAGTGGTAGGTCCAACTGATATGCTACTTTCCCAATTCTTTGGATAATTAAGTAGGGGCTACAATACCTATGGGCCAGGTGTTACCCTTCAAGGAGCATATGTATTCTTGTGGAATCCTAAATGCCCAAAATCCCCTTCTTTAAACTTCATTCGCCTGAGCATTTTGCATGTTCTTTTTGGCACAATGGCAATTGAGCGTCTATCCTTTCCAACTCATCTCTTGCTTGCTGATCTTCCACAGCATGTCTGCCATAGTGGAAGTCATCCCAACTTTGCACCATGCATTACCTGGGGTTCATCCAAATTGACATATGCATGTGCTATTACTACAAAACTCAGCGAGTCTGAGCCATTTATCCCCAAGACCGTGTCATGGGATTACGGTGCCCGTGGCTGTAATTCCTGCCAAGACTGATCCTTAAGCTGTGCATCTCTATCATTGACTTTGATGTGAAATACCATGCCTTGGGAGATGAAGTGGGCTTGTTTAGCAAGTTTGTTGACCAATGCTATCCCATTTCCTGTCTGTAGAAGGTAGCCCAGTAATGAAATCATGGTGATATCTGTCACTTGCCTTGTGCAATGGGCAATGGATGCAACAAACCAATGGGCAGCTTGTTGTCCACTTTGTTCTTTTTGGCAAGGCAACTATAGATGTTGCATACTTCACCGCCACTTGATTTGATTGCTTAGCTCTTTGTGATGCGCATATATCTTGTCATAGGAGATGAATGCATTTTTCTCAACGCCAACATTCTGTAGTGTGAGTCTTGGAACCAAATGAATTCTGTCTCAAACTATAATAAGCCACAAATGAATTCTGTCCGAAACTACAATAAGCCATTATGCAACTTAATTCAGGATGATCCTGGCATGCAGGTTCATATGGCTGCTTCCCTCAAATTTTGCATGTATGCCTGATGAATGCCATGTGCCCAATCATGGTATATGGTGGAGACACCAGATATACATGCAAGCCCACATCTTGGACAAGGCTTTTGCAACCACATTTTCTTTGCCCTTTTTGTATTCAATGTCAACAGTCTTATGGCTATACTGAAGCTAACCACCTCTTCTACGTGGTTAACAAGTGTTAACAAGTTGGCCTGCATAAGAAAGTATGTAAGCCTCCTTTGGTATGCCTTTAATCTTGCTCCCGTATAGGTAGAGATGCCACCTTTTGAAGGAATGGGAAAGGGTTGGGGGGCCAAAACAGCTTTTGAAAGAACAAAGTTTGATGACAAAGAGCTCAATTACCATGTGTATGATGATAAAATTCCGGCCATTCTACATAAGGGCATGAGACAGAAAACTTCATATTTTCGAAGCTGTCATGTGCCTCCTTTGACAACAAGGCATCTTTTATTGAGGACATCCATAAGAAGATCTGCCCTTTTAGCAAAATGACACATTAGTTGCCTATAGAATGACACAATGCCCAAAAACCATCTTAAATGGTGTGTTGCCCTATCAGCTAGATTTAGATTTAGATGCTCATTTGGGAGAGACTAAAATGAAATCGTTTAGACTTCACAAGCAGTTGTAGCTTGAATGAAGAGATTTGGACTACTTTTTGATTAGCCTTCTCCTTTAGTGCTAGCCTTCGTCATGGCTGAGTTTGCCCTTCTCCTCCAGAGTGCCGACAGAAACTCAGTACGAAGACTTTGTATAAATGGATGCTCAAGTATGTGTGGGTGTGTGGATTTGTATGTGT
Organism: Dipteris shenzhenensis; assembly: GCF_047967505.1. Lineage (NCBI taxonomy): Eukaryota > Viridiplantae > Streptophyta > Polypodiopsida > Gleicheniales > Dipteridaceae > Dipteris > Dipteris shenzhenensis. The sequence goes on from NC_141610.1 coordinate 10,822,058, forward strand.
GAGAGCATACTTTTATACTATGGTCTACACCCACTGTTGGGCGCTGATGACGTCAGTGGGGATGTCATAGTAGCTAGTCCCTGCTATGCGTGATGGAGTTTATGGTTTTCAATCTTATGAGTGACTCTCGTGAGATTGAAACTGCACTATGTTGTGTTTTTAGAGGATGAGTTTGGGAATGTTCCTAGATTCATCTAAGCGTATATCCGCTGAGTGGGATTGTGTGGCTACCCATTCTCTCACGATTTTTGCCCTTGATCTATCCCACAATGTGTCTTTGTTATTGTAATTGTCCAAATGGTGGATGTGTTGGAAATTGAGGATAGAATCACTCACACCTCACTCCCGATCTAGCTCATACAACACTCAGAGAGACGGAGAAATAGATAGCCAAAACTCAGATATATTCTTCCACAATCGTGGGCAGACAAAAGCTCAACGGGTGAGCATGTACAAACAGCCAAAGGATGCTGTCAAGTGCTGAGCCACTTCTCTCCCTCTGCGCGCTTGCCTGTGTGCAAGGCTGTAAGTGGAGGTGATGGGAAAAGTGTGGGGAGGGAGGGGGTTTATATAGGAGGGCAGTCAGCCACTACTTTTCCGGTTGGTCCAGTCTGTATAAACCGACCTGGTCAGGGCCCTTATTGGGGCTGAACCTGGGCCGACCAGACCTGGCTGGTCTGGCCTATAAATAGGCCCCCTCTGGTGGTTTTTTGCTGCTGCTGGCTGGTCCTGGTACTGCTCCACATGCCTCCGTACCATGCTGGCGCAGTCCTCCATGCAGGCACAGTCCTCCATGCAGCTAGGTAGCCTTAGCCCCTTCCCCCCTACAGTCTCCTGCCCCCTTGTCCCCCCAAAACGAGGGCTCACAGGTGGGGCAATGACTTTTCTAACACCCCCTCTCAATGACACAACTGTGGGCCAATCCCCATGGGTCAAATGAGGTGTTCCATCTGCTCCCTTGGAAGCGCCTTCGTGAAGACATCTGAGATGTTGTCGTTGGTCGAGCAGTATATCAACTCTATGACTTCTTCGTCGATGAGTTCTCGAACAAAGTGGTAGTGGACCTTGATGTTCTTCGTCCATGCGTGAAACACGGGACTGTCAGCGATCGCTATGCAACTCTGGTTGTCGCACATAACCACAGTAGCATCTTCTTGGGCCACATTCATGTCCTCCAAGATCCACCTGAGCTACACTGCTTCACATGCCGCTGTATAGGCAGCCCTGTACTCCGTCTCTGTAGATGAAAGGGCGACAGTAGTTTGTTTCTTACTCAGCCATGACACAGCTCCTGATGAGAGTAAGAAACAATATCCAGAGGTCGATCTCTGGGTATCAATGTCACCTGCCCAATGACTATTACAGAAACCTCCCAACTCAATGCCTCTCGTAGGTGCAAGTACCTTTCAACTACCTTAGCACTCTCATACCCGCGTCCAAATGAGCCTTCTTTGGTGTGGCGGAGAACTGTCAGAGCAATCCAACTGTGTAGGAAATATCTGGTCGGGTATTGGTGAGGTAAGCAAACTCCCCACCAAGCGTCAATACAGTGCTGAATCAACCGGCTGAGATGGATCACCCACACTCAGTTTCAGATAAGTTTCCATGGGAGTCACTGCTGCTTTGCAATTTTCCATCTCAAAGCGTTCGAGCAGTTCCCTGCAATATGTCTCCTGTGAAATAAAGATACTGCTCTTTCCCTGCTTCACCTCAATCCCAAGAAAGTAGTGAAGTATGCCTAAGTGAGTCATCTCGAACTCCTCCATGAGAAGTCGCTTGATCTGAGCAATCTTCTTCGTATGATCCCCAATAATGATGAGGTCATCTACATATAGAATCAATACCATCCGCAAATCCCCCTCTGTGTCGAGATAAAGATTTGCCTCTAATGGACTCCGCTGAAGATTGATCTTCTGAAAAAAAACATCTATCCGCTGGTACCAAGCTCTGGGGGCCTGTTTCAGCCCGTATAAGGCCTTCTTCAGTTTGCAGACTTTTGATGGGGATCCTGGAATCTGAAATCCTGGTGGTTGTGCCCCTCCTCCTCCAGGTTACTATTAAAAAATGCAGACTTGATATCCATCTGAAAAATAGGCCAACTGTGATGAGCAGCCAAGGCAATGACTGTCCGAATAGTCACCATCCTAGTTGTGGGAGCGAAGGTCTCGTCGAAGTCAAGTCCTTCTGACTGTGCATAGCCTTTCACCACCTATCTTACTTTGTACCTGTCCAAGCTCCCATCTGACTTGAACTTAAGCTTGTACACCCATTTAGTCCCGATGACCTTCTGCTTGGTTGGTTTGGGCACTAAATCCGAGGTGTCATTTTTCAAAATAGCATCCATCTCTACCTGCATGGTTTCCTGCCATTCTGGAATATCCTTCGCCTTCTGGGAGGAACGGGGCTCCGCAAGCTTAGCCTCCAAAGCATAGTTCACGGAGGGAGTCTTCATGTTACATTGAGACCGCCGCGCTCCGGAATTGCTCTTGAGAATGTTTGTGACCCGTGAGTCTGCTAAAGTCTTCAAATACCATTGAGGTAGCTTCTTCTCTAATGGAGGAGCTTTTGATGGAGTTGACTTAGGAGCTGGCTTTGGAATGGCATGCTCCTCCTCCTCCTCCTCGGGGTCTTCAGTCGTCTCCACCTCTCGGATGGTGACCTTGTGTGGGGGTAATGCCGGAAGTTCTGGAACCTCTTCTGCAAGCTGTGGCTTGGTCTCCTCAAAGATCACATCCCTGCTGATAAGGATCTTCTTCTATTCTGGGTTGAATAGGCGATAGGCCTTGGACTCTTCACTGTACCCCACAAAGATACGGCTCCGGCTATGGGGATCCAACTTTGTCCGCTCATCTTTATGTACATGCACAAATGCTCTAGAACCGAAAACCCTTAAATGAGATATGATGGGCTTCTTACCATAATAAGCTTCAATGGAGTTTTGTCATCAACAACGTTGGTCTTGGTTCTGTTGAGGATGTGAACAGCAGTGTTCACGGCTTCACCCCAATAGGCTTTTGAGAGATTCCTTCCTGGCAACATGGTCAACCCTGTCTCTGTGACGGTCCCGTGCTTCCTCTCAGCAACTATATTCTGTTGAGATGTGCGAGTTGTAGTGAGCTGTCTCTTAATCCTATGCTTCTTGTAGAATCCATTGAACTCGGTAGAAGTGAACTCTCCCCCTCTGTCGGTGCGGAAGGCTTTGATTACCTTCACGCTCTCCTTCTCTACCTGGGCCTTCCAGTCTTTGAATTTCTCGAAAGCCTGAGATTTCTTGGCCAGGCAGAATACCCACGTCATGTGACGGAAATCATTCACTAATAAGAGAGAATACCGCAAACCTGCGAAAGAATTTGTCGACATTAGGCCACAGATTTCGGCGTGAACCAAATCGGGTGGCTTCTTGGCCCGTGATGAGGCCTCCTGTGGGAACTTGTCCCTGTGTTGCTTGCCTTCCACACAATCCCTACAAACACGATCATTGCTTGCAATCAGTGGAAGTCCATCCACCATCTTTGTCTTCTACATCTCGGAGAGAGTGCCATAGTTAACGTGACTGAACCGCTCATGCCATACTCTAGATCTGTCATGGTCTTCGTGCACCAACTGATATAGATAATAGCCCATGCTCCTCGACACCTTGATCCACCACCTGTCCGTTTGCCTTGGATGTGACAGTGACCTTGCTGTTGATGAATAAGACCGACATATTGTGCTTGTCCATCTGACATACAGACAATAGGTTCTTGCACAAATTTGGTACATATAGTACACCGGAAATCAACTCCTCGTTTCTTGCAGTCGTGATGAATGGATACTATTGACACCCTTCGCAAGGCATGACCGGTTATCCCCAACAGTGACCTTAGAATCGGGATGTGTACCTTCCATGGTTTTGAACCACTCCTTCTTGTTGGACATGTGCTTTGAAGCTCCACTGTCCACATACCAACCTTCCTCTCCTTCATTGACTGCATAAGCGGAGCAATACCGAGTGATGATGAAGAGAGCGCCGATCGTTACGTTTGCTGATTTTCTTACCCTTGCCGGTCTTGTCCCTTGCCACGAGAGCCTTCTCGTCCAATTGAGTAAACAATTTTTGCCGAGTCTCTTCTTGCAATAGTAAAGGCCCAAGCTTCTCGAAGGTGAGAGGCTTGGTCCTCTATCCCACAGTGACCGTAGTCACAAAACTCTTAAAACTTCGAGGTAGCTTGTGTAAAATCAACAATGCCAGTTGACTTGAATCTACCTCTGACCAACTGCCGCGAGCTGGTCCCTTACCACCTTGACTTTTGTCAGATGGTCATGAACATTGTCTACCTCAGTCATGTCGAGATTGTACAGTTGATGTATTGTCAGTTTCATAGAAATCGTTCAGGATAGTCCACGCCTCTATAGACGTCTCGGCCATCTGGATGTGCGGAAGAACAGAGTCCTCCGTGGTCCCAATGATTAATGCTAAGGAGTGGGCATCTCTCTCTTCCCAATCCTCAAGCTCTTCACCATCCACTGGATTGACCGTTTTCCCCTTGCTGTCCAACAAGTCTTCCGGTTTTTCCTCCACCCCAGATGTTAGCTTCCACAACTTCCGGGCCACTAGATGGCTCCGGATTTTCATCTTCCATATCGGGTAGTTCGACCCGTCTAGCTTCCCTAACTCTCCGAAGTTCAGGATGGTGAATGAGAGGTATCTGGAGGAGGAGGAAGGAAGACAAGGGGCTGAAGAGGCAACATTAGAATCTTTGTCCTCCATCCTTGTTGTAATAAAGAACAGTAAACTGAATTTACAGCGGAGAACTTGGCCACGCAGCAAACCTGAGTGTTGATTGGAGTCACCTACTTGCTGAGGTACTCCGATCTAGAGCTGTGAACCTAACTCTGATACCAGGATGCTTTTATTGTTCCGTTTATGGAGGACCTTGAACGACAGACATTTGAATATCCTTTTCAAGAAGCCTTGTTGAGAGGCTCCTGAGTGTTACCTATTGGTACTTTGATGTGGTTTGATTGAGGATGATGTTTGTAAGATGAGACCTCATGGATCTTACCCTTTGCATCCATACATGCTCCTACCAAATAGTCGTGATCTATTTGGGGATTTACTTGAAAGAATATAAGAAGTATTTGAGCAAAGTCAAAGGGGGGTTGTTTGATTATGGTCCTCAATGGATTTCAGAAGAGGTCGAAGGTTTTTGTGCATTCTGCATTTACTGTGACTATTAAGTCAGTAAGGGATTGGACTTGTCTGTTTCTTTCACAGTCCTATTTGTATGGGATCGTGACACACGCGTGAGATATAGCCACATCAAGGCAGAGATTTTGGGAAAGGATTGATCACCCTAACTTAGTCTTAGACGATGTTGATTGAAGATGGATTGATCACCGTAACTCAGTCTTAGACGATGGTGATTGAAGATGGATTTATCACTCTGATTCAATCGTATTGTCTGAAGAAAGTTTTGATATGGGGTCTATACTAGTATATGGGATGCTAGGATATGCCGCATGTTGAATTTTTTGAAGTGAATAACCCAAGTGCAGGTAGGGTGAAAGGTACATCTGCAGGATTTGTTAAGCCTTGAGTTGGATTGGGTAGAGGTGAATTAAGTGAACTCTCTTAGTGAATTAAGTGAACTCTCCTAGATGAGGACTGACTTTTATACCTGAGAAAGCCATGTACGACCAGATAATGGGGTCAATTTAACGAAGGTCCAAGCAGGCAGCTCCATTGTTTCAGATCAAGACTCAGGGTTCACTAGTCAGTATCTTGATAAGAACACGATATTCCTAGTTGATGGATCCTAAGACTTGGATAATCCTGTGGCAGGAGGGAATCTAAAGAAGGTCCAAGTAGGGATCTCCATTGTTCATTTTAAAGAAGGTCCAAGCAGGGAATTCCATTGTTTCTGACCAAGGCTCAAGAGTCATTAGTCTGTACCTTGATAAGAACATTGATATTCCTAGTTAATGGATCCTAAGTCTTGGATGGTCCTGTGGTAGGAGGGATTACTGTGCACAGCCTTTTTGGTATAGGATATCCAACAGTGATACTTTTTCTGTAATCTCTGGACAGCATAGGATGGCATTCTACGATGCCCAACTGTACAAATAACTGACTTTGCACAACTATGGATGGGTTAAATGTTTTGGTTATACGGTTGAGTAAAATGTTTTGGTTATACGGTTGAGAATTTTACTGGTTCTCCTGAAGTCTGTTAGGCAACAGGAGGACGAAGCAGGGCTTGGTGGATATGTTCTTGCATATTCCCAAGGGACATTACGAATGGTCAGGTCTCTGCCTATGAGATACTAAGCGTGACAGCAAGTTACATTTGGTAAGATTGTTTCCCTAAAGGTACCGCAGTTTAAGTTGGATGTTTCATAATTGGACATGGTTGACGCATGATAGAGTGAGTATTCTTAGGGGAGAGAGAGAGTTTTCTCTAGGGGAGTGCCACCCAGGATGAGGATAAACAGATATATATGGATACTCGATAGTTATGAAATTTGGAAGGAAGTATGTTGATGTTATAGTATCTCTTAGGTACAAAGATTGTAACAATGTTCGAGTCACGATATGTAACTATTTTTTTGAGTATATGACCAGAAGGTAACCTTGTTTGGATTGAGAGCTCTGTTGTTGTTATCTTTCATGAGCAGGATATCAAAGATGGAGAGCTTAGTTGGAGCTTACCATTGATTGATCGGTCATGGAAGGAATTGATAGCTCAATCTAAGGGGCAGAGTTTGATTTTACTTTTCCGCTTCCATGGGAAGAATGTTATGTACCTGGATACTAATCCTCGGATATAGGGGGATAAGCCTAGCAGCTAACGTGGGTCTAGAGGACTTGTGCAGTAGCAAAGGGCCAACTTGTGGCTTAATCAGTAGATTGGTGCAAAAGAGAGTGAATATCGAGAAGATAGTGTTAAATTTTCCCTCTAGAAGTCATTGCCCTCTAGCTGCCAACTGTTGAAGGCCTTAAAGGTGTGTGTTTTCCATAGGCTTAAATTGTTGTATTTCTTCCTGTTTTAATGGTGTTTTCTCCCCTTGTGTCCTATGGCAGGTGGTGGATGGGTAGCCTCCCTTGCAGTTGCTGGATATACAGCTGTTGCGGTTCGAAGGATGGTCAACACACAGTTGATTCCTGTAGAACCCATGGCAAAACCATCTCCTTTTTCAAGGAACGAGCTTTGGAGCTGGGTAGCTGTGATGTTGCTCTCATCTATTGTGGCAATCATCTCACCCACTGCCTGTGGAACGGTTCCTTTAACAACTTTACCTTTTCTTCTGGCAGCAACTGTGGTTGGTTACATCATGGGTTCTGGGTGAGGTTGCTTTCTTTCAGGTGTTATTCAGGGCATATTTCATTCAAGGATATTACTGTTTCAAGTATATTTGCTCAGTTCCTCCATTCATGTGCTTCTACGTATTCCACTTCACTTTGGCATGAGGATGACCTGCACACAAATAAGGATTATCTTGGTGATATGTTGCAGCTTTTCTCCAGGTGTAAAAAAGGTGTTCCACCCTATTGTGACGTGCGCCCTTACAGCAGAACTAGCAGCTTTCGCTTTTGGCCTGTTCAGTGGCTTTGGTTTTGATTCTGCTCTAGGTTAGCTCTTGAGTCCAATGATTAATATCATTGTTCAGGCTATTACTGGATGCTGGCCATTTGTGACTGGAGTCAAAAGATTTTCTTAGAGAGATTTTGTTGTAAATTCTGCAGGTGCATATTTAACCAAGAAGCCCGGAAATCCAGGAGCTGGTGATATACTCATGGGGTTTCTTGGATCAGTGATTCTCTCTTTTGCGTTTTCGATGTTTAAACAACGGAAGGTATGTCAAGCATCAGGTTCTTGATTGTAGTTGATATGAAAGCCAGATGCCTCCTCTGATCTTGTAAAAGCCCAGTGTACGGAATTTTAAAAAATATGTTAAATTGATTCACTGTCTTAATGTGAGCAGCTTGTCAAGAGACATGCGGCAGAGATTTTCTCAGCTGTGGCTGTATCGTCAATCTTCTCCTTGTATTCGACGGCAGCAATGGGTCGCCTAGTAGGACTAGATCCTTCTTTAACCATTGCCATTGTTCCAAGGTGTATAACTGTTGCTTTGGCACTAAGCATTGCCAGCCTCTTTGAAGGTCTCTCTCTCTCTCTCTCTCTCTCTCTCTCTCTCTCTCTCGCCCAAGTAAATACATGCATGCCTGTTTGCACTAATTTCATCTGTCTATCTACCCACCCACAGAGACACCCGGTCCATGCACACACAATTGCACACACCAGCCACACCTCCACCCACAAGTATGAGGATTTGAGTCTGAATAAATCTTTATGTCATGGGTTCAGTTACAAACACTTCAATCACAGCAGCAGTAGTAGTGTTGACTGGTCTTGTGGGAGCAAATTTTGCACAAACACTGATGGATAGACTTGGCTTGACGGATCCCATCGCCCGTGGCATGGCAACTGCATCGAGGTAAAAATGTCATTTTGAAAGTACTCTGTCTTCCTTTGATTTGCTCATGTGTGAATTATACTTTTTCTTCAGTTCTAAGGTTCTTTGACTACATCTATTTTGAAAAAATTTAATAAAAGCTTATCATCTTGACATATGGGTTCTGTATAATTGGTATTCGTCATTATTTTATTTCTGAAGGGCCAGACTCTGGACAGTTTTGATGCTTATCGTCCCTGATCACACACACAAACTTATGTGCACATATACAAGCACTCAGACAACAGCTCACTGATGTAGTGTACATACCTACTCACCTAAGCAATGCCACACATCTGTGATGCAAATGCCAGTGGATGCACATGTGTGAACACATAGGAACAGATCAGTTCTTGTCTATACTATGCACTCTTCTTCTGAGTCGGCACATTTGGCTGAGAAGATAGCTATCCCCATTCACTAAGGGCACTGTTAGGTGTATAAGCATTTACGTGTGAATCTACCAGCAAGCTTCACTTCAACGTATATCTTTATTTATGTACCATATAATGAGAGAAATAACCGATGCTTTTGCCCCTTCTTCTCAATATCACAGGCAGCCTTCTTAATGAATGCAACGATGCAAGAGCTTTTTTTTAGAGAATATATATAGACAAAATCTTGAATGTGCATTAATAGGTTATGATTTTTAGTAGTGTTCTAGACCTGGTTTGGCAAATGAGAAAGATGTGATGAAAAAGTCTTAAGCCACATTTGGAATTTGTAAACTGCAGTGCACATGGATTGGGAACAGCTGCATTATCTGCGAGAGAGCCAGAGGCTTTACCATTCTGTGCCATTGCCTATGCTCTGACTGGTATCTTTTCATCAGTCTTCTGTTCTATCCCAATTGTACAACAGTCTCTACTGTTCACAGTTGGCCAGTAGCGGTGTCCATTGCCTTGCCCTGATCAGTCTTTTGTATTCTTGTTATTTCCCAGGAAACTGATCTTATCTGTCATAATAATTTAACCTACGATTTTTATATTGCAGCCAGCTGGTTAATATGTCTTCTTGATACTGTAGTGGTGTGTTGCCAATGTTAAAGCTCTCTTCTTGGGCATACTAAAAGAGATCAAAAGTGGAGCAGTGTCATTGAATAGAAGAATGCATCTGATTGTTTTTCTTGATGCCGAGTCTGTGTCTTGTTGAGAGCCATTAGAACCCTACATATATGAAGTCTGATTGAGAAATATCAAATTAAGGAAGATGCTAGCGTTCTGACGTGATTGTGAATAAATTTAAAAGTGAGTGCTGTGATGGTATGTTCACCTGTGTTTAGTGATATACAATCATAAAGCCAATGAGAGCTTGTGATCTCCATTTACTGGGAAGGTGAATATTGATGTGTGTCTCTATCTTGGTTGATAGAATCCCAAGACTTAACAAGGCTTGGTGGCTGAAATACCAAAATGGGAAGGAGGTTACTGTAATTTAATTGACTTGAGTGCAGAGGCATGTCTCCATCTTGGCTGATGGAATCCCAAGACTCAACAAGGCTTAGTGACTGAAATAACAAAATGAGAGGAGGTTACTGTAATATAACTGACTCGAGTGCAGAAGCATGTAGGCCTACTGAAATAGAGAGATGCACACGTGTACATGCATATATGTGTGAAGGTGAACAAATGCAAGCCTAGGTGCTGTATTTTTTTAAGGCGAATGGTAGAAAATTAGGTGCTTATTTTGGTTTGGGAGAAAAAGCTGGGCAACCATGTTATTCATTTTTTTTTGAAAAATCTATGTTGATCGCCAAAGACAACCAAACTTGGACAACCTGTTTTCTTAAATTGACAAATCCAAATTGGGTTATGCAGCATATGAAACCAAATGGCAAGACATGATCTAGATTATTATCATTTTTTTCGCACCATTTAGTAATGCTACATGCATCAAAACAAGCATTTCATGTGAAACTGTGGATGAGTTTCTCCACCAAGTTTAGAGCATTTTAGTCTATCATTTCTCAAGGGTGAGGATGGTAGTATAGTCCACTTAGGCACTCCTTTTTCAAGGGGGGTCTCTGTAAAAGAAACACTACATGTGTCATCTCATAGAGTATCTCCATAACTACGACGACAAGCACTTGCCCACTTTTAGAATTGAAGGCGTGGCCTTTGTGTGACGATGGAGTGGAGAGGGGCTGCTTGTGTCTCTCCTACTCCCTGCTGGAAACTATGGGGCTGCTTTGCTGATTTGAACTGACAGGCTTGCTGAGGCTGCTGGGTTTGATGCTGTATAGGCTGTCCCTCCTTGGTTTGGTAGGCCTACGATGCTTTGGCAATCTTTTCGTTGACAGACTCCAAAATTTGTTCATAGCTCGTGGTAATTTGGCCAGCTAAGAAACTCTTTGATGTTCTAATGCGAAGAGATTTGAACTTTTTGCGCAATGTTGCCTTATATGCTATCATGCCTAATGGTTGTTGTGCACATAATAACCTGCACCAATGGAAGACATTGCCCTGACATGTTGTCAAATACCAGATGGTTGTTAGGTGTATGTTAGCCCATTTGAGTGGGATGACGAGTGCTTGAAAAGCATAGTTGTGCACGTTAGTACCCATTAACCCTGGACTTGCTATAGAACCCACTAACCCTAGACTTGCTATCTGATGCTATGACTATTGAATGCAATAATCGGTTACTAATTTCTCATTAATTGAAAACCATAGTTGTGCAACAATCTGTTATACTGATTTCTCATTAAGGGGGATGATAACTGCTTGAAAAACATAGTTGTGCACCAAAGCAAGAACTCATTGGTAGTGAACTTGACATCCAAGACACAAGTCGCATGTCCTTGAGAAATTAGCAACTGATTGTTGCATTCAATAGGTTATAAATCTTGAGCCATGGCATTTTCATGAATAACTAGAGTTAAGACCTATGTGATAGTACATAAAGACATAGAAAAAGTCTAATGCATCAAAAGTAAATTTTTATTATAAATGCCTCCTAGATCACAAAAAAGCGCATTACTAAAATACAAAGCACAATTGATACAATTTTTATTGTCAATAAAGCCAACAATAGTCCTATCCTCCTCTGTAAAAATTTAGCCCTTTTGCAAGCCACAATCAAAATTTGGAAAGATGTTTTCACTCATATCCTTATTAGTTCGAAGGAAGACTTTCTTATCCTTGTTAGTTTGAAAGAAGATTTCCTACCCTTTCTCATTCCTTCATATTATGCACATAAAGACAAGTTTACATGTGTCACCAACGCCTCTAATTGCACTTTTTCTCATATCATTGAACTTATTATAGCACATCTCAATTTAATCCAAGATATCTTTAAGGGCACATATCATGATAAGAAAAATGGTATTTTTAGATCTAAGATTTGTAAATCCTTTCAATTTGTGTTTCAACATACTTGTTAATATCTCCAATGTTTGCTTGATTAGCTTTTAGAAAGCAAGTCCAAATAGGTTTCCAGAAGTCAACTTGCATAAACTCTAAAGCTTCTTGTCCAAAGAACCCTCCAAAACTTTTCCCTTTAATTGCAAGCTTGAAAAGTTGGATGGATGCCTTACAGCTCAAGTTTAGAAATAGAGCTTAGTTTAGCAAATTTACCACCAACCCATGGGTTACTCCTCACTTATCTAATGTAGCTTGTACTTTTCTCTCTACAAACTCCAATTTATTCCTAGGTTAAGTAAACTTGGAAGAATTGATCTATTGAAACTTTTTTGTAAACCTTTTAAATGCATAAACGATATTGGAACTCAACAACTCTGGTTAGAAAATTTTGAACTTTGACCAACCTTGTTTTAGTAAACATTTTAGGTCTACCCCCTAGACATAGTTAACATAAAAAAGGAGGTAAGTCATTGCATATCCTATGAAAATAGTACTTTTTTTGTAGGTGTATTGTTGCTTTACTTTGATTTTTTCCTATTCCCACAATTTACTAGATAGTGGAAGCTAAACATAGTGGAGAGCATTTTAATGTTCACCATGTATAATTGAAATTGTATTTAGACAGAGGGAAATGAACTTTATTGCTCCATATTCTCCCAACAATGATTCTGACAGAAATGCAATCCTTAGTTACAAGGACTCTTGGAGACTACTATGATTGTCATAGAGCATACACACTCCTGGGCAATTCGTCCTAGCATTTGGATTCTACCTCACAAATGCAAGCACCCAATGCACTAGATTACCATGTGTAAAGCAACCTCAGGAAAATCCTAAAAAAGGTGACAATGGAACTAAGTTACCAATCTTGACGATCTCACATCCAAAGAGGCAAATACCAAAGTGCACAAGTGATGGAGTACAAGAACTAAAGAATAAGACGAAGGCATTAACAAAACTTGAAATTGAAGTACTCTTTCTACTTGTGGCAAAGAAGTATAGAGAGGCAAATACCAAAGTGCACAAGTGATGGAGTACAAGAAATAATGAATAAGACAAAGGCATTTAGAAAACTTGAAAATTGAAGTACTCTTTCTACTTGTGGCAATGGACATCTCCTGGCTTGGTTCAACAATGATGTACTACTCTATTTCAACAATGAACATTTTGAATTTCCATGAGCAAATCATACATTAGAGTGGCAAAGAGATGATAACTAAATTCAATTAAGAACAAGTCAATTCCCCCTGCAAGGGCGAGCACTTCATGTGAGATGGGCAAAGAATATTGGTTTGGAAAATGGAGGTGGTTTTGAAATTTACGAAGAGGAAATTTGTTAAGACGAAGGGCAAAGCAGCCATAACAAAATTGGCAGAGAAGCCATGAAAAAATTGGTAGAAACCATGAGGGATGGTGACCAGGGTTACAGGAGGACCAAGATCAAATCAAGGGGGACATTTGGGAATCAATAAGAAGAAGTGACCAAAGCAAGAGATTGAGCAAAGCAAATTTCAAGTGGCCCAACTGAGGAAAAGGTAAGGAGAATGAAATTGGGGGAACCCAAGTGAGGGGATGCAAGATGGGAAGTGGGGATGCAAAAAAGAGAGCAAAAAGCGACACTAGGCAAGTGTGAGATGGCAGAGAGCAAGCTCTTGGCTTTGTAGACAAGAAAAAAATGAAAGGGGGATAGGGAAGGGGTGCCAATGAAAGGGGGTCTGGACAGTGGGCTGAAAATGTGGGTTTGGGGGGCGTGCATAGAGGAAAAGGGATAGTTAAATAGGGGTTTGCAATAGGAAAAGGAGGGCTGAAAAGGGGGTTTGCAAAGGAAAAAGAGGGTTTGAATAAACAGCGCGGGTGAGGGGGGGGTAGAGAAAAAAAGAAGGGTTTAATAGTGGGAAAGGGGGGCAAAGTGGGGGGGGAGGGGTGATAGAGGAAAAGAAGGGGCTACAAAGGAAGAGAGAGGGGGGGACATAGAGAAAAAGAGGCGGTTGAATAGGGGCTTGCAGTTCGACAAGGGGGTTCGTAGAGGAAAAAGGGGGTTTAAATGGGGGGGGGGGGGGGGGGGGGGGGAGGGGGGTGGGGGGGGCAGAGGAAAAAAGGAAGGGTGAATATGGGAAGGGGGGCCCGACGGTTGCATTGAGGCTAGAAAGGGGGGAAATAGAGGAAAAGGGCACGTTGGAAAGGGGGGAGGGAGTGCATAGGAAAAAGGGGGTGATAACTAGGGAGGGTCACAGTCGCAAAGAGGGCCTCAAAAGGGGGATGCATGAAATGGGGGGCGAATGAAAAGGGTAGGATTGAATGGGAAAGGGGAGGGGGTGGCCTCAATGGGATGGTGGGGGGCTATGGAAGGAAGGGGTTGAAGGGCAACGTAATGGGAAAGAGGAGGGGGAGGGGGGTGCTAATGGAAAGGGGGGGATTGAAGGGGGGTCGCAAAATAGAAGGAAGGGGTTAAAGGGGGGGCACGATGGGTGGGGGGGGGGAGGCGAGTGTTAATGGAAAGGGGGGAATTAAAGGGGGGTCACAAAACAAAAGAAAGGGGTTAAAGGGGGGGCATGATAGGTAGGGGGGGGCTTAATGGAGAAATGGGATGCAATGAGAATTGGTTTGAAATCAGAAAGGGGGGGGGGGGGGGGGAGGTGCACTGCAATGGGAAGGGGGGGATGGGCCGAAATGGAAAGGGAGGTTAGTGGGGGGGGACACAATGGAAGTGGGATGAAGAGGGAGGGTGCACATGAGGGAAGTGTGTGAACTGAGTGGGGGGGCACCCATTGAGGGGGTTGTATGAAGAGGGTGGGTTGAATTGGGCGCAACACATAAGGGAGTGAGGAGTGCAAGAAGGTTGAGAGCTAAGTGGGGGGGCACATGAGGAGTGAGCTGAATTGAAGGGCACACATGAGGGAGTGAGAGGGTGCAAAAATTGTGTTTGTTAAATAGGAAAGTCACACATGAGGGATTAAGTTGAATGCGGCAGGGCACATGCAGAAGGAAAGCAAGAGGGGAAATAGATGCAGTAGGGAAAGGGCAAGACGAAGCGAGGGGAGGGGGCACATATAAAGGAAAGGGTGCAGATAAAGGAATGTATATTCTCCTCTTATATGCTAGGTATGAGAAAAGGTGCAGATAAGAGAATGGTAGGGCACATGAAATAATGGAGGGGACATTAATAAAAGGAGGCATTAAAGAGAGGTGAGATTGGGGATGGGGGGAGGGGTAATGTATGGTTCCCAATGGGTAATATTATACAGCTTTAAAGCTTAGTGGTAGAGCTCACTTGGGGTTCAATTCTTTTATGGAAACTTTGCGGGAAGAAATGGTCCCCCCGTGCCCTTCTCCCCTCCCCCTCAACATGTAATGTGAATTTAGAACAGGAAATAAAGGCCTCTTAGACATAGGTGTAAAAGATTATTGTATGCTTATAATAGATTACTCTATGCACCAAACATAGGTTAATTAGCCTCTCTAAGCCAAAATGAACAAGGGTGCACGTGGTGCACAAAAGCACTAGCTCCGAAGCCCAAGACTTCAAGGAAAAATGCTAGGAGCCCTCATTACAAAAAATTTGGACTCAAAAAGGGCCTTGTAAGGAAGCCCTTGGGCTCGTGACATGGAAGAATAAGGTGAATAAAACCCAATATAATATTGGCTAGTGGAGGGCAATAGAATATTGGAAGTGGCCTGACTTCTCTATTTCTTTATTCAATGGCCCAAACAATGATGTGGAGCACCCACTTGCTACCTCAACTCTCCCATCACATTTTTTAACTGTAACCAAACTGAGAAACCTAGTTTCTCAACCAAACTTGTACCATTTGACCTAAAACCAAATCCTCCCTTCCAACTACCACAATCCTTTCATTCTCTCTCATTCCTCTTCCTTCCCCCTTATTTCTGAGCACCATTTCAAATTTTTCTTTGCTCCAGCCCTCTTTTCAAATTTCTTGCTGGCTCCTAAGCGGAAAGCTTCTTTTTCTATTCTCCCTCTCATGGGATGGACTCTCACGCCAAAATCCCGTCACTTCTCTTCTCTACCTGCATTTCCCTCCCATTTCACTCTCATTCTTTCAAAACTTTCAAGATTTTTGAATGAGATTCAACCAACCTTCTCCTTTCTCTATTTTGGGCGCTTCTCCTTAAAATCTTGCCACTTCCTCTCTCATCTGAGATTCTCCGACGATCTGAAATCATTTCATTTAGGAAGACAAGGCTATCAATGTTATGAGCAAACCATGAATGATGCAGGGTGTTGGAGCTTAGAAGGAGCTACTGGACGAGATTCTTTGATAAAAGATCAAAGAAGATTGACTTTTAGGCATTGCAGTTGCTAATGCATGAAAATCAATCTTTCTTTTGTCCATCTCTCAATACTTTCGTTGCTGCAATCTCTAAGGGTGCATGATTTCGAACCATTTGTGAAGGTTTGGGGTCCATCCAGACAGCTTGTATGGAGGTTCAGGTGAGATAACTTTTAGAACAATGCAACACAGTGATTATGACGAGATTTGTTTGTTGATGATGTAACTTTGAAGAAACAATTAGTTCGTAGTTTATTTTGTGTAGTTGTGTTGTTTTGTTTTATTACATGGTTTGAAAACGTTGAAAGATTTGTTTGTTTTGTAAGAAATTTCATGAGAAATGAGTCTTTTCCACTCTTACTATCAATAGTTTTCTACAGAATATAGCTTGAAATAGATTTCGAGATGTTTGGGAGCGTATAATTTGTTTTGAAGCAAGAACCATCAACTTGATCATTCTTGGAACATCTTTGGGACCACTAAGAGGGACAAGTTTGATCACATTTTTCTTTCAAAGAACCTTGCTCCAAGAATCAAGTATTGTTCGTTCATGTAGTTTTAGAATGTTTTTAGTTTTTAACTCAAATTAGGTTCTATTAGAGCAACTTGCATGGAGATTCACGTGATAAAATCTTTAGAACAATGCAAGACAATGAAAATAACAAGATTTTATGATGCAACTTTGAAGAAGCAGTTAATTTGTACTTTGTTTTGGTAATTGTGTTGTTTTCTTTTAATACATTATTTAAAGAGGAAGAAAGATTTGTTTGTTTTAAAAGATACACTCTTACTATTGAGGTTTTTTACAAAAGATGGTTTGAAATAGATTTGGAGTTGTTTAGAAGCATATAATTAGTTTTGGAGAAAATTCCATCAACCTCAGTATCCTGGATTACAAGAGGGACCATTGAGGAGGACAAGTGTGAGATATTGTTCATTCACATAGTTTAACAATGTTTGATGATAAGTAAATGTTTTTTTGAATTTGTGGATTTCAATCATTAGCTTTTGCATGCAATTGGGGTTTTGATTTTTGCTTGGTTTGATACTTTTTTGAAACATGTGATGTTTGTATATTGTTTATTGATGTCAATGTTATATTATATTAGGTGGAAAGTGTATGAAATCATGCAAGCCCCTCAAATCTTAAAAAAAATGAATATCCATTTTCAAATAGATGTAGAGAATGCACCATTTTTTAAGACGAATGAATCCTCCTTAGCAAGTGAAAGTGATTTAGTAGCTCTTCGAAATCAAGGAAAAACACATACGGATTTGTGGTTAGAAGGGAAAATATATCTAGTAGATCCCCAAACTTGTGAGACTTCTCAATTCCATGGATTAACTAGCTTAGTAAAGTTCCTATGTAAGGGTGAGAATGGTTTGTTAGGATATTGTTGAAGGTTGATTGGTCATGGAGCAAGTAGCCTTCACTGCCAATATCAATCTTTGCTTAATGAAAGGGACAAAGGAATCGCAATGTTGGAGGCTTGGAATCAACATTTGGTATCATCTATGCAAGCTACAAGTGTACAAATGTCTGCATATGATGGCATAGAGAAGAAAAATCAAGAATTATAGGAAAAGGTTCAAACATTAGATGCTCAATTAGGAGAGAGCACTATAAATGCAATTCACTTTATACATGCAAAACACAGCTTTGAAGGATGAGATCAAAAAGTTAGGAAAAACATTATCATTCACGAAGGATACTCCAATGGGTCCAAGACTATGTAAGAGGAAATCGCATCCAATGGATGAAATATCCAAGAAAAGTGGTCACTGGAAGCATCAAGTGAGAGCTTGTAGGAGTGTTCCAGAACTTATGTTTATCCATGATGAACACTATGGTGCTATCGGTAAAGTGTTTATGAAAGAATTATTGGAGTTTGTTATACAACATCCAAAATTCAAAAGTCTAAAATCAGAGATAACATCTGAGATAATGAACAAAGTTGTTGAGCATTTCAATGCAACTACTGCACAGGGAGTTTTGATACTACAAGGATAAGTACAAGGGCATATCGACTCATACTTAAGAGCTTAAGCATAGCATGTCTTCTATGGGAGCAAAAGCTAAAGCCCCGCTTCCTAAACCAACTGATGTTGATAAGGCCAGGCATGCACTCAATTTGGGCATACTTGATTTAGACACTCAACAATAACTTTGTGATGGATGTTCGAAGAGTTCTACAAGCCATGGTGAAGTTTTATGATATGCCTATGGAGGAATGCAATGGTACTTGGAAGATTGTAGTAAAGCTTGATGAAAGTGAGGTGGTCAAAGGTCAAAATTTAGAAAGAGTTAGTTTGACAATGATGAATAGAATACTAGACCTTGAAGTTGAGCTTGATGATGCAAGATAGTTCAATGTGCAATCAAAATATGAGATTTGGTGGTTGGCTGCCTTTGGATATAATGGAAATTTGAATTTTAATGCAATAATGTAAAAAGACTTAGAATTTTTGAGATAACCTATGAGTTTTTTTGGCAGGTGCCGAAAGAGTCACATTTAATTTTGAAGTGGTTTTTTGACCAAACTAATATCCCAAGTGTGATCAAAGGTCATAACAATGGTAACCTACTTGAAGTTGAGGGCTATGGATGCTATTGTGTAGAATGGCATCTAGCTGCTGACCTGAAGACTATCAAATGTATGTTTAATGTGGCACATGGAGCAAATACAAGCCATCCTTGTCCACTGTGCATGCAAACGAGAGTACCTACAAAGGGTGGTAAAAAGAATCAAAAGCAATGGGCCTCTGAACTAGCAGAGATAGATCAAACTAAGGCACTGGATAGGGATTCTCTAGGAAAAGATCCATCATGGAGCCCAAATCTTAAAATTCCTCTTGAGAGCGAGTACACATTTGTACGCTTCATGCTATTGTGAGAATGATTAAAAAGTTGGTGCATATGTACATCATTGATGCATATAACTTGAAGCCCCAACAAGAGAGTGAGACGATGATTGCAAGAATTGAAAAGGTTCTTTCAGATATGGGACTACACTCTGGGCAAGAAAAGATTACAAAAGATGAGAAAAGATATGGAAAAAGAGGCAATGTTCCTTGTAAGTTAAGCTTTGGTGGTGTCAAGGCTTTAAAATAATTCCTTTCTGCAAAGAAGAAGAATGACAAGCTTAAATGTGCTAATGAGTTTGATGTATGGAGAAAGTTACACAATGCTTGTTGTGAACGACGGGGAAAGGGACAAAAAAAGATTGGAAAAGGCGCATGTGGTTAGCTCTTGATGGCTTGGTATTTTTACTCTACAAAAGAAAAGATTTGAAGATGATGATGCACAGTGTTTCATCAATGTTGTGAATGACTTTAACCGGAATATGGAGATAGCTTTAGGAAAGAATCATTTCACACAGTACATGGTAATCTCTAACTTCGACATTGAGATGTGCATATTGAATGGTCCTATATTTACTAATTTGTTTTTCTATTTGGCAGCACATTTTATATGTTCATGCACCATACATGGCATGCAATTATGGAAGCATCAAAGTGTGGTCCACTCAGGGCATGGAAAGATCGCATTGGCAAGCACGTTGTGCATATAATAGAGTGACCCAACACGGGGGTGGTAGAACTAAGTCAAGCCCAATGGTTCAATTGGTTCAATCATGGTACATGCGTATCGAAATAAGAGCAGCTACAACACTAGCATTCAAAGAGTCCTTAGTGTCCCATGCAGTGCAAGATGTTAACGCGGAACGTCAAAGAAGAATATACAACTCATCAAATGCAAGACAATATCATGCAAGGTGGTGTGCAACCCGTCATAGACAAGGGCACATATGGGTGGAGACAGATGAAAATGATGGGGTAGACTCTTCCAATGTGGATGCCCATGCATAAATTTCGAAATTTATTTGTAATTTTAGTTATGTAATTTGCAGTAAAGCCAACGTATAATGGCCATGAGTTGCAGCATAAATGAGAAATTTTGAGTTATTGGATGTTAATTATAAGTATTTAGCTCAAGGTTGCAACAATTTTATTTTTTTTAGAGTTTTTATTTTAAAAAAATATTTTTTAAAAATAGGGTTTTGGGCCCTATATAAAAGAATGGGCCCTCATTTTCATTTCATTGTTTAAAGAGCTCTTCACTCCCACACCACCTCCCACTTGCCCCTGACATTTCCACCCTTTCTCTCGTAGCACCCTCACCCTTTCTCTCGCACACTCTCTCCATCCCCCATGGCCAAGCCTAAGATCAAGGCACCACGAAGACTGGCATAGCAAGACCCACCTCCAGACTTAGAGAAAGAGAGTGATATCTCCCCCCCTCTCACCCCGATGATCCTCGTCGAAGTGAGAAACTGCCATTCCGGAGGCTAGAGAGGGAGCAAGGGGTAGGCCCACAGACAGAGGGACAGAGAAAGGCACAAGAGGATCATATGCAGAGGCCGATGACTCAGAGAGCACAAAGGAGGAGTGCAAGGAAGAGCAGCAGCAAAGGATAGAGTAGAGGACTAAGTCAAGAGCAGAGAATTAAGGTCCACACCCACGGGGGGAGAGGACATCGAGCTCTAGGTCTAGGGCAAAGAGACCCTCCACATCCAGGAAGAGGCCTCCACATCAAGGGCAAAGAGGCCCTCCTCTAGTGAGGTGATACAGATTCAAGCCCTGGACGATGGTACTTCGCGAGATCAAAAAGTTTCAAAAATCCATTGATCTGCTCATCCCGATGGCGAGCTTTGCAAGGGTGGTACGCGAGGTCATGTAGGACCTCAACAATAGCCCAATGTCCCGGTATTATAGGTGTGGAGTTGTGGATGCTCGATGGCATATTTCTAGAGATGCCTTGCCATATTTCTAGAGATGCCTTGCTTGCCATGCAGCATGTAGCTGAGGCCTACCTAGTAGACCTCATGGATTACACCCAGCTGGCTGCCATCCATACGAAAAGGATCATTGTGACCGCCAAAGACATGCAGTTTATTGTCCATCTTAGGAAGCCCAAGGGCACCTAGGAATGTTGTATGCTCCACCTTGGGCGATAGTTAGAGTTCATGTACTCTGCCTGCGGGCATTAGTCTTGTATTAGCCTCTTTTCAATATAATAAAGTGTCTTTTTTTGAATTGTCTTTGTATGTGCAATCTCAAATTTATTTACATGCCAAATAAACTTCAGATCTCAATAGAACATGCAAAAGGAAATAATACTCAACTTTACTTAACATGGAAAAGGAAACAATGTTTCATGATATTCATCTTTCCACCTGGCGATAATTGTCAATGGAAGACCAAAATGTGTTGAGCCACTCTATTGATGTAGTGGCCAATAGAAGCCATCCCCCCACCAAAAGACCCTCTGGTTCCACCCTTGCATCCAACATATTCATCAACCCATAAGATATCCAGCAACAAAGCTTGGGCATAAGTTTCTCTGAGAGATTTTTGAATGTGGAAGAAAAACATGAGCAAAGAGGAGAGAGAATGACTAATCAAGAGTGGAATGAAGATATTTTGCAACCAACTACTAGAAAATGGTGGGAATGAATGTTTGAAATGTTTTGGAAGAGAGAGAATAGGGAGAGAGTTGATTAGTTAAAGTTTGGGCCAAATGGTTGAACCAAATGGAAAATGTGAGCATCGTAGCGGATAGTTTGCCACCATGGGAGGAAAACAAGGAGACCTGCCATGGTCAAGGCAGGCCTGCCAAAGATAATTTTCATCCGCAGTCCTTGATAATGATAGTCTAAAATGTGAGACCTTGCTCCAAATTTGGAGGATAAAATTAGTTATCGTATAATGCTTATTTTGGTGAAGGTAACTTTATTAACTATTGTCAAAACATGATGGTCATCTAAATCACACCTTGACATGTTGATTTGACCCCGTATGGATTTGGAAATCAAAAGATATAGGTTGTTCAAAATGAATGCTTTGAATTCACCCTCCATGATGTATGTACCTCAATCAAGGTATTCTTGATCATGTCTATCCACATATATATGTATGTATGTATGTATATATGTATAGATATATATGTATATATATGTATATATATGTATATATATATATGTATATATCTATACATATATATACATATGTATATATACATACATGTATGTATGTCTATATACATACATGTATCTTACATGTATGTATGTATATATATATGTATCTTACATGTATGTATATATACATACATGTATGTATGTATATATACATATGTATATATGTATGTATATATATGTATGTATGTATGTATATATATATGTATGTATATATACATACATGTATGTATGTATATATACATATGTATGTATGTATATATACATATGTATATATACATACATACATACGTATATATACATACATACATACATGTATGTCTATATACATATATATATGTATATATATACATATATATATATATATACACTGATATTTATATTTATATTTACATCTATGCATATGTATATATATATGGTCCATAGCTTGATCAAGGTGTTCCTGATCATGTACATGGACGTATAGTGTGTTTCTCCATATCCCTATAAGGGGATTATGAACTGATGGCTTTTTGGTTTCGACTTTCAAACTAGCTACACTTGAAGTTTTGGATTAATGCAATGTGAGGGTTAGTGTTAATGAATTATTAAATGAAGCTAGCTCACTGGATGGGCCTTTACTAAATATATATTTTGGGGGATTTCAAATTTGTGACAAGGCGTTCCACCCCAACTTTCCCTCATTTCTCTCCTCCTAGCTCCAATTGATTGATCCTCCATCCCTACATGTGAATTGCTCCTCTCATTCCTTTTCACCACCATGTTTGAGCTACTTTACACATGCAAAGGGACACATGTGCTCATGCAAAGCCTGGTGTAGCACATAGACTGTTTCCTTTCTTGCTTGTATTTTGTTGGTCAATCACACTTTCTAATTTAAAAAAAAGAAAGAATATATACACCTACAGAATACATGCTACCCATTTATTCAAAAATTAGTGTAACAAATGTGACTACATTTTTGTTCTTTGCATGTGCAAGTGAAATAAAGCAAGAGCTTGTGCGATGCCCATTGTCTTGTAAAGGAGGACTTTCTAATGTAGAATACTTTGCTCACAAAATTTTGGAAATGCATCGTTTGAGCCATATTAAATTGAAAGGGGCAAGTAATCGTTTGAGCCATATTAAAATTGAAAGGGGCAAGTAACGGTACATGCACCAAAAGACAAACAAGCAAGCATTCACCATTCAATTAGTGTGCAAAAACTCATAAGAGCATTTTGCTGCCTGGTCACGTGGCATAATCTAGCATAGAAGCTAGTAGAAGCAAAAGTTATGTTGCTAGGGAAGTTATGTGTCCTTGTTATCTTATCTTATCTTTCTTATTTATGAGTTTAACGTGGTGATCAAAGGTTATGCCATATGTCGATCGAGGGGCTATGCCATGTCAGAGGATCCTCTTCCACAATAACCGCAAAACGGTGAAAATTGGAGGGTATGTGAATGATTCAACAGCTTTCAGCATTGATTGTGTGATTGTTGAATTTCATTGCAGTGCATAGTTCTGGTGATTCGATGAATAGGTGAAACAGTCCATTTTCCATTATTGTCCAAAATCTGACTGCATCCTCGATTGTCAAACCCCACATCGTGATTTGCGATTTAAGAAGCATCCGTTTACAAGATGCAAAAACAAAATCTGTTTGCAGCGATCAGAACAAAATCTTGATGCTGTGGAAATCTGCAGTGAAATATGTGGCTTTTGTGAGGCCCTCGAGACCACCTCCGTCTAGGTTCCAACTCTGCCACTCAAAAATCCAGTCGTCGTCGTGCCCTTTTTTCTCCGACCGTAATGCGGACGGCGAACAAAAACCCTGTTACAAATCAAGCGAGGAGGACTATCGTAGCTTTGTCAAGATGACCTGCTTGCCTGCCTGCGTTTGCTCTTGACATATTTCTAGCAGTTTTTCCTGCAAAACTAGACTCCATAGAAACGTCACGTTGCCGCGACCGATGAGGCAATGGTATTCTTCATTTCTTCGGCTTGCTGAGGTATACGTTGAATTACATGAAATTTGGATGCTCTGGCATAACCCCGCAGCATGTGATGGATTAGGGCATCCCCATACCACCACAATACACCGCATACGCACATGGTATGATTGCTACAACACAAGTTTGTGGATCTGTCGCGAACTAAAGGCCAACCAAAAAGCACAAACTGCAAAAAAACCCTCAAAAAGTATAAGACAATTCGAGACTAGGGACCAACTCTTGGTCCAAGGAATAGATACACCTGTGCACTTAGAAACTAACTTGACTAGCGTCGAAGCATCTATCTATACCCATGGAAACTAAAGATGTTTCCCCAAAACTTTGGACTCATTAAAATCCTTAAGATTTGAGATCCCTATGAAAGAAAAGGAAATCGTCCACTAGAAGGGCGATGGCTGCAAGGAATGGTAGAAGAGGAGGATAGCATAGGGACTAAGAATTCAGCCGGGAAGAAGAAGCATCTACAGAGCTTGCGCTAGGTAGAGATGGCAAATTTCGGCAAGAGGGGCTAGCAATGATGGCAAAATCTGAGAGAAGGATGCCCGGCACAAGAAGCAAGGCATTTGGAATCCTGATACTAATAGAGTAGTGTCTCAAAAATCATCATAACCATCGGAAAGTGATCTGAGGTGAAAACTCCTTTGCAATGCATACCGAGGTGCCTCCCATGGATCGACATCTGCAGTCTCTTGTTTAACTCTGAGAATAGGAGCGAATGAGGCAAAGTGTGAAAAGTATCATCTCTCCAAGCATCTTTGCCACTGAACTGGATAAAGAAGGCCTCCTAAGATGCTCTCCCCAGTGAGTGAATGCCACCTTCTCTTCCTTTGTATGAGGGCAACTCCACCATGTTGAAGTCACCTCCAATAATCCATGAGTCTACAATGGGGGCGCAAGTGAGAAGTTCCTTTCAGAAAAGGACACGATTCCCTTTATTATTGGGGCCATAAAGATTGAGAAGATCAACCATACGTTCCCCTATCAATAGTATGATCAACTGTGCTAAAGAGATTGTGATGATACCATGTGCAAACACAAGGGGAAGAAATAATTTAGACTGAAATGCAGGTTCCTCCCTTAGTGCCCAAAGCAAGAGGTATGACCAGGAAGCAGTCTACCTAACTTTGCACAATCTCTAGCATCCAACTTGTGTCCTTGAATAAAAACAACTCCTTAGTAGAAGATCTCCTGGAATAGTGGAGAGGAGGAAATCCACAAGGGAAAGAACCCCGACACTCATGGAAGATGGCACCCTAGTGTCAAGCCTATTGTTGCTTCACCAAACTGTGCCGATACATTTCCTCCAAAAACAATGTCAATCTGAGGAAGGATTTCTTGCATTGTTTCAAACATGTCAGCACCACAATAAGCTTCTCAGGTGACTCTTTGCTCATTGTAGTAGCCTCTCCAAAGCTAAAAAACATGGTCACACTGTTACTAGTAAGTCTGCAAAGCAGTACTCTTTATAGGGTTCCAGCTCAAGGCATACTTGATCACAAATTTTGCCCTCTCCTGAAAATAATAGCTTGACTGCTATTTGCATGAAATGAATCCGGTTCGTGATCTTTCCTGACATCCCTGTAGATTTTACAGCACTGTTGATGATGGCCGGTGATCATTTTTTGTGCTGATTCATGAAGTCGAGGAATTCTCCTTGGTGTTATAGGAATTGGCAGGGGACCTATAATTGGCAGGGGAGTGATGCCTTCATACCTTTAGTGTTTTACCATCCAGGGCTTGGAGGATTAGACTCTCCTGGTGATTCATTCACGGCAATTATGCCACCTCCTTGACCTCCAGAAGATGCAGTTGAGGGCCTCACTGTATTTGGTAAGCACTCTAAAAGACGAGCAGGCTCCGGTGGTTCGCTGTACATGGCCAACAGATCTCTGAACTCTTCCTCCAGCCTTCAGCAATACCTCATCAATAACTTCTCTTTCAGGCCCCAGGCCCCTCAGCCTCCCAATTACTCACCATCAAGCCCCTTTCAACCTCTCCAGCCATATCCATTGAGCTCTTTGTGATTTCCAAGGCCACAATCAATTAAGTAGCAGTCAGCATAACTCTAATCTTCCACTGTGTATCAGCCTATGTGTGTATGACCATGTATCTTATGATGCGTCTCTCAAACTTTCCAAAGTAGCGGACCAATGCTTCTTATCAAAGTGGTGACCTCCCGCTTCCATAAGATACGTGAGAGTCCCTATTGAGATGGAGGCCAATGCTTGGTCTGGTCTTGTTGCACAGTCGAGCAAGAAGCTCAGCAAGCATGGCAACATAAACAAAACTTCCTTGTAGAAGGTACTGAATAGATTACAAAGGAGCTGTAGGGAAGGTATACATGTCTCACATAGCCAAACATCTGCAGAAGCTGAATCTTGCATAGTCTTTACTGCATCTCTGATATGATTGAAAATTGGAAAGAGAACATCATAGAATATGCTCTCCCACCAGGATGGTGAGAATTTTGAACCCCTTTCTTTCAAAAGATTAAAAAGGACCTCCAAAGCACAGTTTAAAACTTCTGTTCGAGGGTCAGATGTAAGTTTTGACAGACCGAGCAACATAGAAAACTAATGATGTTCTGCTAAATCAAAGTTTTCTCAGCAACCTCAGTCTGAATAGGCTTAGAGGTTCCACCTGGGTCAAATGGAAAGGAGGGCTTTCTTTTGGAACAATGAGTAATCACAGTTCCACCTGGTTCGAATGGAAAGAAGGGCTCCCTTTTGGATCCATGAGTAATCATAGCATCACCCTGGCCTTTATTCTTGCAATCATGGAATTGTCTCTGCTGCAAGGTCATCTGAAATTGGGTCATCTTCAATATCAATTACCATGCTCAACTTTGCTCCTGCCTTACCTTTGCAAACATTCCTATGCCCAGGGGTCCAGTTGTCCGCACAAAGATAACATAAGTTTTTCTTCTTCCTGTTATCAATGATAGCTTGAGACATTTGCTTCACCACTTTACATTAGGCTCCTCCTTAGGGTTAGGCCTGATTAAAGCCTTTGCATCCTCATCCCTATATGGTTTTTTGTTTCCCAATTTGCTGCCATACACAGTACGATACCTGGGAACAGGAGAGGTTGTTGAAGAAGATTCCTCTTGCTTTGAAGCCATTGGAGGGCTAACCTTACTCACAGGTATGCTGTCCAAGAGACCAATACCCACACATTTCTCCTTCAGTATACTTGGGTTTATATTTCAGCAAGACTCATGGCCTCTTTAAGAGTGCTGGGGTTTTGAGCTGACACATCAGCAGCTATGCTTGGATGAAGACCATGTATAAACTTGAGTAGCTTGCTGCTATTATCAATGCCATGGGAAAACAGAGATAGCTTCCAGAATTTATTGATGTAGTTTCTCACTGTCCCTTGTTGAGTCAACTCCTACCACTCACACACAAGCTTGTCTCTAGCAAGGGGAGAGACAAAAGTCTGAAACATCTGCTACTTTGTCCTCCCATGTGTTGATAGGTGTCCCCTCTTGTTGGAGGTGCCTCCACCATGTATGCTCATTGTCCTCCAAGTGTAGCACAGAAAAACTTAACTTTTCATTGATCACTCTTAGGGTATAACATGAAATAATCCTCCATTTAACTTAACCACTCTTCCAGCTCATTTTGGGTACAAGATTAACCCTTAAACTTGGACAAAACAATCTAATCCTTAGCATCCTTGTCCTTTCCTACACCACTCGGATTGGCAGCTTCAAATGGTCTCTTCGATTTGGACCCCTTTGAGGGTGTTGTCTCCTCCTTCCTTCTCAACCCTTGACCTCCATGATCTACGAGGGACATGAGTTCTCCACCATCTACTCTACCCTGAACCTTGGATCCTCTTTTTAGCCCTTAAACACCTTCTGAACCCTGGAACCTCTTCTAAACTCTAGAACCTCTTTCTAAACCTTGGAACCTCCTTCTAAACCTTGAACCTCCCTCTAACACTTAAACTCCTCCTAAACCCCTTCAACCCCCAATGAAGGCGAAAGCCTTCATTACCCCAACCATGATGATGCACGTTCCTTTCACACATGCATGCACTATGTTTGCTTACCACACTTGAGCACTAATCCTTTCGTGGGGGTGTTGAATTTTTCGTGGATTAAGGGGCCTCCTCCATTTTTTCCAGTTGTGACCTTCATCGTGCCATGTCCCTTTCAGAGGCATGAGTGTGTGTGTGTGTGAGAGAGAGAGAGAGAGAGAGAGAGAGAGACGCAGAGACTCATCAAGGTGAGGGCCATATAATTACAATAAGCGTCTATCAAAATATTTCATGCAGATGGAACATGAGATCAAAGGAACTTCTGTTAACTTTTGTCTGCAACTACCCAGGGTATCAATATTATCAATGCCATCATTTTGGACTCCCTCACTAGAACCAATGCTCAACCTTCTAGTATCCATTACAGCATCATCCTCAGGGATGGGATCAAAATCTCCCCATTGCTGCTTCTTAGACAAGACTGCCAGGCCTCCTTGCAGGCATATTTGCTATTCAAATCAACTAGATTTGAGGTGCTGTCAAAACTCTGTTTAGATCACTGTTTAAAGCTATGTTTAGAACACTGTTTACTCTGCCAAAACACTTTGTAGACACACTATTTGATCAATGTAGAATCACTGGTTGGAAAGACTCAGTCTGAACAGTAATGCCAACTGCCAGGGATAGTAGATAGACTATCCGCATGGCAGATCCACAGATTGCCCTAATTCAAACTTTCAAGGGCTCAATCTTCAATGAATATTGGAATTTAGGTATGAGAAGAATAGGATAGAGCAGAATAGCATGTATAACTGAAAAGCCCCAAATTCCAGGGTCTGCACGAACACATTGACTGCTGACAGAAAAATTCACCGCAGAGTTTGAGGTAGAAGAGAAAGAAAATGATCTCTGACTAGGACTAAACCTGGAGCATGGTTAGATGCAGCTCAGATGACTCCCTAAATGCAGTCAAAATACCATTTGGAGCTGTAAATGTCCAGATCGCTGCAAATTTAGAAAATTGCCTGCGTCACATAAACCTGGGCAATTCTGGCCTAACTGTGGGAATTTCACTGCAGTACCTTTGGGCTTATGATCAGCTTGATCACATTGAGGTACAGATCATTCAAATCTGAGCAGTTTGGAAAATTGGTGATCTCAGAGACTGACACGTGTCATCAGGAGATTGAGGCATCTGTCCGTGACAATTTTTTGCAGAGAGGTAGCCCCAAGGCTCAAGAGTTTATGCTGCAAATCCCCCCCCCCCCCCCCCCCCCCCCAAAAAAAAAAGATTATTTCATTAAGTATGTTTATGCCCCAAATTTCAGAATGAAATGACAAGAATTCGTCCATCAATCCCTTGAAAAGTGCTATGATACCAATGTATCTATGCCAACTAACAGCCTAACTAGATCTGCCCTAACCCCTAGCTTAGGGAAGCCTAGAGATAACAACTAGAAACAAAAGAACAGAACAGCATGTAATATCAAATGCACAATTACCAAGAGAAATGCTTGGAATCCATGGCTTGTGATGGGCTGCACAAGCAATAGGCTAGGAAGGATAATCCTAGATTAGCTTGGAGATTAGTTACAGATGCTGTTTAAATGGAATTCAAAGTTGTTGAAAGTATGAGATGAGTGCAAGGTACAACAGGGCCCCCTTTTATACGTATAGACCTGGGCAAAATATACCACAATGCTTATGACTTATTTACAATGCCATTTAAAGGCTGCCTAGGCTAAAATTTATCTGAGTTATTTGAGCTTTGTTATAGACTTAACACAATGTATCAATTGGATTTTATATTAGTGGCAACCATGGTTTTAGATGGGGTTTTATAGAGTACAAATTACGACACTTGATTTGTCATTTTATCCTTGGTAGGTACCACTCTTTATCCACATATTTGGGGCAACTTGAGGATTCATCTAGACTCTACTATGAGAGATCAAGATAGGATAGTGGCCCTACCTTGGTAGGTACCATTCTTTATCCATATATTTGGGGCAAACTTGAGGATTCATCTAGGCATTAGACTCTACTTTGAGCGATCAAGATAGGGTAGTAACCCTACCTCTTTGATTGGTATTTGGTGAAGTCGGAGAAAGCCTTGGATAAATATGCTAGGGAGGCAAGCATGAGTTTCTCAAGGTATAGTCCATTGGTTGACAGAGATTCATAGATCTGTTTCTTAGGAATGGTTGCTACAACACTCAACAACTTGGCGAACCCATCTCTCTCATCTTTGGCATCTCCTGTCTCAACCAAGTATTTGTATTCTAGTAATAACATGGTTGATAGCTATTGTTCCCCAAGCGATACGTATTTTCCACTTTGTTTGGGTGGTATATTTTGAGGATTTATTTACAGGATCTACATGTATAGCATGAGGAACGCGTAGTATGTTGAGGTCAACCCTCTTCAAAAGTGTAATGCAACCTTGCAAGTGGACTTAAAAAAGACTTGTTAGAGCCCCTTGGTGACCACCTAGACACCTTTGTGTACACCAATCAGATTGGCAAGCACATTTCAACAACAAAGTCTTAGATAGTATTTGCCGAGCTGGGATCTTTCGCATCAGGAGTGTCTTTCTGACAGCCAACATTTATTTTCCGTTGATTTTCACGGTTGGCATTTTTATGGTATTTGCCAACTTGTATGATCGTTTTTTTACAAGCATTAATAGAAGTTCTTTTCTCTGGAAAAAAAAGAAAAAGAAAGATAGTATTTGCCATCGCAACTTTTTCATTCTTCTTGTTGGCAGCTATTTGATGATGGCAAGGAACTTATTTGGTGCGGATGGGCATGCCAAGTAAATCCTCTTCTTTAAAACTTGAGGAGCAATTGCATGGCTCACAAAAAAAGTGTATGGAAGACCACTTATAGGGCGGCACATTGTTGACAAAGTTATTGCCATTGTGTTGAGAGAGGATGAGGTGCCTTAATCATATCGGTTGCAATTGTAGTCCCTAGACAAATGATAGGGAATATGGTTTCTTGACATATTTGAAAGGCTCGTTGCTTATAGGTGCTACGAGACCACACCACAAGTATTTTTGAGATCCCTTGTGACTATTTGGATGCAAAATGCATTCCATATCCTTTATTTGGGCTTGTTGTCAATGTAATAGGGAGATTCCCAAGAGAAACAAGAAATCTTTCTTGGGACCAAGAGTTAGGATTTCATTCAGGTTTTCCAACTTGTTGGTCATGAAGCAAAGGAAAGAATTAAGTTTCCCTCGCTTCAACATTATAATTTTGGCCCTCCATAAGTTGCTTTGGCATTTATGGTCAAGCTTTGTGCGAGCTTGGATGGCTTTTTGTCATGGTAGTTTTGCTTGGACCTATGGTTGAGAATTGTTTACTTTGATGCCAACTTAGCCCAAGGTGAGGGGCTGGGTAAAATTGCTCTCTTAAGCATCTATGATCATGGTTGGCTGATTTAGGACTTTTACAATCAAGAATAAATCGTGAAAGGTTCCTTCTCCTTGCAAAGATGTTCAACTAAAATTATTTTCTACCATCCTTCTATTGAGGTATTGAGTAATTTGTTTTCCGATTTTGCAAATAATCATCTTTGGTATAGGAGACTCCTTAGTTTTCTTAGCTGCTTTAATTACGTCTTTGCATCATAAATGGATAGCCAAATGGCGTTCTTCAAACACATGGGGTTTTTCCATAATAGATAGCATTTTAGAGTACAACAAATTTGGCACATTGGTATAAGCCATTTTACATGGCATACTCTCTTAATGACAACACAAGTATAAATCAAATGAGATTTACTAGCTTCTTTGCATGAAGAGACTTTTAGTGCTATACATGGGCATGGGCTCGGACATCGTGCAAGGGCACGGCCATATTGTGAAAGGGCATGGGCATGGATATGGTATTATTGCATGGGCATGGGCATTGTGTTATTGCATGGCCAAGGGAATGGTGTGAGCACATGTAAAACCATTGCAAAATATGGCCTAAAGAGTAGGATATTGATATAGAGTTTTCCTCAAGAGCCCATTTGTAGTCTAAGAGGTACGTGTTAACATGCCCCCATTTTAAAAGGAAAACCTTGTGGTAATAGGGCTTAAAAAAGCATTTGCAAATTAGTGCGACATGGGTCCAAGAAAGGCTGTCAACAGCCCATTTGTAGCCTAAGGGGTGCATGTTATGACACCCCCCTGCCCCCCCCCCCAGTAGGGAAAACCATGGCATAATCGGGTAGTGTGACATGGGTCCAAGCAAGGGATTAAAGAGTCCATTTGTACCTTAAGGGGGTGCGTGTTAACACACTCCCCCATAATAGGGGAAACCATGGCATAATGGGGTATAAGCATTGGGTAGATATGTGGTCCAAGCAATGGCCTCAAGAGCCCATTTTAATAATCATATGAGTATAAGATATGTGGTTTGTTCCGTGTTTCATGTGTGTTTCATATTTGCTAAATGTAATCATGCAATGGGGGAGCCATTTTAATGGATGATGTTACTATTTGTAGGTTTTAGACCCTCTATCAAACATGAACATGCATTATATTTGCAAATACATCAACTTTTAAAATATATTTCTTCTATTTTAATATTGGATTGGTCTTTGTCATTAAGGTGATCTTTTTGTGCAATGGAGGATTATGATGTGCTTCATCTCACCCGTACCTCATTGCTAGATTGTGTACTAGGAGACTTTCCACTCTCCCCTCGGGTTTGTAGTCTATACTTTCGTTGATCGCAATAAATACTTTTTGTTGCATGCAGATACACACACACACACACTTTTTTTTTTTTTTTTTTTTTTGGTAAAATCCAGTGCAGTGTATTTATATTGTCATAACTTTACAAGAGGGAAAGTCTCCAAAAAATGGAGAGTATCCCACAGATACACACACACACACTTTTTTTTTTTGGGTGAAATCTTATATTTCTGTGTGGGAAACCCCAAAAAGAGGTAAAAACCCACCAATAAGTACAAAGTAAAAATTTACAAGTAAAGCCTCAGAGCAAAAGTCATGAGGCAGCTAAGTAAAAAGTTACAAGATTCAAACTGGAGGAGGATCAAAGACAACATCCTCCAGTTTCATATTGTTGCTTTCTAAAAATTGATGCAGTGAAGAAACTGCACCATCAATAAAAACCACTTGTTTTTTGCCCTTGTAACATAGGATGAAAAGACTCCAGAGGAAAAAAAGACATCTGCATCCTGAGAAAGAGACTCTGGCATAGTCATCACAGGCAAAGGAACTGGAGCAATGTTTGCACTTTCTAACGAAGGAGCTGCATCGGATAAATCAGGGCTGATCATATCAGCTTCACTTTGAGTATCAACTGGAGAAGTAGCATGCACATTATCTTGTATAATGCCCTCATCAAGGGGCACATTGATATCTTGAGGAGAAGGAGGTTGGTGATGCTCAATAGGAGTCCGATCTTGAACTTCCGCAGCAGTAGAAAGATTGGTCTGTGACTTATCTACCTTTCTCCAATAGTGCTTTGGAACAGTAAGAGAAGGCTTCTCTAGTGAAGCCATAGCAGAAACTGGAGGAGAAGGGAGAGTAATCTTGACAACTGAGGAAGGAGCAGGAGGAGTGGTCTTGGAAGCAAAAGAGCAATCACGTGCAAAGTGACCAACCTGGCAGCACCGATAACATGCTGTAGGAAAAGAGGCAAAATGCAGCCTGATTCGCATCAGATGAGCAAATCCCAAATCAAGATCCAGAGTAGAAGGCACGGGTTGCATCATCTCCCACAGAACACAAAGTCGAACATCCCAAGTAGCCTGCAGGAACTCCTGCCTCGGAATATGCAGAGGCCTCCCCAAAAAAGTTGCAAGGGTAGGAAGATGCTGAAGAAGAGGCACAGGCAGCGCTTTGAGGGTAATCCAAACCGGACAATATGTCAAAAGAGAAGCAGCCGGATCAAAAAGTGGATCCCAGGGCATCACATAAGCAAAGAAATCTGCCCCAGGAACCCCAGCACGGCTAATAAGACTCTCCACCACCTCAGTTGTAGGACATTGGGCGTAATAAAACCCTTTGCCCATAAAGACAAAGGAAGAAATAATATTCGGGCCCACTGCCGCTTCAGCCCATCGACAGAGTTGTGCTGTAGAAAGAATCCTACCCATTAAAAAGAGACAAACCCCAAACTGTTGAGCCTGTCGAAAACCGGAGACCAAAAGGGATGAATCCAAAGATTGAGCAAGAGGTGAACCCGAGGAGGGAACTTCTGCAACAGAAGCAACACACAGCTGACGAAGAAGTTCCAACTGAAAGGGAGAAGAGGGACCATCTGCAATATCCAGTTTTGCTGACTTGAGCAAGCGCGAAACAAAGGAACCATCAGACAAAGCAGCAGAAGACCGAGGCTGTACATAATGCTGCAGATCCAGTACGGAGGGCTAGAAAGGAAAAGATGGCTGCTGTATGGAAGACTGCAGAGCAGGAGCAGTTGGCTGCTGGAGAGAAGGGATAGGCAGGGAAAAATGTACGGACGGAGAGGGAAAAGGTATCGATAGAGGTACGGTAGAGGCTAAGATGGGGAAAGGTGGCTGTACAGAAGCACACGAACGCGGTACGGAAAGGACTGTGGGCTGGACAGCAGGGTACGGTTTATGTACGAAAATGTACGGGAGCTGTACGGAGGCGCACGGGGAAGAGACCGAAGCCTGCAAGATTCGTATACGGACGCAGAGGCTGAGAAGGAGGGTACGGAAGGGGACGAGGGCCGTATAGGCATGTACGGGCAGGGTATAGAGGTCGACAAGGGTACAAACGAGGGTGGAGGAGCAGCAGAGCTCTCCATCGCTGCTCTCACCACACATGCGCGCACGCACACACAGATTATATGATTGTATTAAAGTCCTTTTGAGACCCTCAAGATCTTTGGGACTGGTGACCACTATTAAATTAAATAGTGGTCCATTACAACCATTGAAATAAAAGTCTCACAAATCTTTCTACATTGTGAGTATTTGCTGGACTATTTTCTGTGCTAGTCCGAGAATTTTGCTGAGATGTTCCAAGAAAACTTTTAAGTAGCTTCCAAACTTGTGGGCTGGCTGTTCCAATAGATTCTTCAGATTACAACTATTGTTGCCATGGTTCTCCCTTATGTGTGCGGATGCTCAACATTTTAGGAGCATGTGCTGCTCGTCTCCTACCTCCCTTGTAGGGCAGATTTTGCATATCCTCGCCTTGCGTGGGATCTTGGGTTGTATCCATCTACCCTTCTCCAATTCTAGATCATGTGAGCTGGTCCCTATTTTGCATATTAAATTCCTTTTGAATATTGAGATGTCCTCCCCAAGATATTTCTGCATTGCATAGCTATCCATCAGGTTGATTTCTCATTTGTAGAACTGCATTTTTGTTCCCGGATCGTGCCATATTTTCTGTATCATTTTCAGCGTCACTAAGTCCCCAATGTCACGTTATTCTTCAGGGATATCAGCCACCTTTGTCGCCCATAGTTCCATCCACTCCTCCCCATCTTTGCACAAGCCCGTGGTCTTAGTGGCTTCCATTGCTTTATGTGGTATCCGGTGTGCATCCATCTTCTTAATCTGGTTGAGGTATCCTAGATAATGGCATAGTGCTTCACCTTCTAGTGGTATCATACTTGTTTCAGCTAACAGGATGGGATACGGTGTCTGCGTTTTAACTCCCAACTCGCCTACAATAAAGCGGTTATGCACTGTTTCTATCCTTTTCCAATAAGCCCTGGAGAGCTTGGGCGCCCAGGCTGGACATCCATAGAGAACCACTGTTTGCACAAGCATGGTGTATAAAAATTTCCTCATCTCCCAGTTCCACAAACGTGCCTTTCTGCATTTGTTTTGGAACCTCTACAATGCTTTTAAACCTCCCAAAATCCTACGTTCCACACATGCATTCCACTTGTAGTTATCTGTAAAATCCAGCCCTAAATATTTGTATGAAGCAGCTACTTCCAAAGTCTCCCCTTCGAATGTGAAATTTATTTGTTTAGTTCGAGACCCGATCACCATTACTTTTGGTTTTGCTATGTTGACCTGCATTTTTGAAATTTGGCAGAAATTATTATAGGGCATCCAAGTGTGCCTGCATAGCACTATTAGCGTTTGCAAAGAAGACCACGTCATCCGCATAAATGAGCAACAACAATGTGTAGCTAGCCACCTGGGCTCCTGCTTTGTTGTTTTTTGTCATCCAATCTTCCAACTCTTCTATGAAGAGACCAAAGAGAGTTGGTGACAAGGGGCATCCCTGCTTGACCTCTATATCACTGCTTATGATGACCTTTCCTTTGGAATTGGATCCATCTACGAGTGGTTGTGCTAGCTCAGCTAGTACCTTCTCGTAGAGTCAGTACGTGGCTTCTCTAAGTTCCAGGGGGACTTGGAGCTTTTCTAGACTCTCCCATAGTTTTTTGCGTGGTACTAGGTTGAATGCTTTCTTGAAGTCTACAAAATAGCAGTAAATGGCCCCTTTTCTATGTTTTCCTCCCTCAGTTGTTGCTACTCTTATGGCTACTAGATGATCTACGATCGAGTGATTGGGACAGAACCCCGCCTGTGACGGCGCACTGACCCATTCTGCCTTTGCCCACTTGCTTGTTGGAGAAATCATAGTCAAAGAGTGTGTTCTAGTGTGTACTAGAAACTAGTTTTATGAGTCTTTGTGTGAGAGAGTGCCATGTGGCATATTGGGAGTTATCCCATATACATATGGTACTTGAGTGTGTGTGTCCACTCTGAGTGTTGTACCTTCACTTGTCACATCAATCAACTCAGTGGAGCTTTTGGTAATGTAAGTGATTTCGTTTTGGTTCTTGCCTTCCCTTCCATTTCATTTCATTTCCAGTTTCCTTCTAGCTCCCTTGTCTCCTTTCCTCCTCCTTCGAGTTCCTTCA
This sequence comes from Dipteris shenzhenensis, assembly GCF_047967505.1. Classification (NCBI taxonomy): domain Eukaryota; kingdom Viridiplantae; phylum Streptophyta; class Polypodiopsida; order Gleicheniales; family Dipteridaceae; genus Dipteris; species Dipteris shenzhenensis. Next base: position 10,859,108 of record NC_141610.1, read on the forward strand.
TGTGGTATCAGAGCCATGTCCCCTTTCTAGCTTTCCCTTCCTTGGGCAAACCTTAGGAGTGAGGTAGCCCAGAAATGGAAGCTATCTTCTCCCAAAGGACAGCCCTTCCCTCTCTTCCCTTAGCCTCTCCATGTGCTGCTGATTTGTGGAGCTGCTATTGCTGATTCGTGGAGCTGCTGCCTTGGAAATCCCGCCTCCTACTGCTGCTTATTCCATCTCCTGCTGCTGCTCATTCTGCCTCCTACTACTACTGCTCATTCCGCCTCCCCTTCTACCCCACTTCTGCTGTTGATCGCCGCCATCAGCCCCTCCTCCTGCCCGCTACCCGGTGTCTCTTCTACTACTCGTGCTGCCCGCTACCTTCTCTTGGCACTTCCTTCTCTTTGGAGATGCCACCATGACTTCTCTTTCCGATACGTCCCTCATTGTCGAGATGTTCACGGGTGAAGGATTTCCCACTTGGTAAACTAAAGTGCAACTACTAGTACCTCATGAAAGAAATTGTATGGGATGTCACTGCGGACGAGGACTACGCTACAACAACGGATCCTCAACAACTCAAGATATGGAAGCAACACAACTCAAGGGCCATTGCTCTTATTGGACTTTGCGTCGTTGACACTTTGATTCATCATATCAACTTCAAATCGACGGCCAAGGAGATTTGGAAGCGTCTCGAGAATCTGTTTGGTAACAAAATTCCAAGGTTTTCTTGAAGCTGCAATTTTATAAGTTAAAAATGGAGAATAGTGATGCACACTTGGCAAAGATGCACTCTCTTGTTCAACAACTTTCCAGTGTGAAGTGTCCACTTGACAACGAGGACAAAATGGTTGTCCTCACGAAGAGTATGGAAGGAGTCTCTTGTTTTGAGAACACTCTTGAAGTACTTAGGCTTGCCGCGACAACCTTTGATGATATGATGACTCTTCTTCTCGAAAATAACTGCCGGAACAAAGAATCTCCGCTCTTTACATAAGGCACTGAAGAGGCTCTTGCCTCTACCAGCAAGTGGAAAACCCATAAGAACATCACATGCAGATATTGTGAGCGCAAGGGCCATATGGAAGCAAATTGCTACACAAAGAAAGTGAAAGAACAACATTAGCATCATGCCAACTTGGTTGCAACAGAGGAGATCCCAAAGGAGATTCCAGACCTCGACCACGCACTCACTGCCCATGTCGCCCTCATTGAGGATGACAACCCATATGTATTCTGATTTCTGTTATGTACGTCAATAAAGCTCCTCTGCCTTGAGTAGTCCCTCTAAAATGATGCATGCTTTTGTGGCTTTGGAGTCAATAAGGGTACGCTGCCCTGGGTAGTCCCCAAAAAGAAAATAGTGATTGTATTGGCTGTTTACTCTTATGGCTATGCAAGACTCCTACCCAGTTCAGAGTAAGGGGGGGTGACGAGTGATGGTCCTCATTGCCGGTCGCAGCTGATTGAGAAGTCACGAGGTGTTGGATAGCTGGACTTGCTCTTTTCAGTATTGCGGTGGAGGGGGGATCAGTTTACTCCTTGCGTGTTGGGTCTCACAATCTTTGCTATGAGGGGCGATTTTGGAGAAATCATAGTCAAAGAGTCTTGAGTGTGTGTGTCCACTCTATATGAGTATTGTACCTTCACTTGTCACATCAATCAACTCAGTGGAGCTTTTGGTCATGTAAGCGATTTCATTTTGGTTCTTGCCTTTCCTTCCATTTCATTTCATTTCCAGTTCAAGTTATGCTTCCTTCCTTCAAGCTCCCTTGTCTCCTTTCATCCTTCCAGTTCCTTCATTGCTGAGTTATTGCTCAAGAATGGTTCCATATAGTTTGGCCATCAGGCTACTCACCATGATGATCCTAGTTTTTTGCCATGTTACTATCCCCTCCCTTGTGGAGTGGTACAACTCTACTTAGTGTGCCATTCTATGGGAAAACCTTCTTCTAGAGCCTTATTCACGATCAAGTATTTTAGACATGGCATGTTGCCATTTTGGAATGAGCGTGAAGCTCTTGTAAAGATTGATTCACGTTTTGGATTTTTAGAGAAGCAGCTCTACGCTGAACTGTGTATTCCGATTCTCTCTCATGAATAAAAACCTTCGGGGGGGTCCAGCCCGACGATTGTCTTGGGCCCTAGTGTATCTATAGAGAGAGGGAGAGAGAGAGAGAGCTTATGAGAGTGTATTTGCTGTCTTTCATGAAGGAGGTTTCATTGGTATCAGTCCTCTTTGTCTTTGTCCCACCCCATTTAAGCATTTCAGCCATCAATCCTTGGGTGTTTGGCGCCTTTCCATTTGCTAGTTTTTTCAGCCCACTTTCCACATCTTCTTCCGTTATGGCATTGTGTGCTGTTTTGACAGAAAAATTGTGTTTAACCTTTTCCTCTCCTTCTCTTTCGTATAGTTCTTTGACAAATTGTATCATATCTCCCCATGATGCATTCCTCTCCTATTGTTTGTCGCCATGTAGCTTTTGAAAAAACTTTCTGGGGTTTTGTTTGAGATCCTCGAAGCTCTCAAGTTGTTTGCTCTTGAGAAAGTCTCTTTTTTTTCCTCTCACCTTTTGTTTGTAGACTTTTAATCCCCCTTCTTAGTCGTATTGGTTGCTTTCCATGCTTTTTTTGTTGTCTTGCAATCATGGTCGTACCAGTGATTGCATGGCATGCCGCCTCCACTCTCTCTTCGAGAGATCGCATCCCCAGAAGGGTGCTGCATACATGGCAATCGACTACACTAGCGTATCGAAAAGCCAGCGTTTCGTCAGTGGATCCTAGAAGTGTGACTGGAAGCACTATCGCTCTAGCCGAACCAAAGCACTCCGCCCTCGTGTGAGTCGTGCTTGGGCTGCATGGGTCATCGCAAAGTGAAGACTACTCCCAAATATGTGTAGGACTATACTATCTCCATTGGCTTGCCACGATAAGTGAAGCTAAGTCGACGGAGCACTGCGCGTGAGGTGTTGAAGACCATAACCTTGGTCTTCCCAAGGTTGACATGCGGGTCTCTCTCTCTGCAGAACGCCTCAAGGGCCTCCAGATGTCTCTGTAGCCCTTTTGTTGAAGATTATATAAGGACTATGTCATCATCACATAGCAATATCTGTATCATGAGGTTGGCCAGTTATGATCCCTCCCCTCGTAGGTGGTCTATGAAGGATGTGAGCTCATCGTTGTAAAGTCTAAAGAGAGTCGATGAGAGATGGTAACCCTTCTTCACCCCGATTGTGCTCTCGACCGAATCCGATAGACCACTTGGGACATGAATTCTGCCTCTGACTGACTCATATAGGCTCATCACACCCTAGATCAGCGTCTCCTGTATCTCCTGTAGTCTCTTGATCATGTGTGATTGTGGGACTGTATCAAAGGCCTTCCGAAAGTCTACTAAGCATGTATAGACTTTCTGGTGTTTGGACCTCGCCTCCTCAATGATAGCCTTCAGAGTGAAGATGTGATCTAGTGTGTAGAGAGAGAGAGAGAGAGAGAGAGAGAGAGAGAGAGAGAGAGAGAGGGAGTATTAAAATCCTTTGAAAGAATCTGATATAATGACGTGAAAGGGTGAAGCCTCTAAGTGGGCATCAACACCCAAGACAGATACAACAACCATAATTATAGAAACCCCAATACATAGAACATGTATGAGCCTATAAATTTTTTCTAGAGCTCATGGAGAGGAAGCCGTGATGTGACATCACTGCGATGATCTGGCAGAGGGGTCAAGCCTAAAAGCGAGCCCGACGACGTATGAGGCTGTGACAGCATAAAACAGTTTGGCGGTGATCGATGTGTGTGGTCCATCTATAGTCTCCTAGCTACGGCCTTACGTTGGACAAGTGCCACTATCACCCCCATTGGCCATGCCTCTGATTTGGGAGCATGGAGGGAAGGTCCCAAAGTCTGTTTTGTGCCACAACCCGTTGTTCTGGTCCTTGGATCTCTCATCTCCCTCGAGCCTACGGCTCCATGCTATCGGACTAGAAAAGCTTAGTGATCATGCTCTAAGTGGAATCTAGTTGTACAATCTAGTTGTACACCCTGATCTTGCCTATGTGTCTTGAGTAAATGCTCTCTATGTCGGATAGCCTCATAAATAAGCTTGGTAGGATAAGAAACTAGATAAGGGTCCAAAACCATCCTTGAAGAGACAATAATATATCGACCTCGGATCTCATAATACACAGTGCATCTAAAAGCGAAGTGCTCCTCCAACTTGATCTCCTATCGATCACGTAAGGTACATATGCGACCCTCTTTGGGTATCTTCTTAGCCCATCCACTCTCAATGTGAAGTTAGTGTAATGAGACATGGAATTTCCTGATCGGTATCCTCAAAGAGTGGGGTAGATGATCTGTGTATATCTTGGTGGGTCAATGAAGCCCTCTGAAATCCGCAAAGTGGTCCCTATAGAAGCTGAGCTTCATAGGTAGTGTGAGTGGGACAAAGGGAGCCTCAATGCTATACTGAAAGGGGGGGCGGGGGGTAATAATCTATCCATGTGGATCTCCAAACTCTCAAAGCATCTGCATGTACATGCATACCAACCCCTCGAATAGCCTTTAGCTACCAAAGCCATGGATGACGAGAGGGCCAGCCATTGTAGCCTACATTGGTCTGTAGTATGAGAGCCATAATACTTGATGCGGTAAAGATCTGTGATAATTTTGAATGCTATGTCAAGCTGTAGTGGGGATGCTCCGAACTTAGCGAGGACTATCTAATGTGGGATTGAAGTCTAAGTGTGGATCATCTGTGAAAGCAAGAGAACTAGAAGCCTCTCCACTCAAGCCCAATTCTCTAATAGGGGTGGCCCCCAACAGGGGCTGCTATACATACCCACTGGGTGGACCAAGGAGTCAAAGAGAGGAGACTCTGGGAATCTGAAAAATGAGAGTGAACGCATTGTTGCTCAAGTCTAGCAAGCGCGGCGTATCCCCTGCTTAGGCGGACCAGCATCGTTGGTTGCATAGTGAAAATTGGACTAGACAAAAGAAACCCCAAGTATGTATAGGGTGCAATAACCTCCATCATTAATCCATCTAGCATGAAGTGCTTTTTGTGCATGGCTGCCTAGGATGTATTGAAGATCATGATCTTGGTTTTACCAAGGTTGACCTTCAAGCCATGTGTCTCATAGAAAGTATGAAGTGCATCCAAGTGTTGCTAGAGGCCCTATGATGAGGATGAGAGTAAGACCACATCATTTGTGTATAGGAGGATCTGCATCAAGGATCTAGATCAGCCAGTCTCCCCTAGGGTCCCAATGAAAGTCTCGAGCTTATCTATATATGGCCAAACAAGGTCGGTGATAATGGACAACCTTGTTTGACCCCAATAGTGCTCATAATCTCCTCTGTTCACTCTGAACCTATTCGGACCTACCTAAGACTCTCTCATAAAGTGCCATGACTGCCCCACTTTTCTCTTGATCATACCCAACTCGTACAAACATCTGATGAGGCAAGCTCTTGGCATTGTATCAAAAGATTTGTAGAAATCCACAAAGCAGCAATAAACCCTTTGTCTCCATTCTCTGGCCTCCTCAACGACACCTCTAAGTGTGAGTATGAGATCCAGAGTCCCATGATTGGTCCTAAAGCTTGCCTATCCCTCACCTCTGAGTCTCTAGAGCTCTCCAATCATAATGGTTATGTACTTTCCTAGGCTCATGGGATCCCTTGCCTTGTGAATGGGAGTGATAGTGTCAGGGATCCAGGTGTTGATATCTTAGGATGAGGCTGAACATAAGAAGCACCTGGCAATTGGTTTTGAGGAGCTTCGAAAGCATAAGTTGCTTGTCAATGCCAAGAAAAGCAAATTTTTCATGCATGAGATCCATTTTCTTGGGCACATTGTTTCCAAGGATGGAGTTAGGATGGACCCCGCCAAGGTAGAGGCCATAAAGTTTTGGCCACACCTGAAGAACATCCATGAAGTACGTAGCTTTCTGGGCTTGTGCTGGTACTATAGGAGATTTATCCGATATTTTGCAAAGATTGCACCACCACTCCATGCCTTACAGAAGAAAGGGGTCACTTTCAAATGGGGTCCCAAAGAAATTGCAGCTTTTGAGAATCTGAAAGAGAAGCTCTGCTCCGATCATGTTATCACATTGCCTGATCTTTGCAAGCCTTTCGTTGTCCAAGCAGATGCATGTGGGAACAACGTAGGCGGGGTACTTATGCAGGATGGTAGGGTGGTGGCATATGACTCCAAGACGCTGAAATGAATTTCAGGATCTATGAGAAAGAGATGTTGGTTGTCATACGTGCTCTTTCGACATGGAAGCATTATCTTTTAGGTGCTAATTTTCATGTTCAGACCGATCACCAATCCTTGCGATACTTTCTCACTTAGAGAAAGTTGTCTGAGAAGTATATGAGGTGGGCCAATTTTCTTTCTATGCTTCATTTTCAGATTGTGCATGTGCCTAGGAAGAAGAATGTTGTTGCAAATGCACTTTCACGAAATTGGATCAGTGATGAGGACACTCCAGACTGGGGAAACGACATAGGGTTCACTTGGATTCAGAGGGGAGTCTCTGTCAGATATCTGGGATGCCAGGTTGGGGTGGGCATCTCTTCGGCACAACAATTTGGTCCCGTGTTGGAGAGTATCAAGAGGAAACTCATCTTTTGGAGTTCAGCCAGACTTGACCTTGCATCCAGAGTTGTGGTTGTGAACCAGGTATTATTGGCCACTACCTGGTTCGTTTGCTCATGTTGGTGCAGATCTAGAGGTTGTATCGCTCAGCTCATGAGACCTATCAGGAACTTTCTATGGAGCGGCTTAGATGACACCTCAGATGTTGTAGCCAGGTGGCTTGCAAGACCCTCATTCTCCCCACAGGAGAACGAGGTCTCAATATTATTGACCCGAACTTGCAGCACTTATGGCCTTGCTCTGCAAGTTCGTAGTACGTGGATTGAGAAGCCCTGGAAATATTTTTTCTCACGCAGCAGTCATTCTTGTACCCCATCTCAGGGGGGAGATTGGATGGACAGCAACAGATGGATCTTTACTTTAGCCCCATCTCAAATCTCCCCCTTTCCCTCTCATGGCTGCTATTCTAAGAGCTGGGGGCTGCTTCAGAAACACTCTCCGCAGAGTTTCACCCACCTCTCGTGAAGAAATTCATAGGCAGGCAATCATGTGGAATGACTCGATTTTGGATGACCATGCCAGACCACTTGGAGTGTCACATTATATGTAGTGGTCTAGATGGGAGAGGGGACCTGCTTCTACAGTAGGCGCTTGGCAGGCCTTTATGAGATTTCCAAAGGATCAGAGACTTATAGCAGTTGGCCACCTCAGAGGGAGTGCAGTCAAGATACAACAGATACAGGCAGCCATTCTGACAGAGTGGATTGACACAGATGACATGCCGATCACAGAGTCCACTTGGTGGGGAGCGTTTTCAAGAATTAGTGTCCAATTGTCGGGTATATTTTCATCATATAGTTCCTTGCTTTTGTAGCATGTATTTTGACCCGTTTTTTTGTCTTCGAATTTTATCCAAGCTATTGCAATGTTTTTTTAAATGTTTGAATGCATGAAGATTCCATTAGCCCCGTTAACAATTCCATCCATCACGTCAAAGTTTCCTGAGCAAATCTCAACGATCATGCCAACTTTAAGTGATAGTTGTGTATGTAAACCTGCAGTGGACTTACGGTCACTTAGTATTTTTAATCCTTTGCTACATGTTTTGTGTCTTTTGTCTATTGCTTATCAGATCTTTTGATGATATTCTTTTGAAGGTTGCCTTTCAGCGTGTCAAGATTGCCGGTTTCATGGAGTGGGACAGGGACTCACAGTGGTGTCTTGACCCTGATCCTCTTCTCCTTGCGCTGGGGTCTTGGAGACTCTGGTTATATGGTGGTTCCCCTATTAGGTTCTTGCAGTGAGACCCAGGGGAGTGGGAATGCATTGATGAGGGGCACCGAGAGAAGAGCTTCCTCTTCTTTCGCTTTACTAACAGAAATGCCCGGAGGTTTCATCTCAGTAGTAGAGCGCCTCATTGGGATAGTTTTCAGATTTTCGCAGTTGTGCTGAAAAACTTTTGGCGTAGGCTCCAGAAATCCCTCAAGAATAGAAAGATCACTCTTTTCTTTTGGGTTTCTATTCATGGAGGGATTGCAGTGAACCTGTGGAGATCCAGGTTCGGGGCTAACCCTACTTATCCTTGTTGTCACATTGTAGTTGAGTCAGTACAACATTGCCTTTGGGAGTGCAGACAGGCGAGGACGACCTGAAAAGGTGTTGCTAGGATTTTCAGTATCTTTCATACAGCACCTTTCTATATGACCTGGGGTTTAGTGGTGTGGTTATCTCTTACTAGCCCTCAGGTGTTTTCTGAGGGACATGATCCAGATCCAGCTCTCATTGTACGGCGACACTCAGTGGAGTCTTGTTCCCTCCAGGATGTTCCCTTTACTCCTTTCAGAGTTGCTCATGCCTTAGTAGTAGACACGTCTTGGGAGATTCTGGCTAGCATTGCAACTTGGCATATTTAGAGAGCCAGGTATACAGAGGCTATGGAGGGTATCCAGGTTCACCCTTCCCAGTATATAGCCAGTATTTGGACTGACATAGTACACACTCTGATGGCCATATGGACGAGCATGTAGGGATCCTCCAGAGCAGCCAGTGCCAGGAGAGTTACTTTTTTCAGAGTTTGGAGAGGATCTCCTTTCTTCTCTGAGTCTCCCTCAAGGTTGAGGTGGCATTTTCAGCCTTCGCCTTGGTTTTTTATTAGCTTATTTTGAGCTGTTTTTTCCTCATGCATTGCATGATGTACTCCCGCATTTGAGCTTGCTCTTGCAGTTTTCATTCATACTTAATGAAGTAATTTTCTTGAAAAAAAAAAACATCATGGGACGCCTCAGTCAATTGTTAGTGATCGAGACCTGCGGATGACAAGTCTTTTCTAGAGGGGTATCTTTGATAATATGGGCACCACGCTGAATTTCTCATCCTCTTTCCATCATGAATTTGAGATGGGCAGTCAGAAGAAGCCAACTCCATTGCCCTTGATCGTCTCGAGGGGTATGTTTCGGATCAGCAATCGAAATCGGAGCAATTTCTGCCACTTGTTGAATTCGAATACAACAACACTGTACATTCATCCACAAGGAAAGCACCCTTTGAAATTGTGGCAGGAGAACGGAAGGTACCTCCCATTCGACATACGAAAGAGAAGATGTCTGCCACTTGTTGAATTCGAATACAACAACACTGTACATTCATCCACAAGGAAAGCACCCTTTGAAATTGTGGCAGGAGAACGGAAGGTACCTCCCATTCTGCATACAAAAGAGAAGATTTGTGAAGCGGACAGATTTGTGGAAAGTCTAGATATTGCTTACCAGAATGTCAAAAAGGCCCTCGAGAAAAGCCAGGACAAACACAAACGGGCAGCAGATAAGCATCGCTACAAGTTACTCTTGAAAGAGGGAGATTGGGTGCTGCTGTGTTTCCAGAAAGCACGACTCAAGAAGATGAAAGGCAAGGACAAAGTTTACACAAAGCTGAAGATGAGGTACTATGGTCCTTTTTAGGTTTTTGAACGGATTAATGATGTAGCTTACAGGCTGAAGCTACCTTCAAATTGGACCATACACAATGCCTTTCATGTGATTTTATTGAAGCCTTTCTAGGGCAATGTGCCTGCTGACTTGCTTCATGAGAATCAGCCCAAGGTTGAAGAGTTGGATGAAATCTTGGTTCCGGAACAGATTTTGGCACATATGGAAAGAAAAGTAAAAGGTAGAGTTTCCCGTTGCTACTTGGTGAAGTTCAGGAACTATCCTGCACTGGATGTGAAGTGGATGGAGGAGGGTGCTCTACCTAGACGCATTTCAGCTTGATCCAATTGCGGTGCTGGCTCCTACCGGTTCAGCAAAGCAGAGATTTGGAGCATTGCCTGGTGCTCGAGAGGAGGGTAGCACCTCCCCTTCCTTGATTCAGAGTGCTCATGTATTTGGATATCGCTTGGTGGTACAGATCGTCTCACCCGAGATACTGCTTGCTCACAATAAATCTGTCGTGAGGTGAAACCGGGCTTCAATAATTCAAAGGGTAGTAAAACTAACAAGTAACCAGTCAACACTATTACATTAACAATTAAGCAAAAATGTTTGTAGCAGATTGGGAGCTAGAGTGACCTTGCACCAAGACAAAGACACAAATTGGCCCCAAACCTTGGCGCCCCTTTCGGTATTTCTTTAATTAGGGGAGAGGCCTTGAAATCCAGACTCCATAAAGGATATACTCCTTACAATTGGGGAATTCCACATCCTAGTGAGCAACCACATACCCTCCATAGCCCTTACTGTTCACCGCTCTCACTACTCCTGGCAGTAGGTCTCCATCCCTAGTCCAAGAAGCTTGCACACAGCCTGGAACTGTCACTATTGATTACACTTGGCCATACAGTTCCCCATAGCTGTTACCAGTTCCCAATTCGTCATCCATCTGCTCAAAGCAAAGAAAGAAAGCATACCAAAGCTTTCTCTATTGTCTAGGATTGCCCTGACCAATAGTTTCTTACCCTACGGGTCGCACATATCCTGATACAAAAACTTGTTTCCCAAAAGAGATCTAGCATCACAATACAACAAACACTATGGCAGTCACATCTGTACCCTCCCTCTCGGGGTTCCAAAGATACTTTCCCATTCCAAGCATGGATTTCCCGACCCCTGTCTACTTAGCCAGTCTACTTAGCCACGAGGATGTACCAAAGATGTGCCGTCTGCCTAGCAACCACTGCCTGCATGTGACCCATCTCTTAAAGAAACCAAAAACATATTCCCACACGGAACATGTTACCAATAAGATACACAAATGAATTCAAACCCGCTTGCATTCAGTGCTCTTTCCAGTCTCAATAGGCATTAGTATCACAAACATTAGCCGTGCATGCCTTTGCTCTCACTCTTACTCAGTGCAAACACCTACATTTAACTTGAGAGCATTTACTAGTGGCCGGAACAAGACCACACACTCCCCAGAAAATCACAGGTATCCACTAACTCACTAGAATAACCAAACAATAAGTGAAAGCATGATTGAACTGCCCACGGTGCTCAGAAGCACGGACAACCTCCACAAGCATTCATTGTGAACCATCCTACCAAGCAAGTCTCTCTAAAAACACAGCCCGATGCTCACGGGCAATCATTAGAAAGCATGAGTGAACCCTTTACCAGCTTAGAGCTCAACCGAGCTCATTCATGAGCCGTTGCACACCTCTCTACTAGCTTTCTGCTCACGTGGCCATGTAGTGGGCTGCAGCCAACACCTTGGACCCCAAATGCTTGTACACGTAGCATCTACTGTCCGTACTGTTGGGGAAATAATGTCACATACGGCTGTTCCGTACCAACGCTTCGTAAGGTTATCCGTATGAGCATTTATTTCTTGCATAACCCTTCCATATAGTGCATTTCATGCATGCGTAGCCTTTTCCGTACTGTTGCATTTAATGCATGCACAGTCGTCCGTACTCCCGTGTATGTCCGTACATGTATGTCCGTACATCACCGGTGGCCATTAATGCTCCATACGCCTATACCGTATTGTTGTACGGACACAGACTCTCTCCCTCCTTGTTTCCTTCCTGCAGGCGCCCATTTGCGTGAGGACTCCTCTTTTCTGTCAAACTCCCCCCCGCACCTTTCTTCTCCGTCAACCCCTTGGCCCAAGGCCTTCCTTGCCAAAAAGGTATGCATGGGCTTGCCACGTGGCAGCCCATGCCTTGGGTTGCCCCCAAGGGCCTCATTTTCCCCTAGGCCCCCCTCTGGTGGGGCCTTTTTAAAAGCCCACCAATGGCCAACCTTAACTCTAAGGTTCTTTGGCCCCCTCTTGGCCCAAACCCCCCAAATTCAGCCCCAAGGCACGAATGCTAGGGGTTGTAGCGCATGAAGCAACCCTTGACAACGCTCTTTGTTTTCCTTGGGTCTTGTCCACATGCAAGCCAACATGCATGCGCCATAAATCACGCCCTGGTGACATACCCCTCTCTTGAAAGATTGCAAGCGTTGTCGATTGCATTCTGAAACACATGTGAATATACCATCATTAGAGCCTGTATCACAAACTGGCATAGCATATATGATTGTTCAGATCTTAGGTTAGCAATCCATATACACTACAAAAACCTCTTAGTGACTAGTACACTGATCATAGAGGTCCCAAGGCAGATATACTGTCAGCAAGCAGTACCTCGGGTGAAACATACAATGTCACCATGCGACCTCCAAATATCTGAGCATGTCTGTAACAAAGAGACAGAGGTACTATCCCTCTCTTGAGCATCATGCAATGCTCTAGACCTACGCTCTGCTGAGCCTGAAAGAGCCACAACTGAAGTTGGCTCAAGCTAAAAAGCTTCCAAGTAAAGCTGAAACAATTGAGGTGTATCTGCCAGATCACCCTCTTCCAGCCATTTTGCATACAAACCAGGGAAACTTTACCTCTGACTTTCCTTCCCTTATGTGCCAATACCTGCTGTGGAACTAAGATATCATCAAGTTCCTCATGCTCTGGCTACACACAGAAGGCATATCCTCTGGCACATCTCTTGGAAAGGTTTGAGAAGATTCACATTTCAAGCATTATGAATCCTTCAAAGATCCGGTAGCTTCAAACAGTAAGCTACATCACTGATGTACCAAAGATGTGCCGTTTGCCTAGCAACCACTGCCTGCATGTGACCCATCTCTTAAAGAAACCAAAAACATATTCCCACACGGAACATGTTACCAGCCAAAGCTAGCAAATAAGATACACAATGAATTCAAACCCGCTTGCATTCAATGCTCTTTCCAGTCTCAGTAGGCATCAGTATCACAAACATTAGCCCTGCAGGGCTTTGCTCTCACACCCATGTAACCATAGGCATTCATACTCAGTGCAAACAACTGCATTTAACCCGAGAGCATTTACTAGTAGCCCAAACAAGACCACACACTCCCCACACAATCACAAGTGTCCACTGACTCACTAGAATAACCAAACAATGGGTGAAAGCATGATTGAACTTCCCACAATGCTCAGAAGCACATACAACCTTTGCAAGTATTCATTGTGAACCATTCTGCCAAGCAAGTCTCTCTAAAAACACAGCCCAATGCTCACGGGCAATCACTAGAAAGCATGAGTGAACCCTTTACCAGCCAAGAGCTCAACCAAGCTCATTCATGAGCCATTGTACAACTCTCTACCAGCTTTTTGCTCACGTGGCCACGTAGTGGGCTGCACCCAGCACCTTGGACCCCAAATGCTTGTACACTCAGCCTGAAAATCTCACGTGGGAGTTTCGGGAGCCCATCTATCGTCCGTACTCTTGGGGAAATAATGTCACGTACGGCTGTTCGTACCAGTGTACGGCTGTCCGTACCACTGTATGGCTGTCCGTACCAACGCTTCGTAAGGTTATCTGTATGAGCATTTATTTCTTGCATAACCCTTTCATATAGCGCATTTAATGCACGCGTAGCCTTTTCCGTACTGTCGCATTTAATGCATGCACAACCGTCCGTACTCCATGGACGTCCGTACATCAACGGTGGCCATTAATGCTCCGTACGCATCTACCGTACTGTTGTACGGACACAGACTCTGTCTCGTCTCGTTTCTTTGCTGCAGGGGCCCATCTCCGTGAGGACTCCTCTTTTTTGTCAAACTCCCCCCCGCGCCATTCTTCTCCGTCAACCCCTTGGCCCAAGGCCTTCCTTGGACTTCCTTTCCAAAAAGGTATGCATGGGCTTGCCATGTGGCAGCCCATGCCTTGGGTTGCCCCCAAGGGCCTCATTTTCCCCTAGGCCCCCCTCTAGTGGGACCTTTTTAAAAGCCCACCAATGGCCAACCTTAACTCTAAGGTTCTTTTCTTTGGCCCCCTCTTGTCCCAAACCCCCCAAATTCACCCCCAAGGCACAAATGCTAGGGGTTCTAGCACATGAAGCAACCCTTGACAACGCTCTTTGTTTTCCCAGGGTCCTACCCACATGCAAGCTAACATGCAAGCGCCAGAAATCACGCCCTCGTGACAGAGGTCTCCATGATGGGTGTTCTAGACACTCCCCCACAAAGGATGCATTGATCTGTGGATGGATTCGCGCTCTCTCCTAGACTATATGTTCATTACGAGGTTGAATTTTATAGGTGATGTATATTCTTGTATGGGCTATTTCAGCCTATTTTCTTTACTTTCACGGTGGGTTTTAAGCAGCAACCTGGGTAGTTTGAGGAGGGTATGTCACAGAGATGTGAAAAGTGATGTAAAGTAACTCAAACCACGCTTAACTTGGGATTAACCATGGTTAAGTCTAGTAATAGTTTGGCCGTGAAGGACTAGCTAGAGGAAGTGCAAACTTCCGAGAAGTTCCTATAGGCAAAGTCTAAGGGCGCCATTAGGTCCTAGGGGCAAGGCAAAGGCACTAGAGAGGGGTCTAAAAGTTGGGCCCAAGGATAACCAACGTTGTCCTTGGTCAGGTGGGTTAGAGATTTAATGAAGGGCCAAGTGTCATGCATGCAGGTGCATGCCCTTTTCCCACCTACCATCTCTCTCCTCTCACCCTCCTGGAGCATTCAAGGCCTAGTAAAAGCATTCTGGGCAGATTTCAACATCATGCTTAGTTTCTTTCCTGCTATTTTTGCTGTTGGCTGCACTCCTCACCTTTTGGCTGGCTTCCTCCCCCTTTTTCGCTGCTGCACACAGCCCAAGGCTGCATGCATGAGTCCAAGGTAGTTGCACGGACAATTGGCGCATTTATCCAAGCGGCTGTACGAACTATTCTGGGCGTGAGATTCGAGGAGGGCACACTTCCGAGGAGGTTTTCTTGGCACAGATCCTGGAACATAGACTTCGGGGCAGATGTGGCAACTTTTTGTCCTCTACAACTCTTTCTGGTCCTCCCTTCCGCCTTCTATTTGCTCCTTTTCTCTTTTCTTGGAAGCGGGAAAACTCCTACACCCTGCTAGGGGCCTGACAGGGGATAGGTGCGAGGAACAGAGCTCGCCCCTCTGACATGGACAGCGGGCTTTTGGATTTGGACTTCCATTTGTTTGCATTTCTTGCTTTGAAGCATTTTGCAATGCATGTGTGGTGTTTTGCAGTCTCTCTCAAGTTCTAGCAAGCACCTAGAGGCAAGGGTGTTCTTGGGGAAAGGCTTAAAGATAGTGTGGATGCATGTGATAGCCTTAAGGCTACTTGGGTACACTTTGCTAGAGTCAAGGCTACTTGGGTACACTTTGCTAGTGGTTTGGATGCTTGGATGCCTTTCAATTGGGTCAGTTCAGAAGTGGATGCCTAAGATTGCCTTACCAGTTGGATTCTAGTGGTACACTTGGATTTGATGCCCAGAAGACAGTTAGAGGATTTGCAGAGAGGAACAGTGTGGGGGTGAACCCTTGGTGTAAAGCATTTCCATTCAGAAGCATTAAATAAATACTGAGAGGGGTGCCAAGGCATTTGGGACCAGTGGGCATGTTGTGTACTATTTTCACTGAGCAGGGGCATTCTAGCCTCCCCATTGTTGTTGAAGTTTATTTCTAAGTATTGTTAAGTGACTGAATTGACTGAAGCTTGCATTACGGCTATTTATGAGGTTTATGATTGAGTAGATAAAGATTACTGCCCTTTAGTTCTTTGAAGGCCGGTAATAGAAGGAACCATCATCTCAAGTCAATATGGTTGACGTAGTAGTGGCGGGGAAGGGAGACGTAGTAGTGGCGGGGAAGAGAGACAATCCCCATGTGATTGTGACACTGTTGGGAGCTTTGACAAGGTCACAAACCGAAGGTGACAATTGTATTGACGACAAGACCACGTCTGTCACCAAATCTAGTACAAGTGCATCCCCACCGGTGCTTCAAGAAAGTCATGCCCTCCCTCTGCGGTGGACAATATGCCCAATAATATCTCGTGTGTCGTCTATTATTAGTGGATCCAAAAGAATCTCTACGGGCACACGGCCATCAAGGCCTATCTCACGAGCTCTAAGAGTGGTCCCTTAGGTGAACAATGTATGCCTTCAAGATACCAAGCTAGTTCAGAGTGTTACCAAAGATCGATAATCAAGTTTAAAGGACGAAGGAAGCGCACCTGAGTTTCCTTCCCATGGACAAGGAAGAGCAAGCAAGACCTTCCACCCTCCCTCCAAAAGCACACTCAACAAAGATAACGAGATGCTAGTGAGACATAGTACTACACAAGATAAGGGGAGCGGGTGATGAAAGACACACTACAAGAGACAATGGCTGGAAATTCAGATTTACACTCTCGATTTCGAGTGAGGTTTGACCCTTGGTTAGACGCTCGGAGGATCAGACTATTGCATTCTTGAATCACATGCCAAGAGATCGACACAAGGGACCTTTTCAAGACAGAGTTGGTAAGGAGGGGCCAACACCAAATAACTACTCTACGTACACTGGCCTCACGTGTGAACAAAGTTCAAGGCTCACAGTGGACATCAATGGGGTGCAATTTCTTCCTTGCCTTGAACATCGTGCCCAAAAGTACGCTGCAACAACTTGGTTTGAAGTTACCAAGTGACTTCCATTTCCAAGTTTGAATGGTTGATCAACGTAGAGTAAAGCCTATTGGAGAAGTCAAAGGTGTCAACATGAAGATTGGTGGAGTCACATTTCTATCCAACTTTGTTGTGTTGGATATGACCGAAGATCAACAAACCTATCCTCTACTTCTCAGCAGACCATGGCCGCGGTCGGCAAAGAATCCTTGGAACACCCTTCTAGATCGTCCTCGCTTGTCTGCACTCCCAAAGGCAATGCTGAACTGACTCAACTATTGCGTGGCATCGAGGACAAGTAGGGTTAGCCCCGAACCTGGACTTCCACAGGTTCATGGCAATCCCTCCATGAATAGAAAGTCAAAAGAAGAGAGTGATCTTTCTATTTTTGAGGGATTTCCAGAGCCTCCTCCAAATGCTTTTCTAAAATAGGTGGCCTTATCACGGCCTTATCACCTAGAAACAGGAAATAGGTGGCCTTATCACATTCTTGAGTTGGGTACATATCTTCCTTGCTTAGAAGAAATGATCAGTTCGATGTGTTACTAAAATGAGGCAAGGGTCTAGTATTGATGGCTGCAAGTGTTTGGTCACTCTTTTAATGACCTATGCACCATCTATAAATAATAGAACTTGGGTTTGTGTAGTTAGATACATAGAGGGTCTTCTGAAGCTTTAATTTGTATCCAAAGCAATAAAGTTTCCCTTTTTGTGCCGATCTTTGAGCCACATGAAATCCCTCAAAATTTTGGTTGAAGTGCTAATTTTCTACTTCTTTACAAATGTACTCTCCTGCTTTTCAACACACTCCAAGCAGTTCTCTTGTTTGAGCATAGTTTAGGGGAGAATGTATTTCTGATTAATGTGATTGAGGAGATCCATCTCGATTGCCTTGACAAAGTATTTAAATGTTGTCATGATGCTGGTATTTGCGTGAACCCTATCAATGCACATACTATGTAAAGTTTGGCATATTCCTTGGACATCTAGATCTCGCCATAGAATCAGATCTGAGACACTATAACGCACATGCCCAAGCCAACAAGAGTGATGCATGTATTAGTTTCTATTGAAAAATTTCAACGGATTTGGTCCAGCTCCCTTGTACCAACTAACTTGGAAAGAAACCTGATATGTGTTGCGTATTGTGAGAATTAGGCCTTTTGTTTCGGTGTGAGTGTAGTATGAAAGGGGTTTTTGTGTTTGTGACGTGTGTGAATTTGAAATTTTA
This sequence comes from Dipteris shenzhenensis, assembly GCF_047967505.1. Taxonomy (NCBI): domain Eukaryota; kingdom Viridiplantae; phylum Streptophyta; class Polypodiopsida; order Gleicheniales; family Dipteridaceae; genus Dipteris; species Dipteris shenzhenensis. Next base: position 10,876,869 of record NC_141610.1, read on the forward strand.
TTTGACCTTTCGGAGGAGATTAGATTTGATTTGATTTAGTTGTGTGACATCACCTGTGTTGTGTAGTGTGTGGAAGATAAGGCTGCCTCAGCCTATAAAAGAGGCACATTGTACTTTGCTAAGTAATCACATCAATACCGTGTGGCCTCACATGTCTCCATCATTTGATCATTGTCTCTCCCCCTCTCTTACGATGTGAAATCTAACATGGTATTAGAGCTGGCGTTTCTTGCATCTGCCAGGCCTAGAGATGCTTGCCGGTGAAAATAGTCGCGTTGATTGCTGCTGGTCGCTGCCATTCTTGGAGGAGGCTAAGTTTGTTTCAGGGCATCTTCTTTCTTGGTCAAATAAATACCTGAACCAGCACATTTTCTCTTCGGTTCACCGGCTTTCTCCCCTACTTCTTTCATGTTCTTCACGTAGCAACCAGCAACTGGTCATCCTTGACTGGTCGTCATCAGAGCTGGAGGTCGTCGTTCTTGCTGCCTGCCGTTTTCGACTGGAGATTGTCATTTTTTATAAGCCTGTTTTCCACCTAATGCTTCCCGTCACTTCTTCCCCAACAAAGAAGTCATGTTTCTGCAGTCGACCTCTACAGCCCATCGATTTCTTTCTCATAAGACATTGTCCTTCACAGCTAATCACTTCGTATGAGGCAACTATTATCTTTCATTAGCCCAAGGCAGCATTCCCTGTCCATCATCAGCAACATACAACCCGTTACATAGTCTGTCACTGATATGATATTCTCTGAAGTACAACTCACAAGTTTCCTCCAGCATGTCGCTGTTCCTGTCCACGATGGAAAAGCTTCCCTTATTATCATCTCTGCTCCTGCTGCTGATTCTTCATTTTAGGCCACATCGTCACCACCTCTAGCTGCTACCTTAAGAAAGAAAGATGTTGGCCTTTATTGGCTGTATATACCAAGCAATACCCCTCAAAATCCTACCTATGCAAAGCACACAAGAACTCTTGCACACCAAGAAACCACCCCTTGGAACCAAGTGTGAGAACTAGGCTTCAGTTTTCAGTGTGAGTGTGAAAGGGGTTTTGGGTTTGCGACTTGTGTGAGTTTGAAAGGTCACTTGAACTTTGGGATTAAATTAGATTAGATGTGGTTGTGTGACTTGTGGTGTGTAGTGTGTGGAAGATAAGGCTGCCTCAGCCTATGAAAGAGGCCAGTTGTACTTTGCTATGTCATCATGTCAATACATGAATACTGTTGCCGTACCTGCCTCCATCATTTGATCATTGTCTCTCTTCCTCTCTCACCATATGAAATTTAACAATTTGCATGGATCAAGTACAAGAATTTTGGCTAATGTGATTATAGGGTCATGAAATTGGCTATCATGGCTCATGGCTTAATTCTGCGACTCAATGATGAGTATCTAAATGTGGTGGAAGTCCAACATGCTCATGTGTGTGTAAACAATGACCTTATCTCTACATACATTCATTAATGGTGGATGATCTTATGGACACGTGTCATAGCTCATTGCATAGTAAAATTTTGAAATGGTTTGAAGCTTTGCGAGTTGAGACTTGTGAACCAGATGGCATGTGCAATCTTTTACTTTATTTAGATATTTGGACCTGAAGGTAGCCTTGTTGCTGTAAGCCCAGATGAAAGTATCATATTGTATAATTAATAGTTGTATTAATGAAAATGAAATGCATTCAAAGTCTGCCTTTCCCTCTCATAACTTAGGCTTGTTTGGCAATATCAGAGGCAAATTGTCAGTCGCGTTATGTATGCTGCCAAGACTGTAAATAAAGAGACGAGTAAACAACACCTATCAAGTATTGGCCTAACCCTTATTGTGATACTCTGGCATATAAAGGATACTGTCCTGATGATGATTCATGTAAAGCAATTATGAAAATATACGAGCGACAATGTTGGTTGCTTGAGACATAGAGACATGGTTGTCTTTGTGCATATTACACACATTTCATGCAGATAACAGAATTTAATTTTAAACCAGCTTTTTGACTATTTGATTACTGCGACTATACAGCATTTTTAAGTACAGAATTATTCTCATAACAGGCTCCATAAAGTACTAAAATCAAGCACAAATCGTAGGAGGGTCGATTGGGTATATAATCACTGACAATAAACTTCCGATCCATACCATGTCTTCTGGTTTGCACTCTGTTGTTTTAACGTTATGACTTGAACACAAGATGCAATGCTTAGGAATTCACTTTCTCATCACAGGTGGAAGAACCCCTATCTATGAGAGGGGTTAGTGAATGGAAGAGTTCCCAATCCGTGTATGCAAGGACAGAGTCTTAATGAGAAATCTTCATATCAAACAAAGGCCTGCTAATGTACTGACATTTTTGTCACAGGTTGTCTCACAATTTGGTTAGGTATGCTTGCGAATTGCTGATGACAGAGTCTTATACATGGATGGCGGCTAGTATCAGCTATTGTTTTGCATGAAAAGGAGGTTGATCTGGGAACTGCAGATGATAGCCCTACTTCTTCACAACATAATTTACCATGGGCATCTACTTGATATTGGTGCTTTTCCTTTCTTTTTAAATTTTAGCGGATCATTGAACTTTGCATGGCTTATGAGGACAATGCGAATTCCCCTACTTGCAAGAATAGAGACTCAAAGTATGGCAAGAATGTTCTCTTGTTCTTCATAATTGATTGGAAGCTTGCAAAAACATTGAACATCCTATCATGCTACTGCAAAATCATGAGCTATGAATCCAGTACTGTGAAGAACAATCAAAGAGGAAATAATGATCACTGGAATCCATGTACTTCAAACATGAATTCACAATTTGAAGGTGAAGCTCCATGAGCTCACTAGCAGATGTGGAGCATCATCGGTGAATTTGGTGACGACGTACTCCATGATACCAATGTCTCCCAACAATTTAGCCTGGCTCTCGTTGCTCTGTCATCAACTTATTATAACATCGTTCCGCATATCTCAAGCCTTTTTTTTAGTTTCAGGGAGAAGGCTCAAAAGACAACTGTCCTTCTTGTTGTCATCCCCTGTCATCATGCCAAGGTCTACCAAACTGCTGCTTTCATTTATTCAGTGGTGTTGGGCTGGCTATTAATAACTGTCATCTTTAGTCCGAGTGACAATTGCTGCAAATGTACCTTCATGTTCTGTATCTGCCTCCTAAACACACTTTCAGTTGGTTCTGTGCTCTGCTCATGCAAAGTTTCTTTTAATGTCTATGTGATGGATGTACTCGTTACCCAGACTCCATCCAATTTTTACCATGGCCCTTTTATCTTTGGGTTCCCAAGCACAGATTTTTCGGGACAAGAAGTTGGTTTGTATTGTACAATTCAATATTGACCAGACACCCTTTCCTGTGAGCACAAAACATGACAGGCGTGGAAATATGCTCCCATAATTTCGTGATAATTTTTTCTCTCTGATGAGCCATGACTTCTAACTCTACCTCGCATAGCTTCTCTGCTTGTGTATACTAAAATCATTTTCATACTGTAATTTAAACATTATGGACTCAGACAATAACTGCAACACATAGAGCTGAAAAAACATGCACAAATTCTCACTAGGACGAAGGGAATTCCACATGACAAAAGGTACATAGTATACAGGATAGAGGGGACAAGATGGGTTTCCCCCGCAAACCCCCCCCCCCCGCCCCCCCCCAGCCCCACACACACACCCCCTCCTTCCCTTTTTCCTCCTCCTCTCCTTATCAGGAATTTGTGTGTAAAATGGAATATACAGAGTACTCCTAGGCCCACAAAGAGGACAATCTTGATCACACAATAAATTGTGTGCTAAACAACTAGGCTAGGGACTGTGGGTGACAAAGAGGACAGTCTTGATCACCCATAAATTGTGTACAAATCAACTAGCTAGGGACTACAGCCTTCAAAATAGCTTTGGACTGATGACATAGAAGACTTTGTTAAATTTTAAGATCAAAAGACCAAGAAAGCAGGATGCTCTTTGAAGACTTGATATATCAATGAATGAATATATTAAGGAGATTTGATCGGAAGAGAAGGGGCATACAGACATCTTTATCAAGGTTAGGAAATCGATCATAGAAAATCTGCAAATTTATGTAGAAAGAAACTCATATACACACTCCGATTTGCATGGCAGGGTATGGGAAGCATCTTGAATTTGTTCGAGGAAAGAGGAGTAAGGAGAGGAGGTAGGGTAGGAAGAGGAAGAGGAAAGCAAGGAATGCCACTATGGAAATGGAAATGAAAGAGAAATGCAAGTTGACTCCAATGATACGACACACAATCACAAGTACAACCTTATATAATATAGATACTCGACATTGAGTACCAAAGTGCATATGGGATATCTCCCAATATGACACATGGCATCCATAGGACACACTAGATTAAAACACACATAAAACTCACTCATCTTGACTCCATTTCCTAACACCCCCCATGGAGTAAAGGTGAGGGACTACTGGAATGGAACCGAGAACGGAACATGGCAATAATGGGATCTACTAATCTGTGCACCCCATGTAACTCAGAGACTAAAGTCCGAGCATATTGAGAGGTTGATTCAAGCACTCTCATGGCTTGAGACTCAACATGACTCAGAGGCTCATGTCTTAGCATGGCTACATGACCCATTCATAGGTCTAGGGGCTACACCAACATCTTGGAACTCGGCTAGGCCTAATTTAAAAAACCCATGAGGCTCCCACAATACATCCCCTCCTGGCTCCAAAACAGGACTAATTAGTGACATGGAGCCACACATAACAAAGCAATACATTATTTTAGGAGGACTATCCAAGGTGGAGAACTCAAGGAGACAAACACTCGTGAGATTATTACAATCATTTTTGGGAAAATACCCAGGGCAGAGTACCCATGACTCATGGACAGGTTTAGAAAACAAAATCATCCTCATCTACCTCTTGAGTAAGAGCATGAGTTGGTGTCGGGATGTTTTCTTATTTTTCACTAACGGCAGCTACAACCAAGTTAGCATGGTCCTTGGATTGTTGCTTGGCAAGCTTATGAAAACAACAATTCTCTGTATGGCCAAGCTTCTTACAATATGTATACTTCAGAGGCTTGAATTTGTTTTTACCCTTAGAAAACAATGCCACTTTCTCATGGTCATCCTTATGTCTTCTTCATGATCAATAAGCATCGCAACCATCTTCATCAACCACACGAAGTGTTGGAATAATGTCACAATATTTAGGCTGGAATAATGTCACAATATTTAGGAATATCCTCAATGCTAGAAAGGAGGACAACAACCTGATCATCTTCCCCAATGGGGGCCTTCAACGCAGCAAGTTGAGTGATGAGAGATTCCATATGATTCAAATGTGCATTGAGAGAATCTTCATGCTTCATTTGAAGCTTAAAGAATACATGTCTAAGAAATACTTTGGAGTTGATAATTTTGTTACCAAATAGGCGTTCTAACTTTTCCAACAGTTCTTGTGCAGTGTAATCAAAATCTAAATTATGAATAACTTCATGAGACAAACCCAAACCAATAATAGCAAGAGCTTTGTCATTGATATTTTCCCATTGTAGGATTTTCTTCTCATCTGTTAAAGGCTTTTTGTCCTTTCCACTAACAACATTCCACACACCTTCCTTCATAAGAATAAGCCTCAGCTTGGTTTGCCATGTGGGAAAATTCTTGCCAGAGAATTCCTCAATGGTAATAGCAGACTTGAAAGCTCCATTTCAGCAAGAATGAAGCAAGAAGGAAGAGAGATATTGCAGACCTTCGATGTGAAGTAAACTCAGCAAATAGATGGAATCAAATCAGTCCCAACAGTAGCGAAAAATGAACGACCGAAAGTCCTACTCATGAATTGCAATCACCCAAGCTTCTTCGTGCCACGCAGCTGTAAACAGCCTCCCATCGATGCTTATAGGTCCACGCAATACTTATGAATTGGCTCCTCCGCACAGCAGACACGAACCAACTCCACAGTAGCACCTTGAATCAGAAATCCAATGCGCCTTCTCTTTGCAGGAACAAATCAGTTTCAAACGTGGCTTCTCCACACGGCAGCTCCATGAATCAGCACCAGCAGCCAAATCAGCTCCACGAATCAGCAGCTATGCTCGTACGTAGACAACACCAGTAGCCATCGTACACTCACAGCCAACGTGAGGAAGATGCCCGTGCAGCCAAATGAGGAGCGCCCATGAAGGGAAGAGAGAGTCAAGGTCACGTAGTATGATATGAAGGAGAAGGGAATGAAGAGGCTAAGGTAGGCTCTCCAAGAGGGAAGAGGGAGAGTAGCTTCCTTTGGCCTCCTTCAACCTCACTCCCTTGGAGAAGCAAGGAGGAAGGAAGAGAGGAGAGCTGGCTCTGATACCATGTGTTGGAGCAAAGAGGAGTAGGGAGAGGAGGTAGGGTAGGAAGAGGAAGAGAAAAGCAAGGAATGCAACTATGGAAATGGAAATGAAAGAGAAATGAATGAAAGTACTAAACCAATGAAAGACTTACATTGTGAAAGCTTGAAGTTGACTCCAATGATATGACACACAATCACAAGTACAACCTCATATAATCTAGACATTGGACATAGAGTACCAAAGTGCATATGGGATATCTCCCAATATGACACGTAAGATCACTGCAAGATCCTCTATGCTGAAGCAAAACTCCAAAAACATTGGGCAATCATCTCAAAGTCACTTGCCATGCAACAGTGATAGGTACCATCCCCATCTGCTTCAGCCAAGGTCCAATCATGCCCAACCAAATATCTTTCATTGCCGGAGGCTGGTTCATATTAGACACCAAAACCTATTGAGCATCTTTTGTAAGCCTATTACTCCAATAAATGTCTCTCCAATGAGTGGGTCCAAGGGGCAGGGACGCTAAGTGTGGGTGACTACCAATATGAGTGGTGTACGAGAGAAAAGGCTTCCATATTGTCTTGTCAGATTGCTCTACATAAGCAGGCTAGAACCACTATCCTTGGTCCTAGTGTACCTCTCTAGAAGAATGGCTCTTGTAGAGCTAGAGTCTCCAATGGTTGTTCTTGAGGGGTTTGGGGTCGATGGACCAATGTTTCCACAATCTCCCATGATTCTAATCCTATGCCATTACAATGAATCTAGCACATAGTTAAGGCTTCCCAGAGCGCTCGAGATGAAGGGTCCCGCCCAAACCTATTTTATAGATGACAAAAGGGCATGTCCTGCAAGATTCATTCTTTCTCCATTTGAATTGATAGAACATAAAGCAGACTCGAAGGGGGACTCGAGCCTTGGCAAATTGTCCCATCCAATTGACCTCCACCTTTGGTATCTTGATTCCCTCAACTTAGGCCCTCACACCACACCTTTGAAATGGCTTCTTATGGGACGCTCCTGTAGGAACAAGAATGGAGATGGATTGTGAACACAAGAGAACAAGAAGTAAACGCAAGTGAACTTCAATTGAAATGTTCAACCAAATGAAGTACAAGTACTTGGTATATATAGTCCAAGTACTAATACTCAAAATAGACTAAGTCCTAGTCTATCCTACACCATCGTATCATTGTATATCTCTACAAATCCCCCCTCAATGATATAGCTGAAGTACTCTGGAATGATGTTAAAAGTACCTAAAGTACCATGGTTACACAAATTCATCCACATGTAGATATAGCAACCTATGGGAGTACAAAGAAAAACAATGTCATTTTACAACCCCCCTTGACATTGTTTGAATGTCTCTGATCCCCAAGCCGCGTCGATGATGTGCGAAGAGAGGCGCTAACAGGCTTTTCGTGAAAGATATCTGCCACATTGTCCTCAGTGGAACAATATGTAAGATCAATGAAGCCATCCTGAATACCATCCCACACATAATGATAGTGATTTTCAATGTGTTTCATGCGAGCATGAAGATAGGATTGTTGCCTATGGTGATGCAACTCTGGTTGTCACAAAAGATCGAAGATGCCTCACCATCCTGAGCATGATGCAAATCATGCAGGAGCTTCCTTAACCTCATACATTTCATAGTGGTTGCGTTTGCTGCTTTATATTCAGCTTCACTGGAGGAGAGAGAGACGCGGCTTTGCTTCTTACCGAGCCATGATATGCACGCGGAGCCCAATGAGAAGCAATAACCTGAAGTACACTTGCGGTCATCAATGTCCCCTGACCAATCTAGTCTGAAAAACCACTCAGCAATACATCACCATATGGAGCATAATGCAGCCCATAAGAGAGTGTACCATGTACATATCTGAGAACCCTTTTGTTGTGTTCCAATGCGTGGCTGTGGGATAATGCATGAATTGACTGAGTAACCCTGTGACATAGGCAATGTCTGGTCTAGTGGAACATAAGTAGATAAGACTACCCACTAGCTGCCTTAGACCATCGTTGACACATACGATCACGTTCGATGCGTACCGTTCGATATTAGTACGGTACTAAATGAACTAAAAAATCTTAGGCGTACGTCCGATGGTACGTTCGATACCCAAAACAAAAGACAAAGATTTTAGAGTTTTGGAGTAGGTACTTGTACAAGCTTTAAAACTTGTACAGAACATGTAATATAGGTGCTTGATGGAGATAGAGAGAGAGAGATGAAGATGCTTGATGCAGCTTGAGCCTCGTCACTTGTTGGAGATGGAGAAGGGAGAGTCGAGACTAAGTCGGAGGTAGATGGTTAGTGTGAGATCATAGTGAGGAGAGAGGGGTTTTATATGGAACCTTGCCATTTGGGAGGCCCAAAATCAGTTTGGTAGAACCACCACCAATACAAAACCAGTCATCCAAAACAAACGAACGCACATTTATTTATTTATTTTTTTAAAACATACCGTACGGAACGTACGGAATGTTCCGTACGTTAAACAAGGGCAACCATGCCTTAGAGTGTGCCATCAAACTTTTCAGACTCATCATGCTTACTCAGCTTCATTCCCTTTTCCAATGGAGTGGCCACATGTTTACAATTCTCCATTTTAAATTTCTGCAAGAGGCCCTTGGAATACTTTGTCTGTGACATGTTGATCTCCCCTTGGGTCTACCAAAACTCAATGCCAAGACAATAGTGAAGTAATCCCAGATCTGTCATATCAAATGTCTAACATAAGACGGATTTCAGTGCTGCAATTTTTTGCAAATTACTACCAGTGAGTATAATGTCATCCACATATAAATGACCAAATCTGTGTTTTCTTGGTGAACATAGAGATTGGGCTTCGTATGTGTACTCACAAAGCCCTAGGACAGCAAAAACTGATGTATCTTGTGATACCATGCACGAGGTGCTTGCTTGAGCCCATATAATGGCTTTTTCAGCTTGCATACCTTGTGCTCTTGTCCCTCCATCACAAAACCTTGGGGTTGTTGCACATAGACCTCCCCTTTGATATCCCCATTCAGAAAGGCAGTCTTGACATCCATCTGAAAGACTGGCCAACCATAATTTGCCGCTAAGGAAATGACACAACGAACGGTAGTCATTCTGGCTACTGGAGCAAAGGTCTCCTCATAGTCAATTCCTTCTTCCTGAGGATACCCTTCGGCAACAAGACGGGCCTTGTGTTTCTTAACAGTACCATCTGCATGATACTTGACTTAGTAGATCCATTTAACCACATTCTTGCCTATAGAAGGATCAACCAAATCCCATGTACCATTTTTCTCAATGGATCTAATTTCTGATTTCATGGCTTCCTGTCATGCGGGATGTCCTTGGGCATCCTCAAAACGTTGAGGTTCTGATTCAGCTTCCATCACTGTAGTCATCAAGGCAAAAATGATTTGATTATGAGCACTTTTGGTGCTGGCCCTGGTCTAGCATTTGCAAGAATCAACCTAGCCCATCTTGGAACTGATTTTTCACATGTACCGCTGGCTGTACCACTGGGAATAGCAACTGGAAGTGCACCCGGAGTTGCATCCTTTGCACGATGGTGATAGTGCTTCCAAATATTGGGTTGTCCCTCTCCATGAGCTGGCTACAAGTCTAAACCATTTGAGGGAGAAACACCCTCAACATGTGGCAACTCAATTGAAGTCTAAGAGGTAGAAGGTCTTCGAAGGAACATAGTGGTAGGGAGAGCAGCAAGCTAACACTAGGAACGAAAAGGAAAGATAGCAAATATAATGAAATGGAAATAAAATGGCAAGGAAATGAAAGCAATGAATAAGTACTTACATGTAGACCAAAGTAGCTTGTACTTGTATGAGTTGAGGGATTTGACAAGTGACAAGTACAATGTCTTTATAGGATAGGCACACACTAAGTACCAAATGTATATGGGATAACTCCCAATATGACAGAAGTGGCAGCTCATTAAGGATGGCTTTCTCCCACCTAAGCTAGCTGCCCACGTCTCACTTCCAAGGGCGTAACTCACTACGCAAGCAAGCCACAGTATGCAAGCAAGCTCCAAGTGCGCCATCTTTTATGCTCTATCCAATGGGGCTCTCTTTAATTTCAACAAACCACAGGACGCAAGCAAGCTCCAAGAAGAGAGAGCCCAGTTACAAAAGAAGAGAATGCCACCCATAAAGCATTGTCTCTTAAAATTGCAACTATCTTGCCTCTTTGTTGTAATTCTTGGTTTTCAGAAAGCAGAATTGGAAGAGAGCAAGCTCCAAGAAGAGAGAGCCCAGTTACAAAAGAAGAGAATGCCACCCATAAAGCATTGTCTCTTAAAATTGCAACTATCTTGCCTCTTTGTTGTAATTCTTGGTTTTCGAAAGCAGAATTGGAAGAGAACAAGAGAGTCAATTTTCATAGCTCTTGGTCTGCAAAAGAACGATTGAAAAATTTGCTTTAGAAATTCATGCTCATGCGATTGTACATGGAGAACGTTGGTTTGGTTGTAAAGTAGATCATTGCATATGGAGAACGTTGATTGAAAACGGCTGTAGAGCAGTCTGGCTACTGAAATAGGTTGATTAATTAAGGCGATCAAATTCTAGCGCTAAACGCCACTAATGTGTTTTCTATCACTCTCCTGTGGCACTCCTAGACACCTAGTACTATGAAACTCATACTAGGACTCACTAGAACACTCCAAAATTGACTGAACTTGACTCCATTTCCTAACACCCCCCATGGAGGAAAGGTGAGGGACTAATGGAATGGAACCCAAAACAAGATCTATGATGGTCATCGGATTGTGCAATGTCTGAACTAGACATGGCTCCCATGCAATCTCATAGGCTAAAGTCTGAGCATGGTAGTCTGAGCATGGTTCAGAGGTTAGACTGAGCATCTCATGGCTTTACGTCCCAAACATGACTTAGAGGCTCATGTCTTAGCATGGATGCATGACCAACTCAAAGGTCTAGGAAACCAGAGCACCAACATCCTGGAACTCAAATGTCAGGCCTGATAGATAGATCCATCTAAGACCAATACAGAGTAGGTTCCCTCAATACATCTCCCCTTGGCTCCAGGGACTAATGAGGGACATGGAGCCACACACAAGAAAATAAACAAATGAATACATCATTTTAGGAGACTATCCCAAGGTAGAGAACCTTTATTGACTCAAGAAAACCATAATTGCATTCATTTTGGGGGGTTACCCAGGGAGAATACCCTTGACTCAAACATATAAAAAATAGGAAATATGTCATTCATTTTATGCATAGCAAGGGCAGAGAACCCATAAAACATCTCCAAGTGGCTGCCTGCACTAATGTCCACATCCCTTGTCAATGAAGATCATGGCGAGAATGCCCTGAACGATATGTTGATGTTGGCCATGGGAGCAGCTACAAGGAGCAATCACATGACGAGTCTCAAAATTTCGCGATGTGAGTCACCAAGATCAGAGCAGAGCCTCAAATTTGAGCAATTATGCCTAAAGGAGGCAAAATGCCCAAATGAATGTTAATTGAATTTTGAGAAATTCCCAAAAAATTTACATGTCAAAGACTTCAATTAGGACAAAGGATTGTAAAAGTCAAAAAAGCCCTAAATTTTGAAAATTAGGGTTTTTGCAAAAATTAGGGTTTCTTTCAAAAATTAGGGTTGGTAAACAACTGGTTGAAATAAGCAGAGTTGTAACCCCAAGTGTAGCTCAAGACAAAAATTCCAAAATCCCCAAAAAAATTTTAAGAAATGGGAAAGAAATTTGAAATTAGGACAGTTTGGGCAGGCATATCTTCAAATACCCATATCTTTCCGTAGAAACGTCGGATTGAAATCCTGTTAAAAGGAAAAATGTAGCTCTCAATGAGATCTACATTTTACTCTTTTGGCTCCACTTCAAATTCGATGTCGTTTGGTTTGCAAAGATGTCATAAACGTTGCGACCCTTATTTGTTGACGTGGCACGGGCAGCTTCAATAGTGACGAGGAGACTGATGGCAGAAATGGTGGACTGGAAAACCACTCTCTGTTGGTTGCTACAGCAAGAAACAGCTCACCAGTGAGGCTAAGGAGTAGAGGTAGAGGAGCTCAAGAGAGAAGAGGGCCTTCCAAGGAGGAAGAGGCTCAAGTAGCTTCATTGGCCTCCCTCACCTCAATCTCTTGGAAAGAGAAGGAGAAAGAAGGCTAGGAACATGGCTCTGATACCACATGAAGGAACATAGTGGTAGGGAGAGAAGCAAGCTAACACGAAGAACAAAATGGAAAGATAGCAAACATAATGAAATGGAAATAAAATGGAAAGGAAATGAAAGCAATGAACAAGTACTCACATGTAAGCCAAAGTAGCTTGTACTTGAATGAGTTAAGCGATTTGACATGTGACAAGTACAATGCCTTTATAGGATAGGCACACAAACACTAAGTACCAAATGTATATGGGATAACTCCCAATATGACACATGGCACTCCTAGACACCTAGTACTATAAAACTCATACTAGGACTCACTAGAACATTTTAAAACCGACTCAACTTGACTCCATTTATCCAGAGGTGTATCATCATGTGGAGGCAAATCCTCATTGATGGGCTGCATGCTATCATGCTCAGCAATGCTTATGATTACTTTCCTTGAGGCTAGATCATAAAGTCTGAAGCCTCTACTTTTAGTGCTATACCCCACAAAGATGCATTTAGTGCTCTTATCATCAAGCTTGGATCGATTCCGAGCCGGTACCAAAGCATATGCAACTAACCCAAATACCCTGATATGATTCACCTTGGGCTTATAGCCATAAAATGCATCAAAAGGCATCCTGTCAACCAATGCTTGTGTAGGGCATTGATTCTGAATATATGTGGCTATAACTATTGCCTCACCCCAAAATGCTTTTGACATTTTCTTAAATTTTAGCATACATCGTGTCATCTCCATGAGAGTCTTGTTCTTCATCTCTGCAATCGGATTGTGTTAAGGCGTGTATGGCACTATTTTGTGATGCCTTATCCCATTCTCTTTTAAGTACCCTTCGAAGGCATTTGAGTGTACTCTCCCCCATTGTCGGAATTAAGTGTTCCAATTCTAGAATTGGTTTGGTTCTCAGCCAAAGCCTTGAACTCCTTGAACCAATTGAACAATTTAGATTTGCATTTTATGAGAAAGAGCCACGTGAAGCTAGAATAGTCATCAATGAATGTAACAAAGTACCGATACCCTCTATGGGTAGCTACATTCATTGGTCCACAAACATCACTATGCACAAAAACCCTGTGTGCTCTTACTGAACTTGGGCCATCATTTTTGAAAGGTAGGCAATGTAACTTCCAAGTGCACACCTCTTGAGCGGGCTGCTGTAATTTTGGCAAACCTTCAACCATATTATGATTATGCATGTATGCCAAAGCTTTGTGATGCACATGACCAAATCTAGCATGCCATAAATCACTAGGAGTAGCATACAAGACAGCCAAAGCATGCTGATTATAGGGCTGAGCATGAAGCTTGTAAAGACCCATGCTGGCCTCATAAGAGTATGTAGCCACAATCTCATACCCTTTCTTTGGATCCTTGATCCTGCATTGATCATCCTGAAATTCCACGAGCATGTGCTGATCATGGGCCATGGATGGAACTGAAACGAGATGTTTTCTCAAGTCAAGAACATTCCAGATGTCACGGACATACTTTTTCTTTCCTGAATCTAGAAGGATGGGAACATCTCCCACTCCTTTGATGTCCTGAGATGCATGTAACCTGCCTGCCATAAACAGGTTTGATTTCTTCAAACCACTCTTTTGTGTGAGTCATGTGCTTTGATGCACCACTATCTAAATACCAAGTATCTATGGCAGAAAATGAAGAATCACCAGATGAAGCATGAAGAGCATCATAGCATGGTGAAGCTTTTGCATTCTCAGCTTGACATTCCACATACTTTTCAACTTGTCCCAAGCACTCTTTGCATGCTTTCACGACTTAATGGTTGACTTAATGTGCGTCTTCATCACTGATAATGCAATCAAAGACAAAGCTTGGGCATCCCTGCAATCAAACCTCTTTTGATCCTCCGTGGTAGCAACCTGGGTAGTGCTAGTAGGACCCTAGTGGAAGGTGCATTCCTGCTAGGTCCACCAGGTCGAGTCTCATCACCATTCACAATGTCCCATAAGCCAACCAAAATATTCTTGAGCCGTTGCCAACCAAAATATTCTTGAGCGTGAACAACCACAAAGCATAGTTGGGTCCATCTAACTTCTTGGTACCAAAATTCTCATTGAGAGACATGATTGAAAGCTCAATAATGAGGGCAAATGTACCTGCAAATAAAATGCAACTGAAAGACAACTGACTACTATGCAATCACTGCAATGGCATACACTGACAGTGGCTGCTCTGAAATAGTAGAGAAACTGCCCAAAAGTATCTGCCCAAAACACAATCCCTTCCTGGATACAAAATGCAATCAAGCAATAGATTTCTGCCCCAAAAGTATCCTAAATCACAGCCAAACACTGGCTCAAAAGGCAATGCCAAACACTAGCTCAAATTGCAATGTACTTCTGCCCCAAAATCAGCTTGAATCTCAGCCAAACACTGGCTCACAATGCGATAGCAATTTCTTGCTCAATAGGCATCCAAAATGTGCATAAACCTTGAGCCAACACTTGGCTTCGAAATGCACAACACTTGAGCTGAAATAACCCCAAAACTGTCCAATAGCACCTGTGCAATGCAATCTGCAAGATACCTATGCGGATCAATAAGCTGAGGCAGGTACGCAGGTCCGGGGAGCAGAGGCAATGAGCTGGTACAGGAGCAGGGAGCTGGCTGTGCAGGATGGTATGGTGAGCAGACAGCAAGTGTGCGGATCAATGTACGGATGGCCGGCTGTACGGGTAGCTGCACCAATGTACGGATGGCGGTACTGCAGCTATGGACATGACTGCTAATGGCGGGTTGTACAGACTGTACGGAAACAGTCCTAGACTGGTACGGCAAGCTGCAGGTGTACGATCTGTACGAAAACAATTCATGCCGTTGTACGGGCTGGTACGGTTCCTCATTATTAACAAAGAGTTTGTTTCTAGAGATCCAGATGAATCAGATTGCGTTGGCTTTAATCTGTGTCCAATCTTTTCTCTTGGTCTTGCAAGAACCCCTTAACAAAATGGCACTTAGAGGCTCCCCTACTAAAGGGTTGAGCGTGGCCTTAACAACCAATGTAGCTGCCAGTTTCCGTGTAGCTACTGTTATGTCAACAATCCCGAATTCCTCTTATTTTTTGTCCTTTGCATAGAATGACCATTTGACTTGGGAGATCTTCCTCCTGTGTAAGCCTCCACCCAAAGGAAAGATGTACACATCTTAATAAACTGGTTCACCCCTTCTAATAGGGGGCACAGCATGAGAGAAAGAAAATGGCCATTGCGTAAATACAACGATTTGGGACCATTTTTCTACTAGCGAGATTATCTTGAAATGCATTCCATTTTTGCACTTTGGCCTAGAATCTTGTTTCAAAATGGATAGGAATTCCCAAAAGCCTTTATACTATTCCTTTCTTAAAGTTTTGGCATCTCATAGCATGAAGAAAGGTTTGGTCCTCAGAGAGTCGGGGACAATAGGCTGTTTGGAATTATTGATGAGAGATCTTGATGCAAGACAGAATGTCTAGGCAATCTATCATCTTTGCAGCATATTCTCTTTCATTTCTTGGAGTGAGGGTTGTGTCGTTTGCAAACTATTGATTCATCAGCTGCTGAGAACCATCAGGCAATCAATACCATTGATTTGACTCTTCTTCACCTCGTTTCTAAGAGCCATCCCAAAGCATCTGCAACAATGGAAAAAGAAGAGGGGCAATGGGGCAACCCTATCTCATTGATCTCTTAATTGGGAAGGGTTAAGACATCTCCCCATTGATCTCTATCTTGGCTGAACTATTAGAGAGGAGGAGACTTATGTAAACATGTATTCTGCTTGGACTACTTGGCATGTTCACATCATTTCCATAGGTGGATGAGAGCCTCAAGCATATGTTTTCCTTTAATGAAATCTTTTTGCTCAGATTGCCATCCTTTTCCTTATTCTGAGAGCCTATGTCTTAGCTAATTTTGTAGCTGTAGTGAAGCATGATTAGAAGTCTCTAGCTCTTGAGTTTCTTCATGTTTCCACCTTTTGGAATTAGCTTAATGATACCCCCATTGAGGCGAGTAGGGAGAGATCCATTCGAGAGGCTCTCTTGCTAGACTTCAAGTAGGTAAGGTCCAACTACTTGCCAGAATATTCAGTTGAACTCTATGGGGAGTCCCATCTTCTCTAGGAGTTTTGCCGTTCGCCATGAAATTAGCAGTCTCTTCCAACTTCTTGAGAGTCATTGGTACTTCCAGCTGTAATAAGTCTACTTTAGCAACAGATTGGTCTTGGCCCGTTGTCACTTTGATCTAGCTTGAAGTACAGAATGATTAACTTCAGTCTCTATTGCCAGCAGCTTCTTAAAGTTATCCACAATGACCTCAGCATTCTCTGCCCTTGAGGGGCAATGTGAACCATCTGCCTATTTCAGCATGGGTATCTCTTCTTGGGATTCCTTCTATTTGATAATTATGAATGTTTCTTTTGTGGGTCTATCTATTTTCCCTACCCTTGTCTTTCACATCTTTTCGAAGGGTGGTTTTTGTCCTTTCCTTCTTCATGCCCATGTTTGTCTTCCTTCCTTGGAAAGCCTACTAGTGAGCACTTTCCCTATGGAAATTTAGGCCAATCACCTTAGCTAACCGACCACCCGGCTTAATGATGCTTGAAAGTGACGGCTTGGCTCCTAGGCTCTGGATGGAGGTTAGACTTCATGATAATACTCTAGCACTTGGTTTTCCATGTTGCTGCATTTGGGGGATATGTTCAGTTCAAGTCATATTTTTTTAATACACTGAACCGGACATGCCTTTGTGAACTTTATCATGTTAGTAAGAGACACCAATTGATTTATTCCATAGGAGGCATGACACCCTATCAAAATAGAAGCTCATATAAATAATTCCTTTGAATGATGTAATATCTAATATGCTTGGTCATGTTTGTGTCGCACTTGAGGATGTGACATTGAGGATCCTAAGCCCACATGCATTGGGATACTGCAGTGTATTATTGGTGCATATTTACCATCATGTGCTCCGAGTACTCCTCATGCTCATGCATGGGCTGCTTGTCTCTATTATTTTAAGGGATTAGCTGATTATCAATCTAATATGGTCAACCTAGCCTCATGCATCACATGCAAAAGGATGGTGCCTTATTCTTATTGTAGATGTCTTCCAGCAAATACACAAAACAAGGTAGCTACAAGTATATTTACTTTTCAAGTATACTTATTTCAATTATATTACTATACTTGAAAGTCTCCTTTGGTTCTTTTGGCCTCCTCAATGCATTGTCACTAGATGATTATCATGAGATATGTCAATTCCAACGATAGTTTTCTCTACGTAATCTTGCATCAATTTCTACCTGTTTAGCGACACTATGGTAATCTTGTTGTCTACCTATAGCATATTGAAAGATAACCCTAGCAATGATAGTAGCTCACTGCATGATATACATTTACTTGTATTATACAAATGTGTAAATTCATGAAGATGTAGTTGGCCAATCTATTTGTCAATGTGCTCGATGTTTCCGGAGCCTTAGATGCACAAGGATCTGTTATGTACATGCAAGTGTTATTCGTACGAGGCCTCAAATCACCACAGCATAACGTTATACATGAGGAAGAGAGTCAACAACGTGGAAACTCTGGGTCAATGAAATCAAAACTGAGAGGCATCAATGAATCTCAATGAAAAACAAGTCGAGCGAGGCTTGGGACATTTGAGCGAATTATGTGATGCATGGCTGCTTGTTGCAGACATTGTTTGTTCTTTATTTTTTATAAGAAGGGTTAGATCAATGATAGGTTTGGTTAGTTTAACCTTACATGTGGTTAGTTTAATTCCAAAGGCTAGGCAAATCAAAAGGCATTTGGACTGGAGCTCAACAGGATACCCCAGCATGGGGAGGAGACAAAGGCTTTGTATGGTTACCCAGAGGCACCTCCACGAGATATCTAGGCTTCCAGGTTGGCATTGAGGTGTCCGCGATGCAACAGTTTGCCCCAGTTCTTGAGAGTATCCGGAGAAAGCTAGCCTACTGGAGTACGGCTAGACTATCTTTGGCCGGAAGAGCGCTAGTACTCAACCAGGTTCTACTAGCGACTATGTGGTATGTTGCGTCATGTTGGTGCTTTCATGCTGACTCGATTCGTCAAGTGAGGAGATTGCTTCGGAACTCTCTGTGGAGTGGTGGTGATGGTTCTGAGGACACTAGGGCCAGAGTTTTATGGGATACTATCACTTTACCTTTCTCGCAGGGAGGACTTGGGGTTCTTGATCCGGAGATGCAGAGCAGAGCCCTTTTAGTCAAACTTCTTGTTAGAGGTTTGACTCCAGGAGATCAGCCGTGGAAGCAGTTCCTACTGCATGGGATTCACCAGTGCACCCCCAGAGCAGCAGGTCAGTGGGCAGGTAGAGTCAGTTGGATCTTCCTAACGGACCAGCATTCTCAGCCTTCCTCACCACTTGTGAAAAGGCTTGTTCAGATATGGGATCATTTTCGATAGCACCTCATCAGAGCAGTTCCCTCCTCCAGAGAGGAAATTGCTCGACAGCCACTTTACCATAACCCCCTAGTTCGGTACCAGAGATCTTCCCTTGGTACAGAACTTAGGACTCCCTTGGCCAGATGGCATGCTCAGGGGGTTGTGACAGTCGGAGATTGGTTCAGGGGAGGTGTGGAGATGTCAGAGGAGGTGATCAGAGATAGACATGGGCCACTTGGACAGATTGCTACCACCAGATTACTGATCATGAGAGCTATTCCTCAAGAGTGGAGGGATGTACTTACAGATCCAGCCTATGTTGATCCCATTTCTACTTGGTCAGGTTGTTTTAGTGAGGTTGGGCTATGTATTGGAGTTCGCTTAGGACCGGCACCGTTTATTTATTTTGAGACGGACTCCTCTCACAAATTGTATCCCACTCAGCCCCTGGATCGTCAGGAGCTTCTTTGGCAGAGAGTCAGGGTCATTGGTTGCCTGGGTAAGGAATGGGCCACCGATCCTTCCAAGTTGACCATTGCAGAGGATATTAGATGGAGACTTTGGATTTTTCAAGGTCGACCTCTTGCGGAGCTTGACTGGGACCCAGGTGAGTGGGCATGGCCTGCTCCGATGGCAGGCGTTGTCCTCTACCTTTTTTCCAGTACTCGACGAGGGCAGGTTACAGGCTTCAGCAGAGAGACTCTCATCACTTTCCATCTGCCTCCCAGCATTGGCACGCACAGGGACTTACTGCAGAGCTCTTGATGAGCTACTGGACCCACTTTTGGGGCATCAGTAGAGCCAGGAAAGTCTCCTACTTTCTTTGGCTCACTATACATAGGGGCATACCTGTGGGTACTTGGCTCCAGCAGATGGGTAGACCCTCCTTGTGTATGCGTTGTCAGCTTGCAGAGGAATCTAGCAAGCATTGCTTATGGAGTTGCACCAGCTCTAGAGTGGTATGGACAGGTATCTTTAGGTTGTTCTCATATGTTACATCTGAGTCTTTTCTGATGACTTGGGGCGCTGCTCTTTGGGGGAGAGGATCTGGAGCCTTTACTCTCTTTGAGTCAGAGCCAGGAGACCTCGGTTTCTTCATGCAGCGTCGCCAGAGACGGGGTCCCACAGAGGCCAGCATCATGGAGCCGCAGGATTTACTTTTGGTGCCGGTACCAGCACAGGATTCCATGCCTACTTTAGCTGCAGGGTCAGCCTGGGAGGTGATTTCCAGCATTACCCTATGGCGGATATGGTGTTCGCGATGTTCTTTTGTCCTTGGGGACCATTTATGCACGGAGGCTGACACTCTCGCTTCCATTTGGGCAGAGATTATCTTCACTCTTAGGAGTCAGTGGGAGCGGTGTACAGGCACCTCTTTGGCAGCTCGTGGGAGACTTATATCCTTCATGAGGACATGGGACTGCTCTTTATTTTTTCACTTGACCCCTTTTGGGATGTCGTGGCATTTTAGACCACCTCCATGGCTTTTTTGCCACATTGTTGAGGCTAGGGATAGAGTACTTTCTCTCCCACCTGTTGTATGATTTGTTTTGAATGGAATATATCACTCTTTATTTAAACTATGGTAGCTAGGCTAATCCGAGTGGTTTTCAGCCCTAGATGGTTGTGACCACCTGCATGTTGCTTGTGTAGATAAAATGAAACTGAAACTTGCCCACTTTGGATTTAGCTTCCAGAGCCCTTTTGATGAACCAAGATTAAGAGCCTCTATTTTGTACATCACCTCCTCTTGGGGTGTTTTGCGCTCTTGTATTGGCCACTTGGGAGACTGGTACGGTATTCTCTCTTGGGACGATCTAATGGTACATAGGACACAAGGGCCAAAGTGACCTGGAGCACTACCATCGTAGCGTTGCATGAGGCAGGCCTCAGCAATCATTAGAGCCTAGCGATAGTTGAGAGCATCCCTCATGCGGAGTCCTCTTGAAACTCAGGATGAGAGGGATAGACAACCATCATGCGGAACGAGTTTTTTTATTGAGGACTTAGGATGCCCACTAATACATATAGTGGTCTAGATGGGAGAGAGTTGCCCTCGCCCAAGTGTCACATTATAGCCAGATTTTACGAGGCTTTCATGCAGATTGACACGGCTATACCCTTGATTGAATACAAGGAGCAGATTAGACTCTGGGCGCATAGGCTCATCAACTACGTGTCTTCTCAGCCAGAGGAGTCCCTTTACATATTATTTGCATCCTTTGGGACTGGGGTTTTTATCAGCTTCAAGCTCATCTTGACATTATGACAAACTCTTAAAATTCATGATATCAGGCAATTTTTTGCACCTGACAACTGGCTTTTGCGCTCCATACAAATTGTGACTAAGACAATAGGCCCCTACAATGATTGCAATTTACACAAAAATCTCCTACAAGAATAGCGAGTTGATCTGGGAGCTTAATCTTGCAACATTTGCACTTTTTGGCCTCGTCCACCTGGTGATTCTTAAATTATATTTCTATTTGTTTTCGTTTTGCACTTTGGATATTTAGAGAAATTATGGATCCTTTTTAACTCTTCCTAAACATTGTTTAGCTTTCTTGTAGTTCAACAAGGCTCTTGAAAACATTGTCGGACTTTAAAAGTCACTTCACCCAATAATTTTTGCATTCAGATATTGCAAAACTAGGTTTGTCTTGAAATTGTGTCTTTTGTACGTTGTTGTAGGTTATCACACTGAGCTTATTCAAAAAGTAGTTGGAAGAATTGATAAAGTCACAGGATTTCTTTTGGTATACCCAACTTGTTGTCTCCATGTCCTTGAGGTATCATGCTAAACATCATTGAGGTCTTTCCCATGATGCAAGAAGAATTCACACAAGTTCTTAAGAGACTTTCATGTTAATTTTATGAGTTTTTGCATCTTAACGAAGATATTTCACACAATGGAACGTTGTGTGCGTTGAAATCACCCTATTTGAAGCCTTGCAAAATATCCTCTCTAGACCTTTGGCATATCTTCTCTACTTCTCACCACCGCCCTGTTGCAATATCTCCTATTATAGCTATTGTGTATGTAGCACATTGGCCTACCATTCTCAATTCTACCTTCCCTTGCTTTTGTGCAGCCATCATATTGCTTGATTCTTGTGGCAGAGGACACCTTTTGCGCTCCTTCTAGGCTGCCTCACAACCCTAGGCTAGCTGTTCAAAGGCAGCCTCTAGCTGCTCCCTCTTTTCTGCACCCATTTCCTTCCTAGTTCCATCTCCTGTCCGTCTTTGTCAACACCTGCAGCCCTTTCCTTCGGCTGCGGTTTCGCTGTGGTTTTTGGTTCTCCTACTCTATCAACTCGATGCACACTTAGAATACCATCATGGAGAAACAACTTTTTGCGAATGATCGAGCTATTTGCTACTTTCTATCAATAGAGGATTGAAATACATTCGTTGGCTTTACCATAGTTTTGAAATGTGTCATTGCTATAGCTTCTATCTGCTATGCTTTCGTTTACTTTATCTTGGCTGAGGCATCCCGTTCCTTACTTTCTTTTCTATGCCGTTGGCCTATGAAACTTTACCCCATAAGCCTCAACCCCAACATAGTGAAATGGTTGTATAGCTTGTAGTGGAGGAGAGTTTTTTTTTTCCATGAAAAAGACCTCTATTAAGGATGAAAAACACCTTCAAGAGCAAGCTCGAAGCGGAAGTACATCATGCATGGCATGAACAAAAAGGCCACCCAAAATGGGTCAATAGAGAACCCCAGTATAAACCGGAAAGATAAGGTAGAGGCTGAAAGTGCCACCTCAATCCTTCTATAGTCTCAGAGAAGAAAGGAGAGCCCCTCCATTCCCTAAGGAAAATATCCTGGCAGAGGCTGTTGGGAGGAACCCTACATGGTTGCCCAATTGGCCGTCAAAGTGTGTATGGTATCAGTCCAAATACTGGCCATGGTGTGAGAGGGATGGACCTAATATCCATCAAATGCCTTTGTGCATTTGGCTCTGTAGGTATGCCACACTGGAATATTCGCCAGTATCTCGAGGTATCCATAGAAGCATGCACTAGTCTGAAAGGGGAGAACGGAACATCATCTAGAGAGCAATACTCAAATGTCGCCGAACCGAGATAGACCATGTTGAGTTCTACCTCTCAAAGAAGACCGGAGGCCCTGAAAGAGAGACCCAAGAAATAGAGCCCTAGGTCATAGAGAAACTGGAAGAAGCAAAGGTACTGAAGATCCTAGCAATCCATGACCCTCGCATGTCTGCAATCCCATAAGCAATGATGAATGATGCAGCGAGGACAAGTAGAGTCTTTCCCGAACCTGGACCTCCACATGTTCATTGCAATCCCTCCATGAGTAGACAGCCAAAAGAATAGATTGAGTTTTCTATTCCCGAGGGATTTCCAGAGTCTTCTCCAAAAGACTCTCTACAAGTCAGTAGAAATATGGAAGTTCTCCCAATGAGGGCTTCTGGAGGGCGTTGAGCCTCTACAACTGATCTGAAATTTCCTAGCATTACTTACAGTATAACAAAAGAAGGGGCGACTTTTCTCTCGGTGCCCTGCATCAATCCACTCCCACTCTCCGGGATCCCATTGTAAAAATTTAATGTAGATGCCTCCATAGAACCAATCCTCCATGAACCCAAAAGAGTAAGACATGGGTTTGGATCTACGTGCCACTCTGAATCCTTGCCATACTCCACAACCTATGATCCCGACAGGTTGAAAGGGAACGCCCAAGTGAATATTACCTAAAGATCTAGACAGCCTTCCACCTTACTAAACATCAAAGACCAAGGCATCCTCGTGCTGGTTTCCGAATAATGGAATATGCTACCAAATATGAAACCTGGCATCATCTCTAGCCAATGTATCTGGATTTGCTAAAAGAAGGGAGACATAAAAAACAATAGCTATACGCAAGACGGCATTTGGATCTATCTGCAATACCCTGTCTAAGTCAATTAGTTGTGTGACACTCTCTCTACTATGTCTCAGGCCATGAGTAGAGAAGAAATGCTTATTGATTTTGTCTCCCATGTGAATCCAAAAAGACTCCTGTGCATGAAAGGCATACTTAGCTCTGATCTAACACTGTCTGCTGATGAGCCCTTCTTGCAACAAGGTGCTCCTGAATCCAAGATTTTGTAGGACATTTCTGCTCTTCCCTCTATAGGGCTGCCAACTATTGGCGAAGACCAAACTCGTGTTTGTAGAGATATCTACGATGATATGGTGTTGTAGGCCATAACTAAACTATATGGCTGACCAGTACTTGGGTACTATATATACCAAGTAGTTGTATTGTTTCATTTGAACATTTCAGTTAGAGTTCACTTGTGTTTACTTCTTGTTCTCGTGTTCACAACTCTTCTCCATTCTTGTTCCTACAGTGTCTGAGAATCTCATGGCTCCTGGTACTCACGACCGAATGATAGACATCATAATACAAGACAAGCCTGCTGCCACATGTGAAGGGGGCAGCACTCCACCCTGCATATGAGACACCAAAATCCGTAAAACTACCTCTGTGAGATCCTCCTCTGCATAGAAGGCATTCAGAATCTTCATACTAGCAGAGCGACCTCTCCTATGAGGCTCGGAAATCATCAAAACCACTGGAAAGTGGTATGAGGTAGAAACCCTCGGAGAAATGCATACCAATCTACCTCTATCGTCAACATAAAATCTGTCAATGCGTGCATGGATGGGCATTTGAGGTCTCCTGTTCAACGATGAGAATAGGAGTGATTGTGGCTGAGTGTGAAAGGCATCATCTAACCAAAGGTCTCTGCCTTTAAACTAAAACAAGAAGGCATCCTAGGCTGCTCTCTCCAAAGAATACATGCCTCCCTCTCTACCCCTTCTTGTCTGAAGGCAACTCCACCATGTTGAAGTCACCTCCTATATAACCCATGAATCTAAAGGCCGAAGAGAGAAGTTCCTTCTACAGAAGGACATGGTCCCCTTGATTGTTGGGGGCATAGAGGTTGAGAAGACCCCAATCAAAAGAATGACCCACTGTGCTTTAGAGGGAGTGATGATACCATGCCCAACTACCAGGGAAAGAATAGAATCTAAAGCTGAAATGCAAGTCCCACTCCTTATGCCCAAAGTAGGTGACCAAAACGTGTGACTTGAAAGGAGTTTACCTGACTTTGCACAATCTCTAGCATCTAGCATGTGCTCCTGAATAAATAGAATGTCAATGGAACCCCTTGTAACACCTAGATGGAGCTGAGTTTGAATCACTGCCTACAACTGCCACCAAGGCCCTATATGTTCCAACTAACAATCCTCATCGATGGGAGGAAGTAGAATGGAACACCTTACCTAATATAGTGGCGGAAACAAACCCCTCCATGAGGGAGGACCTCCTGCTCAAAGAGTGAGGGAGGGAACCAAGTGGAGGAAAATCCACGGGGAAAAGAACTCATCTATGTGAGGAGGAAGACACCCTATCAAAAGGAATACCAATCATTGCCTCACTAAAGGTAGAGGGCACAAAATCCTCCTCAAGAAAATCTGCTAGATCCAAGGCAGAAAAAGAGTTCTTGTGAAATAGGCTTGGTGTTGGGGTACATAAAATCCCCGTATCCAAAGCTGGTGAAAGGGTATGCACTATCCCCTTCCCTCGTTTCATGAAGGAGGACGCAAATAAGAATTGGGCTGCTCGAAAGGACCATGACCATGAAGATCTACCGAGGCTCCAACGCTGGTCCTAGCCAAGACCGAATCGACAACAGTAATGGCTGGGTCAAGGTGAGGAGCTGCAATCTGGGCAGCATCCGTAGCAATAGTCTCTTGAGCTGTTCAAGGGGCAACAATAGTAGTCTCGGGTACAACTTTGGTCGCAGCCTGAACAAGGTCAGGAGTATTACTAGTTGCAACCAGAACAGGAATGTCTAAAGCCCCGATTGGTGAAGACAGTGCCAAAGGATCACTATGTCGAGGTCGGTGAGGAGCTGCACTAGAAGGCTTTTTGGGATGCTTCTTCTTTCTTGGGCAATCCCTTGCCCAAAGGTCCTACAAATCTTGCACCGATCCTGTCTACCCGCAATCTCGACTCATTGCCGAAAGAAAGAACGATCAGGGAATTGGGGCATGATATGGTCATTGGATAAGTTAGGGTCTGAAATGATGACCCTAACTCTAGGATCCCCATCTGATCTAATCGCCTCAGTTGCTTAAGAGGGTAAACGAGGGAAAAGGGGGGGCGAAGGGTCTGTGTGACCACTCCACTCCAAAGGTAGCTCCAATCGAGGCAAGGAGCTGATGATACACCTGAGGAAGGCAAGGGAACCTGATGAAAAGTGAAATGACCTAGCTATCCTCTTCTAAGAGGTCAAAGTCCAGTATGAAAGGTCCCAAAAAAATCCTCCTAGAGCCCAAGTGCAATGGGCTAACTTTGAGGACAGAGTTGGCAGCTTCCAGAGAATCAAAGACCACCTGGAAAAAACCAGGTTCCAACAATCAAACATCTTTAAGGTGTGGGATGAGGCTCGAGGGTAAAGCCGCAAGCATGCGGTCCCTAGCTTGTAGCCTGGAAGGATGGAACCCTTAGATCAAGGGAAGAGGGTGGTGAAAGACTCTAATTCCACATCTTCTGGGAGCTGCAGCAACTCGTCTTTCAAAAAAGTACATGTTCTTGCGGCCGGTGGAAGCGAATGGGGATTGTCTGATTGAACATCCACCATTCGTCAAAATCGACTCAAACTGAAATAAAAGGCTCTTTCTGTCTTGGGGGAAAGAGGGGGGGCTTGGAGGGAGGGGGAAAGGGAAAGGACAAGGAGAGAGGAAGGGGAAAAGGCTGAGAGGGGAGAGAGAGGGGGCAGGGGAGGGTTGAGAGGAGGCAGGGTAGAAGGAAAGAGGATGGGGGACGTTGAATGGAGGCGGGGGGCAAGGAGGGGGTGCGGGGTAGTTGAGAGGGGAGGGAGGGAGTGTGAGGCATCTGAGAGCATAGGTGGAGGGGGTAGCCTTCTCGGGCTTCGCCACAAGATTGCCTAGAGGCATGGATAGAATCGAGTTGAACGCTTATGGATATTGACATTATGAGTAGTTCACTTGAGAATTATCTATTCTTCTTGGAGCTTGCCAACATCATTCTTTCATCAACTAGCATACTTTAGTACTTTTGATTCTATGGAGAAACTGGTTGTATGTGAACTTTGACATCACTTCGATACTCCTGCAAGTTGTGGTTTGTGGTTTGTGGTCACCTCATCTTTAGGCACCTTACTTGGAAGTACTCCATAGCCTCAATAGTATTTGTCATTGTGGCAGGTGATTTATAGAGTTGAATGACATGAGTAGTGGTGCGACGTAAAAATTTCTCCGTACCCCCTCCCCAGGATTGGCTCAGCGGAACTCCTTTTCCGCTCCGGAGGACCCCTCTGACCTCCCAGATGATGATTTTGTACCTTCCACTTTCGGAGAGCCAGTTATTGGCATCCCTTTTGAGAGATCTTTCTCTCTGTCACCTGTGGACTTTCCTCCCCTTGGACCTCGTGTGTATGGCAGGAGGTTAGCTCCGGTGGAGGTTTCTTTTTCCGCCACCAAGTCGGGTAAGGTATTCCAACCCGCTTCCTCCCGCCGATGAGGATAGCCAGTTGGAATATACAGGGATTGGGCGGCATCCCTCATCGCCGTCGTAGACAGCTGATCAGGAATCAGCTCCATCCAGGTGTTTCAGGTGGTTCCCTAGACATGCTTTTTCTTCAGGAACACAAACTGGATGTTAGAGATTGCTCCAAGTTAGATAAGCTGCTTTCAGGCCGGACTTTTTGGCTTCCTACCTTGGGAACCAAAGCGGGTACATGCACATCAGTTTCAGATTCTATTCTCCCTTTGATCATTGGACACGGTACCATAACCCCCTCCAGGGCCCAGTGGGTTCTACTTCTGATTGACGGATGTAAGGTTGGTTTCCTCAACCTCTATGCTCCGAACAACAGAGGGGACCGTGTTCTGTTTTGGAAAGAGTTGCTCTCCTGGGCTGACATTGCAGATTCGTGGATTATTGGAGGTGACTTCAACATGGTTGAGGCACCTTCTGATAAGCAAGGGGGCAGAGAAGGTGGTATTTATTTCCTCGAGAGAGCAGCTTGGGATGCCTTCTTGTTCAGATTCAGTGGCAGAGATGTTTGGTCAGATGATGCATTTCATGTTCAGTCTCAGTCACTTTTGTTTTCATGGTCAAACCATAGGATGCAGATGCCTATCCATGCCCGGATTGACAGATTCTATGTGGATGACTAGGCTCTTGATAGAGGGGGGATAGTTTGCATTGCACCTGGTGTTTCCACTTCCGACCATTTTCCGGAAGTTTTGTCCATCTGAGAGCCCCATCTGAGAGGAGGGTCTCACAGTATCAAGATCCCCAATGCCTTATACACGGATGAGACCCTCACAGAGGCAGTCTTGGAGATCTGGGTTTTTCACATGCAGGGGGGGTGGCCGGTCCTTCACATGTAGCCACAGCACTTGCTGGTATCAGCGACTTTTATCACTCCGTTGCTAGTGCTCGGCGAGGTGAGGTACGGGTGATTAGTATCCGCCGGCAGTTGGTAGCCTTGGAGAGGGAGGAGCAGAAACGACCATCAGATGCTTGGGTACAGGAGCGCCTTGCTACGGCAAGGGCTCACTTGCAGGCATTGCTTGATCAGAGAGCAGAGTATGCCTTCCATGCACAAGAGTCCTTTTGGATGCAGATGGGAGGGAGAGTCAATAAACACTTTTTCTCTACACTTGGTCCCAGACATAGTAGAGAGAGTGTCAAGCAGCTTATTGACTCTGACGGCATTTTGCAGTCTCATCCGGATACTGTCATGCACTTAGCGACAGCTTTCTATGCCTCCCTTCTTTCTGCAGATCCTGACACACAGGCCAGAGATGTGGCTAGAGATGAGATTTGGCAGAGTTTACCTGTGTTGGTCACACCAAAGATGATATGCTCACTTGATGCACGCTTTACCAACACAGAGTTCAAGAGTGCTCTCTCCGCCCTTCATAAGGGCAAATGCCCTGGTTCCGATGATCTTACTCCTCCTTTTTTTACAGCCTTTTGGGATATGATAGGTGATCATATTACTTCAGCCCTGCAGGGCATTTGGGACTCGGGTGAGATGCCTGACTCACTCACCGAGGGACTCATACACCTTATCCCGAAAGGTGGCAACAAGAATTTTGTATCCCATTGGAGACCCATCACTCTTTTGGGCACTCTGTACAAAATCCTAGCCAAGGCGATCAGTATCCGGTTGCAGCCCCTTCTTCCAGACCTCATCCATGATACTCAGACAAGCTTTGTGCATGGTAGGAGCATATTTGATAATATATTTTCCTTTTGGGAAGCCACAGAGTGGGCTATGCAGAGCGGGCAGAGGTTGGCAGTTCTACTCCTGGACTTTGAGAAAGCCTATGACAGAGTAGATTGGGGTTTTCTTGAGGGCACTTCTACGGTTTGGATTTTCAGATGCATGGATTAGAGGGGTGGCCTCCCTTTATAGATCAGCCCACAGCCAGGTTTTGATTGGAGGGGTAAGGGGTGATAGGTTTCAGATTTCCAGATCAGTTCATCAGGGATGCCCTTTAGCCCCCTTCCTCTTTCTCTTTGTGGCAGAAGCTATGAGTATCTTTCTTAGATCTCAGGCTGAGCTTTATGGGTTGAGATTGCCCTTGAGATAGGAGCAAGAGCTTCTTGACTATGAGTTGGCTGATGACACATTTCCATGCCTGGGTCCATCACACACAAAGAAGGGCTTGAGATAACGCTTGTTGATCACCTTCCTGCCATATGGTTTTATTGAGGCCTCTCCGTAGTCACTTGATTCTTTCCGGACAGCCTTGGATATTTTTTGCTCAGCTGCAGGGGCACACATTGATTGGCATAAATCCTTTGGCTTTTGGATCAGTGATGAGGACACTCCAGGCTGGGGAGTTGACATTGGCTTTTCTTAGATTCATAGGGGTGTTCCTGTCAGATATTTGGGATGCCAGGTAGGATTGGGCATCTCTCTAGCACAATAGTTTGCCCCAGTACTAGAAAGTATAAGGAAAAAGCTCCTTTTTTGGAGCTCAACCAAACTCGACCTTGCCTCTAGAGTTGTGGTAGTGAACCAAGTTCTCTTGGCCATCGCCTGGTTTGTGTGTTCTTGCTGGTGCCGGTCTAGGGATTGCATCACTCAGCTCATTAGACCAGTCAGGAATTTTTTATGGAGTGGACTTGATGGCACGGCAGATGTTGTAGCGAGGGTGGCTTGGGAGACCATTATTCTCCCTACTTGGGAAGGGGGCCTTAATATTATTGACTCGGACTTGCAGTGCAAGGCATTGCTTTGTAAGGTGGTGGTGAGGGGACTCATGCCTGGGCAGGAACCTTGGAAGGATTTCTTTTTTGGACGCATTTAGGCTTGCACACCTACCTTAGGAGATGATTGGGTGGACAGCCCTCGCTGGATTTTTACTTTTGCCTCTCTCAGGTCTCCTGCCTCTCCTCTCATGACTGCCATCCTCAAAGCTTGGGGGAGCTTCAGGAACACTCTTCGAAGGGTTCCGCCCTCTACCCTTGAAGAGATTGATAGGCAGCCAATCATTTGGAACGATAGTATACTTGATGAGCATGGCAGACCTTTGGGCACTTCCCATTATATGCAGTGGTTTGGATGAGAGAGAAGCCCCACCTACACAGTAGACACTTGGAAGGCTTTTATCAGGCTACTTGAGGATCAGAGGCTACAGTCTGTGGGTCACCTCAAAGGGGTAGCACGCAGGATTCAGCAAATAGATGCAACCATCCCGGTGGATTGGACAGTTGAGATGCCTATTACTACCACCACTTGGATGGGAGCTTTTTCGAGAACAACAGTTCCTCTACAGGTGATCGCTCTTCGAGGTCTCGAGGAAGATGCTCTGGTCTTTGACGTTGGGGATGGAGGTATACTCTCTAGATTCACGGATGATATTCTTCTAGAGGTTGCCTTTCAGCCTGTCAGGATTGCTGGTTTTGTGGACCATGGAGCGGGCTTGCAGTGGTACTTAGACCCCGACCCTCTGCTCTTGGCCGTGGGATCCTGGAGGTTGTGGTTATATGGAGGTGCACCTATCAAGTGCTTGCAGTGGGACCCAGGAGAGTGAGAGTGGATAGATCATGGGCACCGAGAGAGGGGGATTCCCTTCTTTTGTTTCACGGTTGAAAATGCCAAGAGATTTCAGCTGAGTAGTAGAGGTTGGATTCGCTCCAGAGCCCCCCATTGGGATAGCTTCTTCATCACTAGAGATTTGCGTAGGAATTTCTGGAGGAGGCTCTGGAAATCCCTTAGAAATAGAAAGATCACTCTTTTCTTTTGGCTTTCTATTCATGGAGGGATTGCAGTGAACCTGTGGAGATCATGATTCGGGGCTGATCCCACTTGCCGTCGCTATCATTCTGCAGAGGAGTCAGTGCGACATTGCCTTTGGGACTGCAATCAAGCGAGAATTGTTTGGAAAGGAGTTGCTCGGATACTCAGCATTTTTCATACTTCCCCTTTCTTCATGACTTGGGGCTCGGTTGCATGGTTATCCCTTACTAGGCCCCAGGTGTTTTATGAGGGTGAGCCTTCTTCTTGGGCACTCTCGATCCGCCGACAGGTGATAGAGCCCTGCTCTCTTCAGGATGTACCACATATTCCTTTCAGAGCTTCACATGTTTCAGTGGACACCTCTTGGGAGATTTTGGCTAGCATTTCCTCTTGGCACATTTGGAGAGCCAGATGCACAGAGGCCTTGGATGACACCCAAATACACCCATCATAGGTGTTCACGGGTATTTGGAGTGACACGGTTCACACTTTGATAGCCATATGGGCTAGCATGCAGGGCCCTTCACAGGCAGCCTCTTCTAGGAGGACTGTATTTCTTCGAGTTTGGAGGGGTTCTCTCGTTTTCTCGGAGGTTGCTAACGGATTGAGATGGCACTATCAGCCCCAATCCTTTCTTTTTGGCTCTTGAGCTTTTCATGGGTTGCATGGTGTATCCCGTATCCCCGTATGGAGCTTGCTCTAACGGTTTTCTTTAATACTTAATAGAAGTCTCTTTTTTACCAAAAAAAAAAAAAAAGATCGTCCTCGCCTGTCTGCACTCCCAGAGGCAATGCTGAACTGACTCAACTGTGCGTGGCATCGAGGACAGGTAGGGTCAGCCCCGAACCCGAATCTCCACAGGTTCACTGCAATCCCTCCATGCATAGAAAGCCAAAAGAAGAGAGTGATCTTTCTATTCCTGAGGGATTTTCGGAGCCTCCTCTACTACTGGCATTTATGATTGTGTAACGAAAGAAGGAGACAGATTTTATGTGGTTGATTGGGCTTTGGACAAAGGTGGGACAGTATGTATTACACCTGGGGTGTCCACTTCAGATAATTTTTAAGTTGTTTTGATGATTTCAGATCCTGATGTGAGGAGTCGCTCTACTAGTATCAGGATTCCAGATGCCTTCTACGCAGAGGAGGGTCTCTCAGAGATAGTGTTGCGGACTTGGGTATCTCACATGCACGATGGGCAGCTTTCTCCGTCAGATGTAGCTGCATCCCTCTCAGATATTAGCTACTTTTATCATTTAGTTGCTCGTATCAGGAGAGGTAAGATCCTCAAGCGAGAGATAGGTATCCACCATCAATTGGCTACTCTTCAGAGGAAAGAGTAGAAGAGGCCTACAGATGCTTGGGTTTAGGAGCGCCTTGCTGCAACAAGGGCTCAGCAACAATCAGTGTTAGATCAGAGAGCAGAGTATGCCTTTCATGCCAGAGAGTCATTTTGGACTCAGATGGGAGGTAGGGTCAACAAGCAGTTCTTCTCTACTCTTGGCCCCAGACATAGTAAGGAGAGTGTTTCACAGCTTGTTGACTCAAGCGGAGTTTTATAGACACATCCAGATGCCGTCTTGTAGATCCCTTCTTATAGCAGATCTTAAAACACAGGCCAGAGTTGATGCTTGAGTTGTTATTTGGCAGCACTTACCTATGTTGGTGACTGGAGATATATAGTCTCACTTGATGCACCCTTCACCAACATAGAGTTCAGGACTACTCTTTTTGCCCTTCACAAGGGCAAGTGCCCTAGCTCAGATGG
The DNA here is from genome assembly GCF_047967505.1 of Dipteris shenzhenensis. Lineage (NCBI taxonomy): Eukaryota > Viridiplantae > Streptophyta > Polypodiopsida > Gleicheniales > Dipteridaceae > Dipteris > Dipteris shenzhenensis. Next base: position 10,909,914 of record NC_141610.1, read on the forward strand.
ACTTAACCCCTCTTTTATATTTCATTTTGGGATGGGGATCACATTACCTCAGCCTTACAGGGCGTTTGGGACTCAGATGAGATGCCAGACTCACTTACGAAGGGCCTCAATCATCTTATCCCAAAAGGGGCTTGCAGAAATTTAGTCTCAGTGGAGACCGATCACTCTATTGGGTACTTTGTACAAAATCGTAGCAAAAGCAATCAACCTACGTTTGCAGCCCTTTCTTCCAGATCTTATACATGGTACGCAGATGGGCTTTGTGCATGGCAAGAGCATCTTCGATAACATCTTCTCATTTTGGGAGGCTTATGACTGGGCCATGCATAATGGCCATAGGCTTGCCATTCTACTCCTGGACTTTGAGAAAGCTTATGACAGAGTAGGCTGGGGCTTTCTAGAGGGTACCCTTGTTCACTTCGGATTCACAGATGCATGGATCAGAGGGGTGTCATCTCTGTACAGATCAGCACATAGCCAGGTTCTTATTGGTGGAGTCATGGGAGATAAGTTTCAAATTACCAGATCGGTGTGTCAGGACTCAGGAATGTCCTTTAGCCCCCTTTCTCTTTTTATTTGTGGCCGAAGCTATGAGCTATTACATTAAAGCTCAAGATGATATTATAGAACTGAGGCTTCCATTGAGGTAGGAGGATGAGCTCTTGGATAGTGAGTTGGCAGATGACACATCTGTTTTTTTGGTTGCCACACCATAGATACTCACCTCGTTCAGGACAGCCTTGGATTTGTTTTGCACTGCAACAGTGGCTCATATTAATTGGAACAAATCCAATGGCTTTTGGATTAGTGATGAGGACACTCTAGACTGATGGATTTAGAGGGGTGTTTCCATCAGGTACCTAGGATGCCAGGTTGGGGTGGGCATCTCTCCAGCACAACAGTTTGCTCCCGTGTTGGAGAGCATCAGGAGGAAACTCATTTTTTGGAGTTCTGCGAGTCTTGACCTTGCATCCAGAGTAGTGGTTGTGAACCAGGTATTATTGGCTATTGCTTGCTTCGTTTGCTCATGTTGGTGGAGGTCTAGAGGTTGTATCTCTCAGCTCATGAGACCTATCAGGAACTTCCTATGGAGCGGGTTAGATGGCACCTCAGATGTTGTAGCCAGGGTGGCTTGGAAGACTCTCATTTTTGCCCACAGGGAAAGGAGGTCTCATTATTATTGATCCAAACTTGTAGTATATGGCCTTGTTGTGCAAGTTTGTAGTGAGAGGATTGATGCCTGGACAGGAGCCTTGGAAAGATTTTTTCTTACACAGCATTCAGTCTTATACACCATCTCATGGGGGAGATTGGATGGACAGCTCGAGATGGATCTTTACTTCATCCCATCTTAGATCTCCCTCTTCCCCTCTCATGGCTGCCATTCTGAAAGCTTGGGGCAGCTTCAGAAGCACTCTTCGGAGAGTTTCACCCTCCTCTTACGAAGAAATAGATAGGCAGCCAGTCATGCGGAATGACTCTATATTGGATGAGCATGGCAGATTACTAGGAGTGTCACATTACATACAGTGGTCTAGATGGGAGAGGGGACCCACTTCCATAGTAGGGGCCTGTTGGAAGGTTTTTAGGAAGCTTCCAGAGGATCAGAGACTCTTATCAGTTGGCCATCTTAGAGGGACTGCAGTTAGGATGCAGCAGATAGATGCATCCATACTAGCAGAGTGAATAGATATAGATGGCATGCCGATCATAGAGTCACTTTTTAAGAGCTCCTCATCCTATCCAAGGGGATTCTCATCCCAATAACATTTGTTTGAGATTTAAAAATATGCTCATTGCTTCAGCCACAAGTAATACAGGGAAGGGGCAAGAGGGCATCCCATGGATTGATGTAGAAATCTGAAATCTCTCTCCAATAAGCATGTGGCTGTAGATTGATCTGCACATGGAGGGAACCCCTCTAATCCATCTGAGAATCCAAAGCATTAAAGAGTACCCTCCAAAAAACCCCAATCTACTCTGTGATAAGCTTTCTCGAAATCCAAGAGTAGAATGGCAAGCCCAATGCGAAGCCTTCCAAAATGAAAATGTATTATCAAAGATGCTTTGAATGAATCTTGTCTGTGTATAATGGATGAGGTCTAAAAGATGGGCTGCAAGCGTAGACTGATTGCTTTGGCCAAAATCATATAGAAGTGCCGAAGGGAGTAATTGGCCTCCATTGAGAAATTTAATTTATGCAACCCCCTTTCGGGATAAGATGAATGAGACCCTTTGTAAACGAATCAGGCATAATACCAGAGTCCCAAATTCCCTGTAGGGATGAGGCAACGTGGCCCCCAATCATATCCCAAAAGATGATTAAAAACATGCACTTGCTTCCTTGGGGAGAGCAGAAGTGCAGTCCTGAAATTCTAAATTGATGAAAGGTGCATTAAGTGAAGCTCTCATATCTGGTTTCACCAAAGCTGGAATATCATGCCATACTCTACATGTGTCATCATCTTCGGCAAGTGTGTCAGGATCTGTTGAAAGGAGGGATGCATAAAAATCTGTAGTTGTGCATAAGACGGCATCAGGTTATGATTGAAGGACCCCATCTGAGTCAATAAGCTAAGAAACACTTTCTCTTCCATGCTTAGCTAAATATTTATTGGCTCTTCCCCCCATCTATATCCAAAAGACTCTCTAGCATGAAAGGCATACTTTTCTCTCTCATTTACCAACACCTGATGATAAGCCCTTGTTGCAACAAGGCACTCTTCAATCCAAGCATCCATGGGCCTTTTGTGCTGCTCTTCCTTATGCAGGGCTGCTAACTGATGTCTGAGGCCAATCTCCCCTCTGAGAATCTCAGCTCTTCTGGTTCTAGCAATAGTATGATAAATTACTAATACCAAAGAGGATTGCTGCCACAAATGAAGGAGATCCCACTCCATTGTGTAAATGAGACACCCAAATCTATAATATCTCCTCCATGAGGCCCTCCTTTGCATCTGGAATTCTGATACTAGTAGGGCAGCATCTTAAGTGAGTCTCAAAAATCAGCATAAGCACTGGAAAATGATATGAAGTAGAAACCCCTGGTGCAATGCATACTAAACCATCTCTGTCCAATGCCCAATCATCAACTTAGGATTTGTCTATTCGTGCATGGATGGGCATTTGTAACCTCCTATTCGACCAAAAGAATAGGAGCAAATGCGGCAAAGTATGAAAGGCATCATCAATCCAAGCATCTCCGCCTTTGTCCCAAAAGAGAAAGGTATCCCAAGCTGCTCTCTCTAGTGAATGAATGCCACCTTCTCTCCTCCTTTTTAATATGAAACTCCACCATGTTGAAGTTACGCTCCAATAATCCATGACTCTGCAATGGGGGCCCAAGAAACAAGTTTCTTTCAGAAAAGGACACTGTCTGGGAGTTGAGAAGACCAAACTTACATCCCTCAATTAGCATAATAATCCACTATGCTCTGGAAGGTATAATGACACCATGTCTAACCATAAGGGGAAGAAAAGAATTTGACTCTGATATACACATTCCCCTCTGGTTCCCAAAGCAGGAGACTACTTGAAAGTAGGTTACTTGATTTTGGACAGTCTCTGGCATCTAGTTTGTATCCCTGAATAAAAAGAGTATCAATGGTCCCCTAGTAACACTTGGATGGAAATGACTCCAAATCAGCTATCTTTGGTGGTGATGAGGTACACCATTAATGCCCTATATGTTCCAGCTAACAATCCTCATTGGCGAGAGAAGCTAGGGTGGAATAGCTTATCTGACCTAGTGGCGGAAACTACTCCCTTCTGAGTAGATCTCCTAGGGTACTGGAGAGGAGATAAATTCAGAGTGGAAAGAACTCTCACAGCTGTGTGGAGGGAGACACCTTGTTCACATGAATACAAGAACGACATCTCCAAAAGAAGAAGCTACAAACTTGATCTGTCTAAGTTCAGCCAAGGAAGAGAGTTTCTCCGAGCCAACGACGATGCCGGAGCACCTAAAATCCTTGCATGTACAAAGGAAGAAGATGTAGGAGCCACACCCTTTTCTTAATCAATGAAGGGAGAATAAGGAGCTGAGGTGAGGGGGCTGCTCGGACTGAGGGCGACAATCCGAAGGACTGCATCAATAGCCTTGTCCAAACTTTTGGGACTAGGGCATCGCCAGCTACGGTCTGATCAAGCTTGTGGGAGTCACTAATCAAGAACATAACTAGGATATCATTAGCCCGCATTGATGCAGGGTTCTCGGCATAAGAAGTGCCCTCCTGATTTGTGGGTGGGGAGCGAGCAACAACTTTAACTGCCACCCAATGCGAGGTGGTCGGAATGGGACAAGCAGCTAGAGCAACAGGTGTGGGACGCACAGCTAGTGCTGGACATGTAGGAGGTGTTGCGGGAGTGCTTTGCCGAGGACGAGGGGGGGCCACACCAGAAGATTTCTCAGGTTTTTTCTTCTTCTTTGGGCAATCTCTAGCAAAGTGCCCAAAGATCTTACAAATCCGAACCATCTAGGCCCTGGAGCATAATATGATGATCTGATACGTTTAGATAAGAAAAAGTAACCCAAACCCTGGGAACCCCATCCGATCTGGTTACCTCTACTATGACCCCAAGGAGTAGGGGGATCTTTGTCGCTTGCCTAAAGAATGCTCCGATCGAGGCAAAGAGTCTATGGGAAATCTGATGAATAGTGAAGTGACCCGTCTGTGCTCCTCTACCTGATCAAAACCGAAAGTGAAAGGGTGAGAAAAATCCTCTACAGTCTCGTGACCTCCAAAGAATCGAAAGCAATCTAAAAAAATCATCGTCCCAAAAGTCGAACATCTGAAATGTGGAGAGCGAGATCATGATGAAGAGCAGCAAGCATCCAGCCCCTAGCCTATGATGTAGATGCGTGGGACCTGTGGACATGTGAGTCTGTTTATGTAGACACTAAGGGGCTGGTAGAGGGAAAGGAAGGGGCTGAGAGGGAGGAGGGCGAGGGACGGGCTGAGAGGGAAAGAGAAGGGCTAATAGAGGGAGAGGGAGGGGTTGATAGAGGGAGTGGGAAGGGCTGAGATTCAAGAGCTGTTGAAAGGATTTGAGAATGAGGCTGTAGCAGGCGCCTTTTTTGGTGCTGAGAAGTGCTTCTGTCACAACTCAAAATTGGATATGAGTAGGCACCTTTTTGAAGCTGTTAGTTGCTGCTGTTACAGCTCAAACTTGGAGCTATAGAATGGAAACAAAGAGGAGACGAGTTGCAGCCTGAAAACCACACTGATTCATCACACTTTCGCTGCGCAAACTCAATTGCCACCCCATTCTATTCTCCTTTGTTGCTGAAAACCAAAATCACAACTCTCTTACTTTTGTACCATGCAACTTGTAGCCTTAGAAAATTCACTGGAATTCATCTATCACAAATTCCTCACAAACCTGCAGATCTTCCAATCCTCACAGATTCTCTAGAACTAGATGCTCAAATCCTCATGACTCTTCTCAAGACTTCTGGCAGCCAATCTCTCTTTAGGATCTCAAATTGATTTGTCACAAGCTCCTCAAGTCAGATTACCCACAAGGTCACAAGAAGGTATCGTTCTGATACCAGTTGTTAGACTTCGAGATTTACCATGAAAAAACCAGCCCTACAAGATAACGTGATTCTAAAGTACCACAACTCATCCAACTCCATGAAATACTCTAATAACAGAAAATGATTGCGACATGATAGATGAATGAGGAAAGGATTATATTGGAATCGACACAGGACTCTTGGACATAGACTGATGCACAGCTCACCCCCACCGGGGATTTTGTCTGGATATAAAAGGTAGAGTCGACTATGGACCCTACTCGGAAAAGACTCTAGGCTGACTCGATAAGAGCAGCTGCTCTATGACCCTCTACTAGGAGCAGCTGTTCTATGACCCTCTACCAGAAGATGGAAGAAGGATGCACGACTCTCATTTTGTGCAACAACAAAGAGGCTAAACACAGTATCAGATTGCTCCATATAGAGAACATCTTCACTGTATGTTCCACCGCTTGAGCCCCTCAAATATCAAAACCACTGCAAGGAGATTGGAGGATCATAGCTGGTGCCATGCACCACGTGTGTACAACCACCCATGCAAGTTGAGCATCTTCATCAAGGCTCCAAGAGCCATCTAGAATATCGGCGAGCTTTCCTGGCCAAGGTTTGACAGTTAAAATGAAGCAGTCTTCATGCGCTGGTTCTGGAAAAGAATCACAGATAGGAACAGCTTGAAACTTGAGCAGAAAACATGATTTTCAAGAAGGATTGGTCCTGGAGATTGAACCAGCAGTTACAGCAAGCTGATGAGCAGGTCCAGAGGTGGGTAGAGGGCAGAGGGAGGCAAGGAGGCTGAGGGGGGTTTGGGCTGAAGGGAAGGAAGCTGTGCTAGGTCGGAGGAGGGGAAGGAGTACGACAGGGAGCAGGCTGCAGCTCCTTTAATTTCATACTTTCTAGTTCTGCCATCTGGAAAATATTTTCCCTTAATTGATGGGTTTATTGGTGCTCTATACATCCTATCTTGTAAGTAAATGTTAGCAATGATATACAGAGCTGAAAGGAAGATATCAATTAGAATGATAGGATTTACTGTTGAAAGAGTATGGCAATGCTATTTGCGGCTTGAATCTTGTCATTCAGATTTAGAACCTATTGCCAAGAGAGAGAGATATATTTTCATCTCATTTGAATATTTGAGGCAAAAGCATGAATAGTAAAAAATCCTTAAAAGGAGAAGGAAATGCTCAAAGCGGTCTAGTAGCAGTACTGTTAGAACATAAAGCCAAGTTGAGTCAGTTTGGTGTGTTCTAGTGAGTTCTAGTCTAGTGTATCCTATGGATGCCACGTGTCACATTGGGAGTTATCCCATATGCATTGGTGTTCATATGTGTGTGTATGCTCTATATAAGAGTTGTACTTATCTAGTGTTAAATCAATCAAGTATCAAGCTACAAGCTCTTCGGTCTACATGTGAGTACTTTAATTTGTTCATTGCTTAGTCATTTCATTTCCATTTCATTATGCCTTTCTTTGAGTATCATTCTCTCTCTCGCTAGCCTATTCTCTCTCTCTTCTTCTCCACCATGTGCCTTAATGTGGTATCAGAGCCTCCCTTCCTATTTTTCCCTTCTCCTTGCTCTACCCAGAGGATGAGAGAAGCCTACAAATGGATTGGTGTTCATATGTGTGTGTGTGCTCTATATAAGAGCTATAGTTGTCTAGTGTCAAATCAATCAAGTATAAGCTCTTTGGTCTACATGTGAGTACTTTCATTTGTTCATTGCTTAGTCATTTCATTTCCATTTCATTATGCCTTTCTTTGAGTATCATTCTCTCTCTCTCCTTTTCCACCATGTGCCTTCAAGTACCATAAGTTTGCACGATGTTCTAGGGTAGCAGAAATGGCATCGTATCTAGTTTAATGCTTTGATTAATGAGATGCATATATGTGTACGTGTCTGGTCTATCAATTTTCTCGTCTACATAAACAAACATAGTGCTGTATTTACCTACCTTTGGTGAAATGCAATGTCTTCAATCTCTAAGAAGCTTCTTGGCTCTAGGCTGACACAGGAACCTTGATGGCAATACTAAGAAACCTGCACGCTGATCAATCTGCTCTGGAGTCAGCATGCATTCTATCTTTTATTGAAGATGCAAGTCTCCTAAATGATTGAATTTGAGCTCCTATCACTCATGTTCTCCCTTGGTTCATCAAAATTGCCCAAGAACTTTGTATCTCTAGAATCCATAAATTTTTCCTCTGAAATTTGCAATGGTTGTACTATCAAATATCCTTATAATGGTTTGATTTACCTGCTTTCTAATATAGGTAACATATAGGTTTTTTCCGAGCTGGGTGACTGGTTACATCAACGCTTCAAATCTTGGTCCTTATGAGCCCAAAAATGAAGAGATTATTCTATCTGAGGTCTGAAAAGTTTGCTCATTTGATGGTTCCTTTAAGCACTTACATTTCCATTGAGTAAAATATGATATGGCATCTCAGTCCTAAGTTTTTAGGGATGTTCCATTTGGATGACTTGATAAGCTTTCAGATTTCAACATGAACATAAATGTCATTTCACTCCCAAGTATGAGGGATGTTCCATTTCAAATAACTTGATGAACTCTCAGATTTCAACCTTGAACATAAATGTTCTGAAGTGGGGAAAAACACTTTCTGAGATGGATAAGGTACTTTCATCACCGTATGACAGTACAAGTTTCAGCATTCCACAAGTCTATGTTTTGTTGATACCAAGCAATGTCTATACAGACACAGCAAGCTCAAGCTTTGGATTCAGTTCGTTCATCAGCTGAAGAGTTCCTACCTGATGACCCAGCAGCCATCTTTACATGTGAGTTATTTTCTTGTATGCCCGATGGTTTCATTATATGATTTCCAGGTCTATGTACAATCTTGCTTCTGGCTTTAATATCATTTCTGCTTATAACCCGTCAGTTGTACAGTCATTTTAGCAGATGGAACACCAAAATTACAGGAATTTTTGGAGATTTACGACCTTCCTCCTATAGATATAATATTTGAGAATGATATCCTAAATAAGATTTACAAAGGATCAGTATATATCTTTCTGATTCATGATTTAATGAATTGGCTCTCAACTAATTATGAGTGGAAATTGTTAAGGTGGGGCTGGGTGTCTTTCATTCCATACTGGTTAAAATTTTGTACATGCTATTGCTTCTGTAATATTATTTCTTTTAGTGTCTGTGGGGCATGTATGCTGTAATCCTCAACTCAAATTACATCTCGTGTGGCCAATGCCGGGAGAGCCATTCCCATGGACGTAGAAAGTCACATGCGGACCAAATAGCGACAAGCATATCTGAAATGCCAAGCAAGATTTTCATATCCAACTCTTGGGGAGACAAGCATATCTGAAATTCCAAGCAAGATTTCCATATGCAACTCTTGGGGCCGCAAGTATATAGCAAAGTCGTAATTTTGCAGTATTTAAAACATGAAAAAATATCTTATCTTTTTTAATTACAATAGCGTCTAGAATTGAGAGTCATTATGACATAATTGGAGAATAACCACTAACAGATTTCGGTTAAGTTTTGTAGAAATGAAAAGTATACTGGTTATGCTTTATCTATAGCAACAAGCTTGCTTTCTACACTCCTGTATGCTGTCAAGTGCAAATTTTGACATCATGCAAAACTCATTTATGTCTGCAATCGACTCCCATTTCTCATGTATCAAGAAGATGTACGTTGTTACAGTCCAGCTAGAGTAACATTGAGCTTATATCCCTCAATCGAAAAACCATATCCCTAATCCATGGTAATGAAAATTTTGGGAATCAAGTAATAACGAGTCCAAATATGGTTGATAGAGATGGTTTTTAACCTTGTTGGTGACTATCAGGTTGTTGAAACTACATTTTTACATGACGCATTTGGGTATGCTCTTGGATTTAGCTATGCATCGTTCCTGCATATTGGTACACGTATAGATTCCAACTCTGATATTTTTGTGCAAGTTATCACCAGTTGATATTATGAAATTCATTCCATGCTTTAAGTGATGCCTTTTTCCTATCAATTACCTTCTCTAAGGACTTTCTTTGTTCCCTAATATGCGTGCTATTTTGATGGTTTTAAACCTTTTGGATGACCATCAAGTGAAAACTACCTGCTCTTGGATTTATCTATGTGGATAATTAATTCTGTGTTGGCAAACATGTAGGTTCCACTTCCTGAACTTTATATCCAAGATAATCTTGCCGAAGCTTATGTGACGGTTGTCTTTCCCAAAAAATTATCGCCTCTCCTTGAGAAGTCGTGGTTTGGTCATGGTCCCATATTCAAGCATGGAGCATTGATAATATTGCACAATGCCTTTCTGTCTGGAGTGGAAAACTCCTCAAAATGGCCTACTTTCTTTGGATTGGGGTAGATTTATCGGAACAAGCAACGGTCCCTGACTTGCTCCATCCATCTTTTGAAAAGCCAAATAGACTTTCATAACTTGTTCATTCGTAGTGGAATAAATATAGAAATCATCTAGGAATACCTCGAACTGAAAAAAGGGGAAGAGGCCATCTACAGAAATGTTGAAAAGTAGTCGGGACATTTGTGAGTTAGAAGCATTGAAAAGTTGTCAAGACTGAAGGGAACATCAGAGCTGCTCATGCCTCGGTGGACACATCATGGGAGATTCTTGCTAGCATATATTTGGAGGGCCAGATGTACGGAGGCGATGGAGGGTTCCTAGGTTCACCATTCCCAGTCTATGGCCAGTATATGGACTGATACTATACACACATTGGTGGCCATCTCGGCGAGCATGCAGGGATCCTCCACAATAGCTACAGCCAGGAGAGGTACTATTTTTAGAGTTTGGAGAAGATCTCCTTTCTTCTCTGAGTCTCCTTCAGAGTTGAGGTGGCACTTTCAGCCTCCACCTTGGATTTTTGTTAGCTCTTTTTTAGCTGATTTTTTAATCATGCATGGCATGATGTACTCCCGCATTAGAGCATGCTCTTGCGGTTTTCATTCATACTTAATGAAGTAATGTTTTTGCAAAAAAGGTTGTCGGGACATTCGTTGAGTCAGAATCGCGTAATCTTGAAGGCAAAAGCACCCCATCGTATGGTAAATTTGTCTTCAAGATGTCCTTCTCTACTATACAAATTTGATAGAAGGTGAAGTAGCTGTCATACAATGTATACATTTCGTGGCAACTCATCGTCTCCAAGATAAGGTCTACAAAGGGAAGGGGAAATGATCTTGCCAGGTCAGCTGTTTATAGTTGATACATGTTTGTTACTTTTTCTTTTTCTTTGCCATTAGGGTTTTGGACTTAAACAATAGCATGCCTCAACCAACTTTTTTAGAATTCTGGTCATTCCTATCTGTACTATAGGGAGTGAGGCCTGCTATGTGGGTGTGCCTGCCCGAGATATTTGTAGCTTTCTCTTCCTTTCTCCTTGGATGCTGCTAGTTTGAGGGGCTGTGCTAGGACAAGTTGCTAGAGATGTAGGCTGGATGAAGGGCTGCATATAGGGCCTGGTTAAGGGGCTGGTAAGGGCCACATATGGCCAGGTACAGCAGGACTGGTTGGGGCCACTCAGGCCAACTAACCACCTGACCATCTCATTGGGTCAGCCAGAGAACCAGGTCGGGTTAAACTGACCAGCCAACCAACTGACCAACAAACCAGCCATTTAGTGGGGCTAGTCTGCCTGGCTAGAGCAGACCGAGCAGCAGGGTTCCCCCCTATATAGGGAACTTTTGGCGCACTCTTCTACATTCAAGAGTGGTTTTTCTCAGCAAGTAAAGCAGAGTTTTCCCAGCACACCTCTTGTAGTTTTCTCGTGCGGTACTTTTCCTCTCTATGTGCATTTCTGCTCTCTCTTTTCATATAGTTTTGCTGCTTCTCTGATATTGAAACACCCCCACTAGGATCTAACCCTAAACACAATCCAAAAACATAATTAGCAAAACCAAAATAAAGATCAGCAAGCTACTCACCTCCCAGCCACCCCTGAGCATGCAGGTTAGATTTCAGACTCCCACAAGGCTATACCCAAAGTTCCGGCATCCCATACCACTGGAACCTGTACACTAGGGACCTTCGGCATAGTATCTCGTGATGCACAAGAAGTCTAGGCTCGTCATCCAGAGAGACCAATTAGTGGTGCAACACATTGAATGCCAACCCCATAGCCTTGGCCACTCTTACATAAAAGAGCATCCTGCTTCCTAGGAAGCATCATGGCTGAATATAGCCCTTGCTATTGTTCTAAGTACTATCGCCCTATGTTAGTCTGCTTCACTTAACCTAACCAGTTGGATTAAGTCCAATAATCCGAGGATTAGCAACCAGGTACATAACATCCTTTCCCTCTTAGAAGTGTTTACTCCTACATGAAATTGGGAAAGTTCTTTGGCAAAATAATGATCGACTCCAAGTCGAGTCTTCTTTAGGCCTATCCTTTAAACTTCTAATTAACTTTTTCCAGAGTTTCCTTTCCTTGAAATCGATAACTCTCTAAGGCTCATTGGATTAAGTCCACTAATCCGAAGATTAGCAACCAGGTACATCAACAAGCATGGTATCTGAGCATAAGGAAGCTTGAATCGTTGGACACAGAAGAGCGCACGGGCAATTAGTGGTTGCTGCTGATCAGGGCAGATGTTGATAGTTTGAACTTTGGGACAAGGTGAAGTAGCCAAAATGAGGCATCACTACTGAAAGACAACCCTTGCAAACAGCTTGCAGCCTCTTCTTTCCTTTCTTTGCCACCCACCCTCCCTTCACAAGAGCAAGCTCACTCCCCCAAGATAGAGGATTTGCCTGAGATGGCTGAGAAGCCCGTGAAGATCCCTATCCTTCCCACGTTCCCAGTGGACCGTCAATTGGATGGAAACAACTATGGTATTTTGGAATGTTATGATGGACTGAGTGCAGCAATATTGTGACCTGGCTGAATTCATTTTGGTTCGAGTTATAAGGCAAGATATGTAGGAGGAGGACCTTGGCATCCTAGTGTAGAAGGAGCAGGATTCCTACTCTTCTTTGATTACTGGTGGGAGACTCGACACTCACATGGGAGGCGCTTGTGCCGATGGTTGAACTTACACTAGGAGGAGTGATTCAAGCACCCTCCACACGGTAGAGGATTGGAGGCCTTGGCACACTCAAAGGGGTGTAACAACACCAACAATAAGGGTAATTGCAAGTTTTCTTGGTCAAAGTCTTCGGAGAAGAAATCCAACTTAGACCGGACTAGAGAGGAAGAACCGTACTATGGTGGAGATGGCGAGGGCGATGTTGGAGCATCTCAACCTTCTCCATTCACTTTGGGGAGAGGCTGTGGCAATGGCTGTCCATACCCTTAACCGTTCTCCGATGACTGTTCTTTCTGAGGTCACCAGATGCGCCCTATTTTCATGTCTTTGGAAGTGATGCCTATGTATCATATATCCCGAAGAAGCAGAGTTGGAAGCTTGACTGCAAGCCCCGAAGGCTTGTCTCTGTGGGATAAGACACCCTTTCAAAAAGGGCTACAGGTTGTATGACCCAGTGAGGAGAGGGGTTGTTAGCAGTGATGTCATTTTCAAAGGTGTGTTCCAAGTTTCATGGCAGAAGCCTGGAGAGCCAAGTGACTTTGAGGATCCATCTTGAGCTCTTGCTAGCCTCAGCCAATAGAAGAGAATGCTTCAGAGGTTGGTGATGAGCCACCACAGCAGGAGGAGGCATAGAGTCCTCGACGAGTATCGAAGTCGTTGGTGGACACACTTGATCATCCAGGGTGACAGGGTATCCTTCCAAGTGGACCATGGAAGAAGGGACTTGATGAGCCCACCGAGTACGTGATAAAGCCCTGATAGAGGAGCATCTACGAGTAAACTATGCAGCGAAGAAGCTCTCCCCCAGGAGACTTGGAGGACAGCCATGCAAGTGGAGATAGAAGCAATTGAAAAGAATGGGACTTGGAAAGTTGGTTCCGAGGCCACTTAGACCGTTAGTGATTGGTGTCAAGTGGGTTTTCAACGCCAAGTACACGTTAGATGGGTCCGTTGATAGGCACGAGTCCACCGAGGCTAGGCATTGATTACGAGGACACTTTTGCGAAGACTGGGAGAATGGTCACGATCTAGACAGTTCTTGACTTTTCTTCTCATCAACAGTGGCTCGTGTACTAGATGGATGTAAAATCAACATCCTCTAATGGTGACTTGTAAAAGGAGGGGTACGTGGAGCAGCCTCTAGGGTTTTACGTTTATAATCCAAAGGTATGGTTCACAGGTTGAATGAAGAAGGCATTGTAGGGTCTCAAGAGGGCTCTGAGGGCTTTGAACCAAAAGCTAGATGCCTTTTCTATGGAAGGGTTTTAGGAGATCAGTTACCTATCCCAACTTGTATCTCTTTCGGGAGCGAGATATTGTCACCTTGATCATTCTTTATGTTGACGATCTTATATTGATTGGTAGTCATGTGGATGGAACACATTGCAATGACAAAGGCGGCCTTGTCAAAGGAGTTTGAGATGACTAACTTCTCCTCCATTTCTTCTTGGGTTTCAGATTTCGTAGACTTAGAGGGGGTTCTTTGTTTTGCAGCTGCAGCAGTCTGCTCATGAGTTGCTGGAGGCCTAGAATGATCCTTGTGAGTGGGTTGATGCCTCATTGTGTCGGAAGCTTATTAGTTCATTGATCTAGCTGCTCAACACCAGGTTAGACTTGAGTTTTCCATTGGAGTTGTTGAGCTCATTCATGAAGGCACGTTTGAAGATTCATTGTTTGGGACGCTGGGTTGCGGATCTTGCAGTATTTGTAGGGTACGAAGGATCAAGGAGTTTTTTATGATGCTAGAGCAGTAGTAAAGACCAGAGTCGGGGCTTGAGGGTTGGAGTGACTCTGATTGGGGAGGAGATCTAGACACGTTCTCCTACAGACAAAAGGAGATCTACATGAGGATATTGTTTCACCCTTGGCTCAGGAGCGATTTCGTGGAGCAGCCAACCGTGGCCTTGTCTTCAACTGAGGCTGAGTACTGGGCTGCTTGTGTTGCTGCATGCTAGGTGGTGTGGCTATGGAGGTTCCTTGGTGAGATCGGTTTTCAGCAAGGGGAATCTACAGTCATCCAGTGCAGCAATGAAAGCTATGTCGCGATTGCTTGGGACCAAGCACGTCTAGATATATTGACACTTCATTCGTGGGAAGATCTTAGATATTGCCATCTTGCTAGCCTTCTATTCAACTAAGGACAATGCGGTACAAAGCGTCTACCATAATAGATATGTGGTCAACATCCCAGCTCCCTGGGTTTGGTCCAACGTCCATGAGTTGAGAGGGGGTGTTAGAATTCTGGGCATCTCCTGTCTATGCTCCAGGGAGTGAGGGAGGTTATAAGGGTGTGCCAGTTCAAGATACTTGTAGCTTTCTCTTCCTTTCCCCCTAGCTTTTTACTGTTAATTGGGGGGGCTTTGCGAGGGCAAGTTGCCAAGGTTGTAGTCTGGATGAAGGGCCTCATATAGGCCTTGGTTAAGGGGCTGGTAAGGGCCACACATGGCCAGGAACAGCAGGACTAGTTGCGCCAGTCAGGCCAACCAACCACCCGAGCATTGGTTCAACTAGTGGGTTAAACTGACCAGCCAACCAGCCATTCAATGGGGCCAGTCGGCCTGACTAGAGAAGAGCTTCCAAAGCGATTTTCCTCAAGAAGTAAACTAGTGTTTTCCCAGCACATATCTTGCAGTTTTCTTGCGTAATACTTTCTCTTTGTATTTGCATTTCTGTACTCTCTCTTTTCACATAGTCTTGCTGCATCTCTGACACTTCAGCAGCCCATTGTTGTATATTATGTCAATTGTAAAGCAAGATCATTGGGGTGGATTAGGGAGAGAGGAACAAGGGCTTCACACTGGCTACTAAGCAGGACTTTGATGGATGGACCTTTGTGGGAAAGGAGGAAAGCATGGGTATTCTTGGGCACATGCATTAAATAAGGAGTGCAAGATTGAGGTCCTCAATAGTGCAAAAACTAGGTTCAAGGGATTGCTCAAAATAGTACAAGAGTGAGTTATGCACCAAGAGAGGACCAGAAAGCCGAGGCAAATGAGAAGAGAACAAGGAGCAAACCGTGGGAAGGGTTCTTGCAACCATGAGATGAGAATTTGACAGAGACGACTGCAGCCTTTCTAGATCGCATACATGATTCTCAGAGCGCAATGTGCGTGATTGAATTAGTAGGGATATTGCAAATAGTGATGGAGCTCCATTGCTTTGGCACATTGTTTTATGACAAGTTGCAATACAACAAGGCGGACTGATTTATCTTGAAACAGAGTGCTATTCCGTAGCAATGTTTGCCTTGACCTAAATTCTATTAGCGGTTACTTACAAGAGGCTTATAACACATCTGCAATGCAAAGATTGTATAACGATGTTGATCTGTTTGTCTTTGAGGATCGCTCGATGTGAAGAAAAGCCAATTGTTGCAAGATTCAATCACATTCATTTTAGCCACGCTCTTTTATCTTGCCTCTATTTTCCTTTTGGCCCTTCACTAAAGCCTCTTGCATGGATGGCATACGTCGGATGTTATATATGAGCTTTGAGAGTTTTCAAATTGAATGAAAGCATGATACTCAAAATTATATCCTGGATTGTTCTTATTAACCTTTTTCTTTCTCCCTGGGAACTCTCTCCCTTTCCTATCCACTGGATTACAACAAGGTGAATAATATTCATCAGGCCTGCTTGGAAGAACCAGGCTTGTGTAATGAGAGGATATGAGCGAAAAATGAAGGGATGAATGTACGGTTGTGCCTCCTATGTTGTAGGCTGCTTTTCTCATATATGCTAGGAGAAGCACTTTGGGCAAGCTTACATCTTGAAGTTTGACACTCTGAGTATTGGCGCAACGAAGCTTGGACTATTAGCAAGAAGGTAAAAGGTTTAAATGTGCCTGCCGAACAGGAACGAGTGTGGCCGATTTGATGGGGTTGTAGGCCTTTTGAGTAATATGTCATCTAGAGGCATACGCGGTTCAGAGTTCAATTTCCTCAAGAATTAGTAGGCGTCATTTGGCATCATTACATATGTCAATATTGTGCAGGCTCATTTCTTTCCGAGGTCGAAGGCATGACCGCTATTTCTTCTTGATGAAACGAGCGGAACTTGATCTTAAAGTCAAGTTGTTGCCATTGTTTGATGGAGTTATAGGTGGCATGAGTTTGTTGCTCAACTGTGTCTTGTTGTGGGTTGTATAGATTATGCCATATACAAAAATCTTGGAATAATGAGTGTTTGTTGTTAATGAATGGCATGTTGTAGTTGTTGAAAGGGATAATCCTTGGGTGCTTTCTCTTGCTTGCTTTTGTGGTTATCACACTGTATTCACTATCAAAGAATCCGTATATTTAGACAAAGCAAAGTGCACACTTTGATTACTTAAATGTAAAAAACCCAAAGAAGAGTGATACTTTGAATTCTTTGAAAATATATCGAGCAATTGTACACTAATAAGAAACTTGCTTTCAAGTGTTTCCTTCAAAAGCAAATTACAAATCTAGAGCTACTAATGGTAAAAGTACCACTGGGCTTCTTGTCCAAAAACATGGTGCACAGGGCTATCAAGCTGTTTGTATAAATGTGTGTGAATTGGTACTTGAGTTTTAGAAGGATCTTTTTGAGATCTCCAAAAGATCCAATAGAAGGGTGACTACAAAAGGAGTTGAGGATTCATTTGTCAAAAGCTCTCATCCAAGCCTCCATCCAAACATTCTTGAACATTGAGCAAGGAAACCCACTCCTTAAATCAGCCCACAAAAATCTTCGCGTACCAATGCCAAGGTGATCTAGAACAGTAAGCTTGGAAAGCAGTCTTTATTTTAATCTGACATACCTTGAGCTAACGGCAGGTGCAAGACATCTCCACATCAGCACCAATGAGAGTCAAGTTGAAGAAAAATGATGCTTTGCTTTGCCATCTACATTTGTGGGCTCTTGTTTAACAACTTGCTTGCAAATGGAGGACTGAAGGTAGCGGAGAGGGAAACATGGAGAAGGCCAAGATCTTGTGTGATGAGAGCAAGAGGTTTTTGTAAGTGTTTACTTGTTGAATGTTGATGAACATTTGTTTACCATTGAGACTAACAATCCCCGCTTAGCAATGATGATGCAAAAGCTTGCTATGCCTTCTAGAAAAACATCTTGTATGACTACAATCCCCCATTGAAGTTTGAAATGAGAGTCGCTTCCCCTCGCATCGATCGAATCTGGTAGCGTCACCACTACCTCCCACTGCAATTCCTTCCACTTGCAACTTTTGAACTTGCTTTCTTACACTGCGTACAGATGCATTGCAAGCTAGAAATAAAGAGATTAGCTCAAGAAGTACATAAATTCAAAAGTTTAAGCATGAGGTGGACAGAGGTACAAAAATTCAAAATTTTAAACAGTGTGTTGGGCAAGGCACGTTTCAGGATGGGCTTGGGTACACTGTAGCTAGCCCAAGGGATATGGGATTTGTTAGACGGCGGGTGGAGGACCTCGGCACAACATTGAAGCTTGAAGAGGAGGCTTTCTTTGCATGCACAATGGGTTAGAGACGTGCTCCGCTGGGTCTCAAGGTGCGATATTAAAATGCATGTAATTTCAAGCAATAGAATTTCAAGTTTCAAAACCCCTCCACCATAGGCACCACTTGGCTTGGCTCTATTCTCAGTTTACTGAATGTGATGTTAATGGAGGGAAAAGCATTCACACAAACCCCCCCCCCCGTGCACACACATGCTCTCTCTCTCTCTATCACTCTCTCTCTTCATTGAAAGTTTGCGAGAGTTCTTGATTAAAAGCAAGCAACATCTTGATTTGTCAAAGGAAAATTAGAGTTCTGTGTTGGCAATAATCCATGCATTGTCTTAGAACACTAACAAAAAAAGTATAGATTTAAGCCTAGTATATGCACCAGAGCTCCCTCCACACCACGACTTTGCTTCAGAGCTCCCTCCATCAAGAAGTACAGATTTAAGCCTAGCAAATGCAGACAGAGCTGTTACGAGTGCCATTACCCTACTGAAACAGCAGCTTGCTGCCTTTCTTCCTCACTCATTTGAGCTTTAGTACACCATGTTGCAGTTGGCTACCGTTCCTCCCATCTTGAACAAAGAAACAACAAACATGTTGCATGCAAATTAAAGAGAGAGGATGATAAATATTTACAGACATAGAGCTATAAATGTATAATACCTTAATGATCATTCTGTGGCAGTAGCATCCTGGGGCACCAACTTAATATGTAATATGTGACTACCCTCGTCCAAAATCCAGGGTATGGGGGGACAAAGTCTATATATAATATGCATGGATTTCTTTTAAAAAAATTCAAATATGCAAGGGAAAAATATGAAAATTTCATGTTCCCCCTCCCACAAAATATAAGGTATGTAGCTTGAAAAGTATGCAAGATTTTAAGATTTGTATATATTTTTCATAATATGTGAGGCCAAAGGGCCCCGGGGTTCTTTTGGATGAGGGGGGGTAGAACAAAATAACACTAAAATATGGAAGCCCATCTCCTTTCAAATTAATGTAACTTTTTCATGTGTTACCCAAATTTCAAGATGTGAATACATATTTGAAGCTCTTTTAGTGTAGAATACAACCATGTTAATTTGAATAATTTCTAATCATGGCATATTGTTAAATTCATCTCATACTCAAGATTTTGATAGGTTTTCTTACTAAAGGGAGTTGGCGCCCCAGGAGTAGCATCCTCTTGGAAGTGGCAATATTCTCAAGTGAATCCTCTATTGAAGAAGCAAAGCTCTTGAAAAGTAAGGAGTGGGAGGACAATTATTGAAGTAGAGGCAATGGAGGGGGTGGCTTTATAGAGGATGAGAGAGAGAGGAGGCAATGGCAGGGCAGAATAAGGTCGACTTCCTTCCAAGAGATCACTTAAAATGGGAATTTTGAAATTTGAAGTGTGGGTGGCAAGGCATCATGTTGACAGACTGAGTTTTAAAAGGCTTTGTCGGCAAAACAACATTAGCAAAGGAAGAAGGAACCACGTGGCACCTCCACTCGAGCTCCTTATGTCCGGTGGCAAAACTCCTCCTTACTTTTCCTAGATTTGAGCCTTTGGACTCTAGACAATGGGTTGCTTCGTTGTTGACTTCATCTCCATGAAGATGGTAATGCCTTTGGATGGAGGCCTCT
Organism: Dipteris shenzhenensis; assembly: GCF_047967505.1. NCBI lineage: Eukaryota > Viridiplantae > Streptophyta > Polypodiopsida > Gleicheniales > Dipteridaceae > Dipteris > Dipteris shenzhenensis. The sequence continues at coordinate 10,929,598 of NC_141610.1, forward strand.
ATACTTACTCCTAAATCTATCTAGATTTTTATCTACTATATATTTATTCTATTTCTTAAGGAGGAGTTATGCCATGTCACATGAGGGGCTCAAGTGTAGGGGGAGCTAGGAGATGTGCCACGTGACATAAGGAGCTCGAGTGTAGCAGGAGCTAGGAGATGTGCCACGTGATGCCTCCTCCCTCTGCCAATGCCACCTTGCCGAGAAAGCCTTTCAAAACTCACGCTTTCAACACCATGCCTTACCGCCCACACTTTATATTTCAAAATCCCTATTTTGAGTGGTCTCTTGGCAAGAAGTTGATCCTCCTCTGCTTCATAATTGCCTCCTCTCTCTCCTCTCAAATTCTCTCTCGCCTCCTCATTAAAGCCACCCCCTCCATTGCCTCTCCTTTCAACGACTGTCCCTCTCGTTCCTTGCTTCCCAAGGGCTGCACTTCTCAGTAGAGGATCTGCTTAAGAATATTGCCACTTCTAGAGGATGCTGCTAGTGCCACAGAATGATCATTAGGCTATTGCATGTCTGTAGCTCTATGTTGCAATGATTTAGCATCCTTTATCTTTGATTTTCATGAAGCATGTTTGGTGTTGCTTTGTTCAAGCATGGGAGGAATGATTGCCAGTCGCAACATGGCGCACTCAAGCTCAAATCATTGAAGAAGTGTTAGTCCTTGGAAAGGTGCAACTCCCACTACTACAAAAGATGCAATGCATCACTCCCTAATAGTTGTGTCCATGCATGCTAGGGATTCGTAATGACAAAGCCCCAGTCTAATTGAAAATGACAACAAAGCAATGCTTCATTCCTTTGGGTGGTTGGGACTTTGGTCTTAAGTGACGGTCAATATAGAACCCTTAGTCAAACCTTTGGACTCTAATTATGTTGCTTCATTGTTGACTTTATCTCCATAACGATGGTAATGATTTTGGATGGAGGCTTCTATATTTACTTCTAAATCTGAGTCTATATTTGTATCTACTATATATCTATTCAAGAAAAGATGGTTTTATATTGACCATCACTTAAGACCAAGGCCCCAACTATCCAAAGGATTGAAGCATTGCTTCGTTGTCATGTTCCATCATTACGAATCCCTAGCATGCATAGACACAACTATTAGGGAGCGATCAATTGTGTCTTTTGTTGTAGTGGTAGTCGTGCATTCCCAAGGACTAACAAAGGCATGCAGGCCAATAAAATGGTGAAACATAAAGCTATCTACATAAATAGCAAAACGTAAACCCTTTAGTTGACTATTTGAGAAACGACTACTAAGTGGGACTATTGAATTGTTAGCATTAAAGTAGAGGTGCCACACTCCATGAGAAAAGGGTAGAAGCAAACATTGCTATTTTAGACCCATCAACATTATCCAATCATGCACCAACCACCTCTTGCAAGCACAAGGTATGGTAACCGTCGTGACATTCTAGAAACATTGATGTGGATCATGGTTGGCAACCCAACTCTGACCATGTAAGCTAACAAAGTTGCAAGAAAGTTGCCATGTCACAAAAGTTCTTAATATCATTTGCACTTTAATGAAACAAGGGAGGTGCCTTGAATGCCTAATTTTGACCATCTCCTCCTTTCCCTTATGCCTAGCCCTAGCTAGCCTCCACTCATGCAATCTTTGTAAAAAACATTTTGCTCACTCCAACTCGCCACCATGCAAATTGATTGGTGGAATTTTGTCACGAACAATCCCATCCTTGTTCATCGGGTAATGGCCTTGGTTCTCTTGTGTTTTTTTCCTACTTGCCAACCTTCCTATCTTCCTTGCTTATGGGTAATTAAACTACTCATGTTTGATTACATTTGAAAAACCCATGAGTTTTAGTGACTTTACCTTTGAAATTCGCTTTGGCACTTAACACATTTATATACAAGTTTGAGTGATCTAACTCTTTCGATAAGGACCAATTCCTACAAAGAAAGCTTCATCTAGGATAGATCTTAGTGGATAGGATGGTGTCGATGAAAGTTGACTCAATTCTTTTTGTTGTAATATATAAGATTAAATGTCATAGGGGCACTCCCACCTTCACACTTGGTGCTTGGTGTAAACAATCTTACATAACCACCAATTTGGTCCTATAAAATGTAAACATTTCTTTCAAGATAAAATCCTCACTTCTTTGGTCTCGCTTTCTCATTTCATGGCTCTCCTCCTTTAGCGTCTAGCCTAATACTATCTTATTCTTGAAATATCAGATTTTGAGGATTCTTTGACCTTGGCTTTTGTTAGCACTACTCTTGCCATGCTCGAACATGGTAAGAGATGTATTCTCTTAAGGCACTTCTTGAGTCCTTTTTTTACCTGAATGAAACTTGTGGCCAAGCCTCAACGATATCTTGAAAAATTCTAGGAATAGACCAAGATAATGTAACCAACTATCTAGACATCTAGTAGTTTGCTTGATGAAATTGACACTTGCAACTCTCTAACGTACTAGATCTCACCAAGAATGTCCTTGTTTTGTCGATCATCCTTAACAATTTCTTGAAAAAAACTATACCAGCTGCACTCGAAAAATGCAAGAACTTGCACATTGTTGAGCTAGCATATAATCAACTCACTGGCAAACTCCTAATGGAGCTCCTAAATCTTGTTTTTATTGTCTCTCTTTTAATCAAAGGGACCTTACTGTCTTGTCCTCTACCTCCATGGCTAGGGAATTAGCAAGGAGAAAATTTTCTTATATTGGTAAGTGGCAACTACTCTTCTTTGGTGACCTTGAGTCGAATGAAATTAATCTAACTACGTATTTGCCAACGACGCACCCATGTTGCAGCTCTTCTTGAGAAAAATCTCTTCACAGGTGGTATTGCTAACACATACCTAAATTGTACAACTTGAGTGATCTCAAGCTCAACAAAATCCAAATTTTAAGAAAAAGTCCTACATATTGTGCCATCTAGTGGCTCTCAATGTTGATGGAATTTTCTTCTCTAGGCCAATCTTAAATGAAATATGGAATCCCACTTCTCTAAGAGGCCACTCTAGTTTATCTTTTGCGGCAACAATTGAATGGCAGCCTTGCGATAAAATAATGCATCAGACTTGTGTAATCACATCCTTGTTTCCTTCCCAAGATGATTTCACGCATGCTCATACGTGATCACACACATGCTCCCTAAATGAGAACGTAAAAGAAGAATGAGCTTCCCTTACTTCATCTATGCATAGGTGATTGTAGATATTAGGCATCAATTATGAAGGTAAGCTTGGACTACCTCGTTAGTCATGTTGGATTCGGGGCACATCAAAAGGACTAATATGTGCGCTCCTCCAAGAGGGAACAAAATAGGCCGCATGCACATGAATTTCTCTGAGCTATCCTGCCATGTCAAGGAGTGAAGGAAGTGGTGGTTTGGCGGGCCAAGGAGGAGGGAAAGAATGTGATAAAGGAATTGGGTGATTGTTTCTCTAGAGGTAGAGTTTGTTGGATGAAAGGATGGGGTTGCTTCTAATCTATCACCAGGGAACTCTAAGTAATTGACAAAAAGCTTATGTCTCTCATGTCTTTCAACGAATTCAAAGGACTCTTCACTGAAGTCAAAGTCTTCAGGTAAGCATGGACAAATGATGATCCTAGATAGAGCAATGCAACTACCAGTTGACCAACCTTAATGTCTACACTTGCAGTCAACAATCAATACTATCTCCCAAGGTGCGCATCAAAGAACCATACTTTTATATACACTAATCCATAGCTAAAAGTTGTATCCACTAATTCGTAGCTTGCTTTCACGCATCGCCAAGAATATACAAACTAACATCTTGTTCTACAATGCAACGCTAATGAAATACACATTTAGCACGGTGGGTTGAGGGCTCGTTGAGAGAAAATAAAATGCGATAAGCTTGAGATCTCGCACCATAAGAAATTGAGAGAGAATGGACATGTGTACCTTGGTAATGTTGTCGCTGTCATTCCCGATCCCATTATTCAATTGTGAGCACAGCCTCTGCATGGGAAATAGAGCTCAGCCCAGGCACTATTCAGAATTATCCTTGTAGCTATCATGAAGGCAGATCTGAAAATAGCTCTAATGGTAGCAGACAGGTGAGGCAGCCTTCAATAGGAACTGACAACCATAGGCTTGGTGAGCCATTATATCCAACTGTTGCGGGTCATGGGTTGGCCATTTATCTTACATACTCCTTGAAATTTTTTGAAATTTTGTGCTCCCCAAAAATGACTTGAGACTATATATTTTTTACTCCTCCCACCTTTTGTCCACTCGTTGTTCGAGGGTTTTCGCTTGGAAAATGGAAAACACCCCCCCCCCCAAAAAAAAAAAAGTTTCCTTTGGAGACTATTAGTTTTGGGGGGGGAAAATGACATTGATCAAACAACAAATTATAGATGTTTTGGAATTATATACTTGAAATTCATTAAACTCAAGAATGGAACAACTACTGAAATAGGAAATCATTCAACAACCATGTTAATTTCACTTTAAGATTTTCCAAATAGCATGCAAAAGTTAGATGATTCTTAGCTAACTACTCAAAGTGTCATTAACGAACCTCTTCTTCCACTTAGAGGACAAGAGAAATTGCTAATCTTATAAAAGGCTTAAAACCAGCAACATTCAATGGGGAAAGTGTGATAGATATAAAGATTTCTTTAATGGTTTTATCAAAAGATGGCAAGACCGACTTAGTTTGAAAAATACCCTATGAACATACCAATTCCTTTATCCCTTAGAAGCAACCCTTATAAATGGTCGATGTGTCGTAAGGAGAATGACACAACTCTCACGACATAAGTTGGTATGATTGAGCATGGGAGGCATGAGGTCAACCTACCTGTTTACCAAAAACTTGCTTCCATGAAAAAATGTGTATATGGAGTCCTGTTTGATCTACAAATTCTTGTGTGGTTTCACCTACTCCCATATAAATGTGATCATTATTCATATGTGCTTCTTGTGATCAATAATTTGGAAGCCCACCTTTGGAGCTCATGACTTATTGAGGATGCATGGAAATATAAGAAAGTATAAAGTACATGTGATGATTGATGATATTGCATCCCAGAATTGCTAAAACTATTCAAGTGCACACAAGTATGTGGCAGTCTTTGATAAAGGGCAAGACAATCATGTGGTAATCTTTGGCAAAGGAAAAGGCAATTTGTTTTTGTAATACCATGATATATGGTGTCTAGCTGGAAATCCAAGGCTATGAGTATGCCGTACTTTTTCAAATTATGCATCTTGATACTATAGATGTTGTCCTTCCAAGGAATGTTAATACCACCATTATTTTTAGAAAGAGAGCAAGATATCTCATATTTAAGGGAAGCATAATGTAACTAAAAATGACCTTAGTAACAGAGGTATTTCTTTGTGATTTTATTTCTTATGTATGATGCTTTAATTAATCATGCTATTGAAAAGAAGCAAGCTTTTTTGGGGATGGAAAAGCTTAAGGTTTACTTTATGAATATTGGTTGGATTTTTAAAGACATTTTTTCAAGTGATTTTGCTTGATGTTCTGCCTCTAGAGTAGGATGTAGATCCTAGTATAAAAATAATTTATGGATCTATCCTTGATTGTAATCCCCCTTATAGATTTAATAAATCTAAATAATATGAGCTTAGGACCAAGTGATTATCAATGGGCTTCACCTCCTATTTGTGAAGAAAAATAATGATACTATGTTCAATATAATTTTAAATTTTGTAACAAGAGATTTCTTTGTGATTCCATTTCTTATCTAGGATGCATTGACATGCTTTTTTGGGGGTTAATAAGCATTAATTTTTCCTTTATGAATATTGAAAGACATTTTTCAAGTGATTTTGGTTGATGGTTTGCCTTTAGAGAAGTAAATCATAGTATAAAAATAATTCATGGATCTATCCCTAATTTTAATTCCCGTTATAGACTTAGTAAAACTAAACAATAGGAGTTTAAGAAATAACTATTTGAATGTCTTAGAAAGGAAAAATTTAACCAATTCTCCATGGGCTTCACTACTCCTATTTGTGAAGAAAAAGAATGATACTATGCTCTATGCAAAAATTGATACTATGTGCCTATGCATAGATTTTGGGCATTAAATAAAATCAAAATAAAGAAAAAATAGCTAATACCTTGCATTAATAAGCTCTTTGATTAGTTGTAGGAGCACTAAAATAGACTCAAAGACATCATCAAGTAAGCATTAGGACAAAGAATGTGCATAAGACAAGCTTTAAAGTTCAATATAGGCATTATGAGGTCAAAATAATTTCATTTGATTTGAGTAATGCTAGTGTCTTAAGAACTATATGGGAAATTTTGAGAATAGGGTTTTTGGATGGTACCTATACTTATAGTAAAACTAAAAGGTACATCTTCAACACTTGAAATAAGTGTTTGGAACATATTATATCTCAAGCTCAAATTTGTATGGATGGTGATATAGTGAAGGCCATATTAGAAGGGGAAAATCTCACTATTTTAGAGAAATTGCATATATTCATAGGTTTCTTTACTATCAAGGACTATGCTAAAGTAGATATTCTTACATCAATCCATTAAGGACTATGCTAAAGTAGCTATTCTTATAGTGCATCAACTTAAGGGGAAGGGAAATACCTTCATTTGGGAAGAAGCCCAAAGAAGTTTAAATAATTTAAAGTGGCAATAACTACAGTTGTAGTGGATCCTAGTGAACCATTCATAATTGAGATGGATGCTAGTATCTTTGTAATATGTGCATTGCTTTTACAAATCCATAGCTTTTAAAGGTAAAAAGATAAACCTTATATTTTTTAAGGTAAAAGAGATAAACCTTATATAGCAAAATTACTCTCACGAGGAGGTATAAGTTGCAGTCTTCGAAAAGCATCAAATGGATTTGTAATAGCTAGATCTTAAGGAAAAAAACTTTAACAAACTAATATAATCAAAATAATGGTTTCCAATCGAGGTATCAAAAATGAAAATTTAAAGTGATAGTAGATTCCCATATTCCAGTTTCCCATCTTAATGGAAAAAAAAATGTAAACTTGATGCTATGTTTTCAAAACGTGGGAAGAAATTAAAGAGAGGGATCCAATGAATCAAGAGGCTTCCATTGAGGAGTCACATGAAAATGGTGACACACCAAATACTAGTGAAGAAGGACTTAAATGAAAGAACAAAAGCATAGGAGATGATTATATACTCTACAAGGCTAGAGTATACATCTTTGATAATAGTGACAAGCATCAAATTCTTAATGAATGTCATGATAATTTAAATTTGAGGCTTTAGAAGACTTATGCACTGTACTTTTTAAAAAGTAGTTTTAATGGCCTGGAATGAATAATGATTTCCAAGGACTATATAATGAAAAGCAACAAATATTAGTCGACAAAGTCAAATACCTAAAGATAGACATATGCTTGCACACATTATAGATTCCATCATACAAATGGAAAAGCATCTCTATGGATTGTATTGTGTGCAAAGGAGGCAACTTTGCATAAGGGTCAATTGTACAAAGCATAGATAAAAACTCCTAATTAGCTAGTCTATTTGTGAAACATACTTGTGCATTTTATGGGCTTCTAGCTCCAATTGTTAGTAACTAGGACAATAAATTCAATTGTCATTTTTGGAGTGTTGTTTCAAGTGGTTGGATACTACTCTACATGCATATTGTGGATGATTCACGAAGGGATGATCAAAGAGGGTGGATCAATTAAATCAAAAAATATATCCAAAGAGCCTATGTAAACAAAATATTACAAATTACTCACCCACATTAGAATCTCTATATAATAGATTCAATGATGAATTCATATCAATTCATGATGATGAATGGATTTCAACCATGGATTATGGTAACAGATCACAACAAATGTGGATACTAAGTCAAACTTTAATGGATCAGACCTTATGGAAAAGGTTTACCACCATCAATGAAAAAAAGATCATCTTGGGAGTCTTGCTAGGCATAGGCATTAATTGAAGAGTGTGAAGTAATGTCTATAGGATGATCTAAATATTATGGTCCTCATCAAGACCCACGGCACTCAAGTAGGGTCCCAACTATCAACATTGGGTTCACGTACTCCACCATCCACTATGGCTTGGATTTCATTATATGCCTTGTAGATCAAAGGCACAGTAATGTTGCATATGTCATCTCTCTCACCCATCTGAACAAGGATATCTTTGATGCCATTCATAGGTGGAGGGGGATTTGCGAGTTCAATTCATCCTTTGAAACTCTCCTAAAGATTGGGACAATTCCGTAGGAGGATTCCCATGGGAATTGACACAGGGCAACTTAGGATGCTAGAGAGTGCAGCTCCTTCAAGTTGATGTGGCGGTACATTATGTTGTGGAGTCTGTTGTTGGAATAGAGGCTCGAGTACAATATCAATACTTTGTGGGGCCAAGTCATGGATTGGGTCTTGAGCTTGTTTCTCAGCCTCAAATTGAGCTTGTTTCTCAGTGTCAAATTGAGCTTGTTCCTTTTGTACCCATTGTTGAAGTGCCTGAAAACGAGCCTTCTCCACCTCTGCATTTGGGTATGGAGCTTCTTTTATTTGAGGCTCGGGAGTTGATGTGGATGAGCTCGGCAACTACTCATTGCTTAGCGGAGGTGGACGCACTTGTGCTTTTTTTTCAGAAGTCGCTTTGGTTGGATTGGAATGTTAGGGTCCTTGGTGGCCTCTTTCTGTTGGTGTGTAATTACATTTACAGGTTGTGATATTACACTTGCCAGACCCAAACTTTGATGGTCCACCCCAATGATGCCGATGGGGACATCAAGCTTAACCTTTGTTTGTTCTGGGACCTTATTTTTCATGGGACAATCCATACAAGCATGTCCTATGCCACAATCTCTACAAAGTGGTTGGAAAGTAGCTGGGCTACCACGATGAGGACACTCTACGATCCGATGATTTTCTCCACGATCGTAGCACTTGATTGGTGCATGATATGTGTTGGGATGTACTTGATTTGCATAAAATAGTATTAGACCCTCTACACCTTTTACATAGTATACTAGGTACTCTGCTTCATACTCAAATGGCAAGTCTACTTCCTCGGCTTATAATTTATGTATTGGAACTGCCTGAGGAGTTGGATTTGGTGCTCTTGGATATGGTCGTGGATTCGGATTCCTGAGTAGTTGTGGTACTTGTGTCCGAATTTAGCCTTGGAGCTGGGGGCGCTTGTGCAAGTGCAGAGGTTGCCTATATACTGGCATGGATGCCGCTTGGTATTGTTGAGGATGAGGCGGGTTGTTGTGCAAGTCAAAGATGCAAGTGTTCTCATCATGGCCGTCGATGATGCAGATATGGCACCACAACCTTGGCGGTGGATTTGCTTGTGTAGTGATCCTGGCTCTTAGGACCGATAGGCACTCATTTGCTGTATGATTGGCCATGCAGTGTGGACACCAGACATTTTCTCGCCATGGATATGTCTGAGTTGGCAGTTGAGACAAGTAAAGTTTTTGTTTCATGGCCTGCATCATGTCTTCTTTCAGCTTCATGGTCATGGCCTCTAGGCGATCTTCATTTGATGTTTCGGCAGGGAACTTAGATTTGCCTTTTTTCGAGCACTTATCTCGTGTACTAGATCTGCCGTCATCACTGCTAGTGTCTGAGTCGATCATGCCATCCTCAATGTCCATGGCTACTGCATGAGCTGCACTGAACGTTTCATAGCTACTTATCTTTTTCATATCCTTTCGGATTTTCTTTCTTAATCCTGCAATGAACCATATAATATCAAAGTCCTACTTACATGCAAATCCTACATTCCTTTCCCTTTATAAAAATTTAACTTTTTTGATTTTGTGAATTGAATAGCTTTTCCACATATGTAAATATATTTATGTGAATTTTTCATAGGACAAATAACCCATTTATACTAAACCTGTGTCAAATGGTTACATACTTCTTTGGTGCACCCCCCAAAGACTACACAACTGCAATAAGATATCAAGGTTCTTTTGTGGGTTAAATCAAGTGTGGAATATTTAAGTATCGTGTACAAAATGTTTACTATATACGCCTGTAGTAGGTATTCTTCCTAGCTACATCCAGCTACTACATAGTGAGTTTGCCTTATGAGAAGTCATGAAGATCTTCATTGCTATTATTTTTAAGTGGTCACAAGCAATGGATTGATTTCTAATGCATGAAAACTGATGTCTACAAGCTTAATTTCATTCACTTTATGTCATTTCAAAAGTGGGCTGTAGAGGGAATTGGTGCCATTTGATGGTGAAGGGAAGCTCAATTGAGGATGATTACAAGGGCATACGGGTTATGAATACACAATGGTCACTATGCATGCTTGTTAAGATGTCGACTTCTACGACACATATGTGGAAATATTTGCCTAATAGTTTTATAGTTAATCGTTCATCACGATTCTTAAAGCATTAGGTCCACTATATACCTTAGCTACAATATTCAACCCTTTCAACTGTCTCGCTAAACCAAGTCATTAGCTCTTGATGGTTTTAATCTGTTGTGTCTCTTCAAATGAATGAAATTCTATGCACTCTAGTTTTGCTCACATGCACCACATGATGTAGCAAGAGAGAGCACACGTGTGGCAACATCTTGCAATTCTAATTTGATAACCTTATGCTCAAGGACTTTTGATAAATGTTTTTTGGCACAAAAACCAAGCCGGCAACAATTGCTTGGTGAAACAATTGTTGCTGCCTATGAGCTCTTGGCAAGATTGAGTCTTTATTGTGTGCGCGTAACAAGATGCTTGTTGATTTCACTAGCATGCCATCACCCTCTTTCTAGGAAACAAGCTAAGAGATGAACTCCCTCATACAAGAGGAGTTGTCTTATGATTGCGGTTACTTGCAATGGAAAGCTACCTAGTACCAACATTAAGGCTATGCTAAATCAACAACAAAAAGAAGCATTTGAACAAGTCCTTCATACAGTGGATATAGGGGCCCATGGAATATCATAAAAAATGTCCTTATAGTGATGAATCCCATCATAGAAGAGAAATTGGATTATGATTGTGCTAACTTGCACTGGAAATCTACCAACATCAAGGCCATGCTAAAGCAAAAGCAAAAAGAAGCATTTGAGCAAATAATTCGAACAAGTGCTTCATATAGTGAGTGGACACAAGGCATGGACATGAGGGCTGATGAAATCTACTACTTAGATGGTCTTATAGCGATAAGGAAGACATTCCTATGCAAACATCAACTAGATCATCTCTATGGATGTGGTTAGATTGCATTTGCAATTGCTTCAATAGGCTCGTATACCCCTAGATCAACTTGCACTCACAATTAAAATACAATATATCAAAGTAAGAGTTGACCCCTCGAGGCCCAATCTTTGAATGTTTGCACAAACTTGATGTTATTTAATCTTCAACTACATGCTAAGCTGTAAGTGGAAGGATGTTATACTCAAGATTTAAAACCCTGCTTATTATTGACAAAGGACCAACGTGCAACATTGGAATGAACACACAACTTGCAGAACTCATGCATGCTTCTAGCTTAATAATATAGGATGAGGCACAAATAGTATAGAATCATGCATATGAGGCACATGATAGAAAAGGCCTTACAAGAAAGACATCATGCAGCCAATGCACCAAACAACAAGCTTGCTTCTGCTCTTATTAAATCTTGCCCTTCATTCTTGCCTCCTTCCATAGATCCAAGCTTTGTCATCAAGTGAGAATCTTACAATTGACTTAGAATATGTAGGCAAGCTTGCAAAGGAACAATATGATTGGAAAGGACTTTGTAGAATGTCTCTTTCGAGTAGGTAAAGGAACACTACTGCATAGACAAAGCCATCCTTCCCCAAGAAATATAGACAAAACAACATGTAGCAATGCTACACTCCTAAGCCTAGAACAAGTATCAATTCAATCCACGGAGAATTATGACTAAGAAAATCGGTAGAACTTCTAAACTCCCTTCCACTACAGAATTATGCTAGGAAGAATACCTACTACATGCGTATATAGTAAACATTTTGTACATGATACTTAAATATTCCACACTTGATTTAACCCACAAAAGAACCCTGATATCTTATTGCAGTTGTGTAGTCTTTGAGGGGTGCACCAAAGAAGTATGTAACCATTTCACACACGTTTAGTATAAATGGGTTATTTGTCCTATGAAAAAATTCACATAAACATATTTACATATATGGAAAAGCTATTCAATTCACAAAATCAAAAAAGTTAAAAGATTTGCATGTAAGTAGGAATCTGATATTACCCCCCTTGAATGTAGCATGCAAGTTTTCCTAGTAATGCACCGTCAGCATGCATTGCAAAGCTTAGCCTCTAAAAATGTACTTCGAGAGTTGCAAGTTGCGAGATGATATCTATTGAAATACTTACATTTTAAAATGCCAATGGACCTATTATGTGACTAGCCCAACATGATAGTCAATTTTCCAAAGTGTATATGCACCTCTATCAAAACTCCTCATACTCCTGCAATTAATAATTGATGTTTGGATCCATGTGGGGCTTAGTAAAGAGAGAATTCACAAAACATTTGAAAGTCGTTTTCAAAGATACGATCCACACTCTTTACATACACAGTTCTTTTGGTAAGCTAAAAGCTACTCACAAACCCCCTGAAAATTCATTTGAAAATGAAGATCACAACCAAAGTAGATTGATTGAGACAATTAGCAATGCCAAAATCAACTACTGCCCACTATATAAACAAACCATTATTCTTTCTTTACAGGCTCTTTTGCCTCCCAAAAGACTTTGCAATCACACTTGACTATAAACTAAGTGGAGTCCAATACAGACAAGCAAACTGCATTGGTGAGGACATTCCCTCAATGTCCCAAATCGGGTGAAAAGTATGTGAAACACATTCTTGCTAAGTGCATAACTATGAGTTTAATTCTCTTCTTCAATGCATGATAAATGTTGCGACCATGCACATTTCTTAGTAAAGGTAGAAAAGATGCTAACAACTTAACTTCTTTTTATGCATGTACCCATAACACGAAAGATGAACCAAATGACCAAACACAAAGGAAGGCTTGTATTTTACATTTCACATTGAAACTTTGAGCAAACAATCATAGGATATACACACAATACACTTGGGTTTCCATACGCATAGATGCTGAACCTACTTGGTCATAGCATTTTGCCCCATGAATAGGCTTGCCATATGCAACCCTAAGGCATGCTCGCTCATGGAAGAAGATGGAAGGTACACTAACTTTTGCATTATCATGTGCCCGTTTAAGAATTGAAGCAATATACTTCATGAACTACTAGCAAATCCACGATTCTCTATACCACGTCATGCCAATATGCAATGCATGACTACAATACAAAATGTTGGAAAAACTTTTAGGTCTTCTTTGTAGAGCCTAAGGATGTTTCACAAACATCCACCCATTGATTAGTGTATAATAACGTAGTCAATGAGAATTCACACCTAAGTTTATTTTGTTTCACTAGCATCTAGCCATCATGCATAAAAAAATAAGCTGGAAATTGAGTCACGCTTGGCTCAAGAATAAAATTTGGGTGGCCTCATACTCTGCCTAAGAGAGTGTTTCACAAAATCGAACCAATCACCAGTGGATTCAAACCGAGCCCCCTAGGTTGGGATTTGACACCTCAATGATTGGACTAGCTCTACTTGGTGATAAGGGATTAGAATTGTTCAACCCATACCATTTTTTTACAATGTGGATGGACCTACAATGTTGTATGAAAGGGATGTATTCTATTGTAATCTCCTACTAGATCTCAAAGTAGGAAAAAAGTTTGGGACAAAATAATCTTTAGCATGAACTACCTGATCTCCAGCATGGAGAGTAGAACACAAGAACGTGCACAAAATAATGTCATGAAAATTTAGTACTATTCATTTTATGTGAGCAAGCATTGAACATTTCCATCTAGCATGGCTAGATAAAAACTAGGCAAACTTAAGAATTGAAGGATACTAGTTTGCACACTGTGATCTTTAGGCAAGACATTGACTTGCCAATAAAGGATCCAGCCATTAACAATTGCACCAATATACTGATATACAATGGCAATTGTGCACAATGCTGTGGCAAGTCGATACCTTTTCATCATATTTACATGCAACCAATCTTGTTTGGGAATCAAACCTAGATAGCATAGTGCAAATCACACTAGCATTGTTAGTCAAGCTTTCTAAATCGAATTAAGGAGCTTTACAAACAGATAACCTTTTTGGAAAACCTATCTGTCATAGAATTTTAGATATGAGGCCTTCCACATTGCCCCCTCCTACTAGTATTGTTGAGGCTAACAAAGTGAGAGAACTTGATGATTAAGACACAAGCTTGTTTTTGGTAAAATACATTGTCCCACCACATAATCACAGCCTGCTAGGCCACTACTTCATGAAATGATCTTACATTGTTGGTGGACATATAGACCATGTAGATGTGTTGAATCCAAGGTCACTGTATGGATTGTGAAGCGATACCCATGCTCATTTAGTGACTCAACCATAGAAGATGGTAATGGATACCATCTTTATAGAAGGTTAAAGATGGTAGGGTTACAAATGTAAGGCACTAGAAAATTAAGAAAAATTTGGTCATCCAACACTTTCATAGAAATAGAAGGCATATGGAAATGTGGAGATTTAGCAACCCAACTATTATACACCCCTACAAGTACGCTTATAGATGAAATGATTGTGCAATCATGTAGCTATAGTGCATGGGGTCCACAAGAGGGTAAAGCACAATGAGATCGAGAAATCCATAGATGCATGGTATGTTTCCACCTTGGGGGGTCCATCTGGGAAATGTAAGTATACTATGAGAGTTCAAAATGAGGGGTATTTTAATTCTCAAGACTTACAGAAATATATTTATAGTAGGGGTAATTTTATACACCGTTTTTAAATTAACAGGTAGGGTGTGTTTATTCTCAGATCCAAATTAAAAGTTATTTTTTAAATATTGTCTCATCTAGGATGATGTGTAAGAGCAGTCACAATTTGTTCATGGGTAGCTCAAAGTTTTAATGTGCTAACTAGCCCTCGTATTCATGATAATAAGATATTGGTGTTGGATTCAATGAGACACACACACACATATAGAGAGAGAGAGAGGACTCAAATTGTATCTTTTAAGCTATGCTTTGAGATAGTGACAATTTAGTAACCTAATGTCGCCTCATATTGGAGCCTTAGCACCTTCTAGATGAGTGATGAGCAAATAAATCCACATGGAAGCATCCAAATGATCGCAACTATCAGCAGAATGGCTTACATCACTTACATCATTGAAGGGCCTAGCTTGTCCCTTGCATCCTCTATGAAATCATTGGTAGGTTGCTATGTAGTTGGAATTAGAGCTTGGGTAACCCCATCCAAGTTTCGTGGAGATCTAGAGAGGACGGGCAATTTGCTACCTCATCCATTCCTTATGATGCTTAGCTCTTCCTTTCCTCATCTTGGCCTTTGGCCTGCTTGGTTTTGTGAGGGGATTTTCATTGTGCCTATTGAAGTTATCTGGTCCCTTCGTCTCCCTTCGTTGCCTTTGGCCTGTTGATTATGCTGCAAAGAAGAAGAAAGATATAAGATAAGGGATCGAGAGAGAGAAGATGAGAAGCTGATGGGCATGGTACAGAAGTAGAAAGGAAGGGGGGACGATTCAAGAGCTTGTGGCTCAATATAAGACTGCCCAGTCATTTTATTACAGCCAAGATGCTTTCGTAATCTAGAGCAGGAACTCCATGCCATGGAGAACAATTCCTTGAATGGTAGCAAGTGGAGTTGCCCTCATGCCCTAAATGCCTTGCCCATCCTAGCTTGGTGCGTGATCTCCATGATCTGATGAATTTGGGTAGCTACCACATTTCTGACCAAGAAGTGTCTCAGCAGCAACTATGTAATCTTAGCAACTTTCATGGCTGAGGATTTTCTTAACGTTTCTAGCTGTGGCAGCTCAGTGTTGTTACCAACCAACTTGGGCATTTTCGATTAATAGAACTGTTTTGTGGGGAAGGAATTTCTCGAGTTTCCAAGGACCAAGAATAGCATTATGGAGCTTAGGTTCTACTCATCTGTTGGGGCACTTTATGGTCGTACATAGAATTTATTTTTTTGACGTTCTGGTGGTTTGGGTTATCATGTTTTTGAGGAATGATGAATCGCAACCTGCATTTCAGACCAAAAAATATGCATATACACTGCTGGCAGTCATCTATGGGAAGAAAAAGGTTTTCGATGACTTCAAAGGTTTTTGATGTCATCAAAGTGGTCAAGGGTCCTCCCTCTAGTGTGGAGAAGGCTACTACTTTGTCTGACAATGTAGACGTGCCAGGAAGTGTTTTGTAGGAAGCAGCACAGGAATCCGTCCTGTTTCATGGCTTTCTCGATCTTGTGACAGCGGGCCAAAATGAGGTGGCATTCTAAAAAGCTATGGAATCTGCTCTATAGTGCAAGCTTCAGGAGAATTAAAAGGAACATTGCCTTATTGCAAGCATGCTTTTATGATGTTGACTGAATCATATGCTGGTGAATGACTGCAGGTCCATATCTTGGAGTATTCCCAGGAAGATTGAAAGAGTTGGAACTAGAGATAGTTTTTTTTTCCAAGGTAAAGCAATATTTGGCATTGATAATGTAGGCCTGCCGATTGCCAAATATCTTCTTTGGAGGGCATCACAACCCTCTTTAGTGACAAATTACCAGAAGCTGTGGCTCTTATTCTCCTAACTTTGGGGCTGAAATTCGCAACTTTCTTAAGCTGGCTATGCACTACGTTGGAAATAGGCTATGCCTTGTATTTCATGTGCTTTGCAGGGTTTATATCCTAGAATTTCCATTTTTGATGCCATAGCCTTCCCCTCATGTCCTATTTGAAACTAGTAGGGCTCAACTATGTTTCTAACTTTCAAGGCAGCCATGTATGATGGTACTACATTGTTGATGCAATCCTTGTTATACAAGATATATTTCCTCAAGGATTATATGAAGGTAAACGTGATTCTTTTGACACAACTCTCTTGTCCTTTGCAGCCTTGAATGTTTTGCATAATTTCAAGCCGCCTCATAGGTTTCAAAGTCATCCTAATTATGCACTATCTACGGATGAATTTTGAAGTCATCTCAAAGTGAGGGCTATCACTCTGCATTTCTTCTTGATTGTTGATAAATCGTACTTGTGGCTGAACTTGAAGGGCTTATGGAGATGGCAATGGGCAAGCTGATTGCAATTAAAAGTTTTGCATTACATGGCAATCTTCACCAGTAGAGGTTGATGGTGAGTGTGTTCTCAAATTTCTTCCAATAGGCTATGTACATGTGGTTGGGTAGGGTTAGTTATAGGATAAATGATGTCTTGTACAGATATAATTTGGTGTCTTTATCTAGGTCGTATCATGCATATCTGGTATCTTGGATGGCAAGGCATTGATGAAAATGTAAGTCAATTTTGTGTCAAATTTGGTGGATATCCATATTAAATTATGTAGCAGCATCTGAGCAGTGACCAAGGCTTCATAAATATATGCTCAGATTGTTAGAGAGGGTTAATGGAATATGTTCAAATAATTGATCCAAACGTCACTCACAATTGGTTGGACTAGGTTAGATCAATTCCTTGTCTTGTTTGGTGATCTTTCCTGGGGCAGCCAACACATCAATTTGTTTTGGCTCCATGCCTTACATCACCCTCCAAATCTCCCTAGCCACCATGTGGATCAACAGGTCAAGGTATCCATTTGCAAGTTTGAAGCTCTTTAATGCCAAATCGTTGTAGATCTATTGGGTCCTCTAGGGCCAGCTCATGCACAGTAAGACTAGGGCCCATCAAGGTAGCAAAAGGGCATAGAAAAGCCAGTAGGAACCAATCCAGTCAACCTTGGTTGGCTGACTAAGTCGACCTCATTAGAGCTAACCAGATCTAGTCAGATGGATAGACCAAAAAGTTGGCCAGGCATGGTAGCTCTAGACACTCTTTGCAGGTTGCATTCTGGGCAAGTAGCACATACAATCCAACCTTTCAGCTCATAGCTCCTAGTAGATTATCCACCCTTACTAGCATAACATTTGAGGGCAGTATGTCATAGTTTTTGTGACGCCATCTGATGAGTAGTAACAGGGCCATCATTTG
The DNA here is from genome assembly GCF_047967505.1 of Dipteris shenzhenensis. Lineage (NCBI taxonomy): Eukaryota > Viridiplantae > Streptophyta > Polypodiopsida > Gleicheniales > Dipteridaceae > Dipteris > Dipteris shenzhenensis. The sequence goes on from NC_141610.1 coordinate 10,947,709, forward strand.
GGTCTGTAGAGATGCATATGGGACTAGCAGTAGCAGTCCATGTGCTCAACACATGGGCCTAATTATAGGCCATGCCTAGCCACTCAAGGTCAGCCAAGTGGGCCAACAAATAGGCCAACTTGAGGGTCGATTTTGGGCACCATAGAGTTGGGTATGTAGGGGGGGAATCTTTTGGCGAGCTTTTTAATGTGAGCTTTTTTACCATTTCCTTTATTTTTGTGAGCTTTTTTTAGAAGTCCATACATGTTTTTGTTATAAGAAAGATGGGGAGGTTAGAAAGAGAGGGAGAGAATATAGGATATGTTCATTTTCATAGCATGTGGGAGGGGTGGAAGAGTGTATACTATGCACAAGGGGGGGGAGGATATGAGTGGCAGTAGGAGGCAAAAATTTATGGAAGATATGTCCATATTCAAAGTAGAAGGGAGGAACTATGGGAGATATGTACATTTTAAAAGTGTATAACTTGAAACTTTTGACCTCATATTTGGATTCCTCGTCGAATTCCGGTCATTTTGAGTACCAACATGACCATATTCTGATAAAAATTGGCAAAATGGTGTTTTTGTCATTTTGGCCTGTTTGGGGCCTGCGCTAGACTCAAAACAGGCCCCAAACAGGCCAAAATGACAAAAACACCATTTTGCCAATTTTTATCAGAATATGGTCATGTTGGTACTCAAAATGACCGGAATTCGACGAGGAATCCAAATATGAGGTCAAATCTATCAAATTATACACTTTGAAAATAAACAAATTTCCCACATGCTCTCCCTTCCCCTTTACATTTAGTAGATGAACATAACTTTCACATTCCTCATCCTCTCTCTCCTCCTTGCACTCCTCTTTTCATACCTTATAAGTTCCCCCTCTACGTTATCCACTATGATAATGAATATATGTTCCAACTCCCCTCCCCTCCCTTCTCCATGCCACCTTACCCATGCGCCCGTCCCTCCCCCTTTCCTTTATCTCCCCTCCCCCCCCTCTCTCCTCTTAATTGCAACCACAACCCAAACTTTCAACCCACCCCACTCCATGACCCCCCCCCTCTCTCTCTCTCTCAGGTGAATGAAAAGCTCGCAATATTCATGAAAATTGAAAAAAGCTCATGACAAAAAGCTCACCAAAAAATCACACCCGGTATGTAGGTAGGGAGCCCCTACTGGTTGGTCTTTGTGCCCTGCATAAGGCCTATATCATGTGGTGATAGTACCTCTAGGCATGAACTAGAGTGCATTCAGACCTTCCTTACAAAGTGCATGCTCTACATATCGTACCATTACTACATCTCTTAAGACCTCATTATGAACTGGCACCTTGTCAAACACTTTTTGTGCTTCGCAAGTGACCTGTCTGACAGCTCCAAAGTGCGCTTGATTGTTGCATCATTTACTGCTTTCTTTTGCACAAGCATATCCTCTGTTTGTAGACTCTTTCTAGCCTAGTCTAACTTGTAAAACGCCTCCAACCTATCCCTGGAACAGCCATCTTTCTGCCATTTATCAGTCCAGTGCGAGATGTATAGATTCTGCTTTGCCTTGACCACCAAATTAGCTCCAATTTGCTCAAGTTTGGTCCTGGATGCTGTGCAGACATGCAACATTGTTTGTTGCCTTTAACCTGGCTCCCATTTTGCCTTCTTTCCCATCTCTCCCATTGCTCTTTCATTCCCATCCCATCCCTCCCATTGCCTTTCTATTCATTGCTTGCAGAATCTCTTTTTCTCAGTGGGAGTGTTTTTGTTTTAGAAGCACAAGTCTCCAAATTTGATGATAGTGAAGGCTAGAAGAACAAGCTCATGCTGATGTTGCATGGTGGCACACTGTGCAGAGGCAACAAACTGAACTGAGGTTGGTTGAGCCATCATGGTGTGCTCCAAAAAATGGAGAGGTGTACTATTGGTGGAGGTCGCAAGGTTTAAGGATGTTGCCTCCATGCCTAGGTGAGTGATGTCATGCTCCAAAGTTGCAAGCTTGCTATCCAACAACTCATGATCTTGTCTAAGGAGGGGTCTCAAACAGGATATTATACTAGGATTTAAGAAAAAGACTCATAGCGCCACAAATAAGTACGAAAGAGGAGTAAGTGAACACTCTTGCTAGAGTGATCTAGAAATCTGAAATCTGTCCCATCTAAAGTCCCTGATAAGAACTTGACTATGGGTTGATCTATAAAGTGAGGATACACATTTGATCCAAGGATCACAAAATCCCATGAATGCACCTTCCAAGAAACCCTAGTCTACTCTATGATAAGCTTTCTCAAAATCTAGGAATGGATAGCGATGTCATAAGTGCTATGTCTAGCCCACACGGAAGCGTCATGGAATGGAATGGTATATTATGCAAACTATTGCAGCCCTTCACAAAGCTAGTTAGTGTAATTGAATGTTAACAATGTCATCAAATTAGGAAGAAGGGTGATTGCCTTCACTAAAATTTGCCGATAGTGTAATTGGACGTTAATTGTGTGATTAAAAGAAAAAGCGATATATTCCATTCAAAACGAATCATACAACAGGTGGGAGAGAAAGTGCTCTATCCCTAGCCTCAACAATGTGGCAAAAAAGCCATGGTGGTGGTCTAAAATGCCACGACATCCCAAAAGGGGTCAAATGAAAAAATAATGAGCAGTCCCATGTCCTCATGAAGGATAATAGTCTCCCACGAGCTGCCAAAGAGGTGCCTGTACACCGCTCCCACTGACTCCTGAGAGTGAAGATAATTTCCACCCAAATGGAAGCAAGAGTGTTAGCCTCCATGCATAAATGGCCCCCAAGGACAAAAGAACATCACGAACACCATATCCGCCATAGGGTAATGCTGGAAATCACCTCCTAGACTAACCTTGTAGGTGAAGTAGGCATGGAATCCTGAGCTGGTACAAGTACCAAAAGCAAATCCTGCGGCTCCATGATGCTAACCTCTGTGGGACCCCATCTCTGGCAACGCTACATGAAGAAATCATGATCTCCTGGCTCTGATCACTGAAGCCTAGCCTCCTCATAGTACCCTCCAAGAAACCCCAGTCCACTCTATCATAAGCCTTCTCAAAATCGAGAAGAAGAACTACAATCTATTGCTCACTCTCCTTCGCCCAGTGAGTGGCCTCCCAAAAAGTGAAGATGTTATCCAAGATACTCCGATCTTGGACAAATCCTGCCTGAGTAGCTCTGATGATATCTGGCAGCATAGGCTTTAGGCAAAGAGCCAAGGTCTTCGCTAGGATCTTGTAGGCTATCCCTAGAAGTGTAATGGGTCTCCAATTACGTAGGACTGTCTTGTCTCCCCCTTTCGGGATGAGACAAATCATACCTGTGCATAATGTCTTGCCCAAAGATCCTATATCGAGAGCCTCTGAAAAGGTAGAGAGTAGATGAGGCTCAATCGTATCCCAAAGAGCTCTAAAAAGAAGTGGCGACAAACCATCCTCCCCCGGGCATCTTCCTCGACAGCTCATGTAATGCGTCCATGATCTCCAGGAGTGATAGTGGGCTATCCAAAACATGACTCATCCTGTCTGAGACCATCAAAGGGACATGGCTCCAAATCTCCTCTTTGGCTCTGATCATCTCCTCGGTGACTGGATCGGCGGTGTAAAGAGTGGAATAGAAATCAGAAGTGATCTCAACAAGATGGTGAGGGTCCATTTGAAGAGACCCGGCCTCATCCACAAGTCTACGAAGACTGTCTAAGGAGTATCTCTGACCCACTGCCCTGAAGAACTCTCTAGAGCATCTATCCCCCTTCTAAATCCAGAATGTCTGCTGGGAGTAAAACTTGAACTGGGCCCTCCTGCCATGAATCTCCTCTAGTCTCTCTTGAGCCTCCAAAAGCTGCCCTCTGATGAAAAGAGAATGAGGAAAACTCTGAATCAATCTCTGAAGTCTGGATACCTCCGCTCTTGCATTTTGATCTCTGGTTCTGAGTTTTTCCTTCTCCTCTTTTGCTCCTCCAAGATCGATTTTAGCTCCCTAATTGTGTGATGAAATTTTGGCCCTTAGTTGTGTGAGTATTCTGGGAAATTTTATATGAGCATTTGTTTTCAATTTTGATCATAAAATAGTGAGATTCTGATCATATTAGTGTGCTTGCTCTTACAATAACTGGTAAAGAATCACCCTTTTTAGTGTTGAATCATCTTACCTTTTCTCTTCTCGATATAAATGTAACCTTTATTGATTAATATGTTGAAATTATTGATCGGCATGTGCTTATGCGGGTGATTGCTAGTCATGAAAAAATTAAGTTTGACAATTCCTCCATTTGTGCACATTGACAGAGTTGTGATCAGCTGGCATTTCTCCTCAAAATCTAGTATGTGTACCCTGCCTTTCCTATACTACACGATTCTTGCTACATATAACCTGTATCTGAAATTGTGCTTTTGGCCAGAGAGCATCGTAATTTTTCATTTTCTTTTTCCTACTATCATTTTTATCATTCCATCTGATTTAGCTACTGGCTTTGGAGGAGGAATTTTATATCAATTTTCTGGGATCTTGTTTCCATTATCCTGCTTCATATCTTGTTAGATGTGTAATCTGGTAAGACACAGCAAACTAAGTAAGATTAAGCAAACTAAAAATTTATGTTGCAGACACTAGGGCCTTTTATTGGCTGCTATGCATTGGATTGGAAATGTCTTGAAATGTCTACTGGCTGATGGAAAGCTTGATTTTCTTTATAGAACTATGCATAGCACATTGGAACTCTTCATGTAGGCAGCTCGCATGGTGGCAAAAGCTCCCTTGCCTTTTATTCAATATGTGGAGGTGATCATCAAACCTTTTGTCTCTTCTTAATCTCATTTTTCTTTTCTGCCACTTTGATTATTCAAACTTTAAAGTATTCAATCAAAATGTTGTCTAGAGGGACGTTTTTTATTTTGCTGAAGATTTCTCACTGTATAAATCATGTCTAATTAGACATTTACACCTAATTTGGCATTCTACTAAACCGAAGCAGCGTGCATCTGAGGAGGAGAATACTAAGGATACTCAACAGTTTTGTACAGCATTCTTTCTGTTTCTTTTGTGCTCTAGTCTACCTCACACTTTGTGGAAGAATATACTCTGAGTTTTGTCTATCTTTTTCATGTGCTATTTGAGTAAAGTTTTAGTGTCAATGTGATTATCTATTAAGTGTTTAACTTGGAGCTGAAGGGTCTAGAGATGTGAGTTATTCTATTCTCCTATTTCCAACATAGACAACCTCTAGGAAAGAAGTATGATGAACTGCTACTATTGTTTGAAGGCAGAAAGCAGATGGAGTGGAAGTGTGCAAAGTGATGAGAGGTAGGTAGAATGGAGAGGTAGGAAATGAGGAACACAGCCTCTCCATAAGGAGCAAGCTACATATGCTGATCCCATTCATGGAAGCCACAAAGGCTATGCGCACAAGTGCTATTCTTTTCTTCCATGGTTTTTCAAGATCTGATGAATTTATAACCTTTGTCTTTGAGTTTTGAGATGACAACATAAACCAACTTGTGTGTGGCTACTCTGATCCATACCTCATCCCTATTGTCCCCTATCCTTAGGCTTTAGATGATTTAGCAAGGCTAGAGTATCAAAGCAAGAAGTGAGTCTGTGGTTGTTCAGCTCTTTCCAAGATGAGCAAAGAATATCCCTATTTGTCTTCAATTAGTGGATTTGTGTCAAAACGTAGGTCTACTAGCCTTCTTAGTTTAAAGTTGGTCAAGAAAGTGTGTGCACACATGGCCTTTTCTCATCCTCTTTCTATCTTGGCAATTTCTCCAAGAAAAAGAATCACGCTCAATGGAAGCCTAAATCTAAAAATATTTTAGTAGCACGTGCTGTGTGGGATATTGTTTGAGATTTGGCCCCATGTCCCCTTCAATCTGAATGGTGAGGCTAACTTTAAATGAGAAGGTCTAAGTTTATATTACTTTATGATTATGCATATCTATTATGTTTGAATAACTATTTAAACACTGTAAGAAATTGTATTTGAATTTTACTCCTTTGTTGTCTTAGCTCATAACTTTGAAATCCATAACTTTGAGAATCCAATCTTAGCATGTAAAGCAATTTAGCCTTGGGAGCACTTCGGTCTCTTGACACGGTCTGTAATTCCCCTGGTAGAATGCTTAGATAATCAAGTTACGTATGTAAGTAATCTAGCCTCGGGAGCACTCTGGTCTCGACACGATCTATAATTCCCCTAGCAGAATTCTTAGAGAATCAAGTCATGCAATGTATAGTATTAAGCAATCTAGCCTCGGGAGCACTCTGTTCTCTTGACATGGTCTGTAATTTTTTTGGCAGAATGCTTACAAAGTCGTGCAATGTATAGTATGTAAGCAATCTAGTCTCGGGAGCACTCTGGTCTCTTGACATGGTCTACAATTCCCTTGGCAAAATGCTTAGAGAATCAAGTTGTGCAATGTAAAGTATGTAAGCAATCTAGCCTAGGGAGCACTTCAATCTCTTGACACGGTCTGTAATTCCCCTTGCAGAATGCTTAGAGAATCAAGTCATGCAATGTATAGTATGTAAGTAGTCTAGCCCCGAGAGCACTCCGGTCTCTTGACACAGTCTGCAATTCCCTTGGCAGACAAGAATCAAGTCGTGCAATATATAGTATGCAAGCAACCTAGCACCCCTATTGTGAATTTTTGGATCAATAATTATATCCCTTTAATAAATTCAAAATTTGAGAAGCCTATATTTTTGTCCTCCTCTTGTACATTTCAGTGTAAGTTGAAATAGACGCAACTTATAAGAAATTATATTGTATAATTGAATAAAACCCTTTAATTTGTATGTCATGGAGACGCATGCTTTACACCCATACTAGTACCTAATAGAACGTATTTTCAACTTTTGATCTTTTCAATTCCCAAAATCTCATGTATTTACTCCACCTTATCCAATTTTGTTTCCCTTGCACGCTCCCAAATTGTCACTAGCTACTAGAGATTTGCATGAAGTAACTTGAATTGAACTATGAATAAAATGGCACAAGCTTATAAGAAGATGGCCCAAACTTTAACCTTATGTTGATCTAATGGGAGTTTTTATATTAAATATGATGCATATAGTAGCATTATGTTGATTTAGTGCAAGTGTTTATATTCAATATGATGCATGCACTAGCATCATGTTGCCTATATGCCACTTTTTATATTAGGAAAAGATAGTGTTTATCATCTCATCATAAAGTGCACAAAGTTATTAAGCTTATTATCACTCAATCCATACCTTTTTCTCAATTTATGTCGCTTTACTTTTCTTTAATTTACATGCTTTCATATTTATAAAAGGAAAATTTATAGAATGATGAAATATTATAGCTTCTTTATTGAATTCGAATCTTAATTATTAATGCATCTGACAATTTTTCAGTTTGAAAAGCACCCTTTATTCCATTTCTACTATATTTCAATTCAAAATTTTGAAGGACCCATGCTTCCTCTCATAATTTTGAGACCATATGTAAAATAAAATAATAAGCTATTTTGATAGATATAATTAAAAGAGTGAATCTTTAAGGGAAGCCATACACCACCTGTACATTGGGCAACATAGTTTCTTGGATATAGTCTATTCTTCCTTTAGTAGTCCTTTAGAGTTTTACAATCCATCTTCTGATGCACAATATGGAATTTCACATGAAATTTTAGTTAGAGGTTTGGGATGTTTCAAGCTTCGATGAGATCCATATCACTCACATTGATTGCACAATTTGATAGATAAACTATATTTTGTAGATGCTCAATTTAATATCAAAGGAATGAAGGCAAATCCCTAGGTCTTGATTCTTGTACGGCTTGATTCTTGTGAGCATTCTACTAGGGGAATTGCAAACTGTGTCAAGAGACCGGAGTGCTCCGAAGGCTAGATTGCTTACATAATATACATTGCACGACTTGATTCTTATGAGCAAAAAAAGATAAAATGTGGTTACAGAGGGGTTTTTTAAATACCTTTTGAATGCACATTGTACAGCTAGCTTATGTAAGGTGGACCCCCCGAGGTTTCCACATTGAAATCATGATGGAGAATCTTTGAATTCCACTTTCATGATATACAAAGATTAGAAGTGCACCTTCCGTTGCATCTAGCAATCAATAACCTTTGTACACCATCATGGCATCTGGGTAGTACCTGCGAGTGCTAGGTGCATGAACTTGACCAAATGCATCCAATATTATGCCTTTCATGAGGAATCCCACCACATGCTATACCCTAGCTTTCCAAAGGACTAGATTTGGGTACCAAGAGAAAGATGAAATTGAAGGAAAGCTGGGAATATTGGCATTTTGTCCCTCCAATGAGCTCAATTCCTTGAGAAAGTTTTTAAATGTTGTCTTGAGTGCAATTAATTTGAGTTGCTCATAGGAGGGTTTACTTCAAGAAGACAGAGAATGGCATTGTGGAGGCATGTCATTCACAAATGAACCACTAACCATGAGTTTTATCCTCCACTATCTTAATAATTTGCAACCCTATGACCTACGTCAATGTGTGGCATCAATTTGATAACCTTATGCTCAAGGACTTTTGATATATGTTTTTTGGCACAAAAACCAAGCCGGCAACAACTGCTTGGTGAAACAATTGTTGCTGCCTATGAGCTCTTGACAAGATTGAGTCTTTATTGTGTGCGCGTAACAAGATGCTTGTTGATTTCACTAGCATGCCATCACCCTCTTTCTAGGAAACAAGCTAAGAGACGAACTCCCTCATACAAGAGGAGCTGTCTTATGATTGCGGTTACTTGCAATGGAAAGCTACCTAGTACCAACATTAAGGCTATGCTAAATCAACAACAAAAAGAAGCATTTGAACAAGTCCTTCATACAGTGGATATAGGGGCCCATGGAATATCATAGAAAATGTCCTTATAGTGATGAATCCCATCATAGAAGAGGAATTGGATTATGATTGTGCTAACTTGCACTGGAAATCTACCAACATCAAGGCCATGCTAAAGCAAAAGCAAAAAGAAGCATTTGAGCAAATAATTCGAACAAGTGCTTCATATAGTGAGTGGACATAAGGCATGGACATGAGGGCTGATGAAATCTACTACTTAGATGGTCTTACAGTGATAAGGAAGACATTTCTATGCAAACATCAACTAAATCATATCTACGGATGTGGTTAGATTGCATTTGCAATTGCTTCAATAGGCTAGTCTACCCCTAGATCAACTTGCACTCACAATTAAAATACAATATGTCAAAGTAAGAGCTGACCCCTCGAGGCCCAATCTTTGAATGTTCGCACAAACTTGATGTTATTTAATCTTCAACTACATGCTAACCTATAAGTGGAAGGATGTTATACTAAAGATTTAAAACCCTGCTTATTATGCACAAAGGACAAACGTACAACATTGGAATGAACACACAACTTGCAGAACTCATGTATGCTTCTAGTTTAATAATATAGGATGAGGCACAAATAGTGTAGAATCATGCATATGAGGCACATGATAGAAAAGGCCTTACAAGAAAGACATCATGCAGCCAATGCACCAAACAACAAGCTTGCTTCTGCTCTTATTAAATCTTGCCTCCTTCCATAGATCCAAGCTTTGTCATCAAGTGAGAATCTTACAATCGACCTAGAATATGTAGGCAAGCTTGCAAAGGAACAATATGTTTGGAAAGGACTTTGTAGAAGAATGACATGCCTCCACAATGCCATTCTCTGTCTTCTTGAAGTAAACCCTCCTATGAGCAGACAGGCTGGAATATTGGATACACTACTCCATGAATAACATGTTCTTAGGAACTCAAATTAATCGGACTCAAGACAACATTTAAAAACTTTCTCAAGTAATTGAGCTCACTGGAGGGACAAAATGCCAATATTTCCAGCTTTCCTTCATTTCCATCTTTCCCTTGGTACCCAAATCTAGTCCTTTGGAAAGCTAGGGTATAGATGTGGTGGGATTCCTCACGAAAGGCATAATATTGGATGCATTTGGTCAAGTTTATGCACCTAGCACATGCAGGTACTGCCCAGATGCCATGATGGTTTACAAAGGTTATTGATTGCTAGATGCAACGAAAGGTGCACTTCTAATCTTTGTATATTATGAAAGTGGAATTCAAAGATTCTCCATCATGATTTCAATGTGGAAACATACCATGCATCTAGGGATTTCTCGATCTCATTGTGCTTTACCCTCTTGTGGACCCCATGCACTATAGCTACATGATTGTGAACTCAAGCCTGGGAGACGTCACAAATCTTTCTAAATGTACGGCTTCTGTATGGTTGTTGTTTGAGCAGGCAGAGGTGCGGCACAAGGGCTGGAATTGTGGCCAAAGGCTACAGGACTGAATGCCAAAAGAGGGGCCAAGGGGCCCCTTATATAGGAGTAGTTGATTGCTAATTGTCTCAACCAATCTACTTTGGTTATGATCTTCATTTTCAAATGAATTTTTAGGAGGTTTGTGAGTAGCTTTTAGCTTACCAAAAGAATCGTGTATGTAAAGAGTGTGGATCGTATCTTTGAAAACCACTTTCAAATGTTTTGTGAATTCTCTCTCTACTAAGCCCCACATGGATCCAAACATCAATTATTAATTGTAGGAGTGTGAGGAGTTTTGATAAAGGTGCATATACACTTTGGAAAATTGACTATCATGTTGGGCTAGTCACATAATAGGTCCATTGGCATTTTAAAATGTAAGTATTTGAATAGATATCATCTCGCAACTTGCAACTCTCGAAGTGCTTGTTTTCTTACTACCTATTAGGAGACCCAAAGAGAGCATAGCTTTAACGGAATGTGAAACCCTAGAAGAGGAACGGTCGGAGTTTTCCTTTTTTGAGCCCTCATTAAACCACATGTCACAATTGTAAATATTGATCTTATGAAGATCAATGGTGTGGATCGTATGGGATTTCTCCTTTATTTTAGGATATATTTGTTATTTTAACTTGGATTGCTTTTTGAAAAAGTTGTGAAAAAGCTAGTGCTTGTTTTCTTACTACCTGTTATGGAGACCCAAAGCAAGCATACCTTTCATGGAATGCAAAGCCCCAGAGGAGGAACAATCGATATGAAGACCATGAAACCAAGGCTAAATTTTGACAAGGTGGCGCACGATTTGTGGTTTTCTTATGGCATCACAATGGGCAACGGAGCCCCTAATTTTGCTGTAAACAAACAAAGACATACACAGATCCATTTTCAAAAGGAATCATTGCTGAAAAGAGGCATTGAATTGCATGTAAAACCTCTTTGCCTGATTACATCTGAATTTCCTCTCAGTACATGATGGATTAAGCCCTTCAACACCCGAATCCATGCTACATTGATTCACTCAGGTCTCGTTTTGAGCTTGTATTTGCCCGAACTTCATGTTGGTCACAATTAGCTTTGATAGATTTTCTTGAATCAATGGACCCTTTCAAATGCCTCAATAATTGATGGTATCGTTTCTACTTTGCCTGAACTCTCTGAATTTGAGCATTTATGCTTGACTCCATGCTTCATAGTCGAACCTCTGTATTCGATCCCTTTCAAGCTAATCGATTCACACAATGAACCTCAGCATACACATGTGATTAATTTAGTTTTTCCTTTTCTTTGAGCTTTAATAACTTGTGTATAGGACTCGAGACCCTTGAAGCTTCGAAGTAGATTAGAGTTGTGCAACATTGACCAAACCACTTAGAAGTAGTCAACAGGTTGACCCATAGCTTGAATATCTAGCGGTTGGCTTAATTGAAGTATTTCTCTAGCTAATCATGCCTCTAAAACCTTTTTGTTAGAATAGTTGTGAGGCAATCAATGGACCTTATACATCAGGCTCTCAATCATCCACCATAGTGAGCGTCAATCAAATGATAGCCCACCTCTTTTACGTCTGCTTGAATCTTCTTCGTCGATAACCTTTAATTTGTCGATCGATCTAGGTTTCCATCATTGTCCCTCAGCTTTTCTACTTCCTCTTCTACATCAACATCGATTATAAACATGCTCAACATATGGCATGAATCTCCATTTTCTTGTACAACCACTCGCTTCATCTGCACACTATTCGCCCAGGCTTGCTCTCTAGAGCCTTGAAAATTTGACTAGCTTCTTCCCTTCCTCTAATTGTCGCCCCCTTTCAGCTTGGATTTGCCCTCTACCTATGGTTGCTATGTGGGTTGATTATAATTAGAGCCACTATTGTTCGAGAGGAGATGGAGTTTGTGAAGGGTGTGGATAGGGCCATGACGAGGAAGCCATGAGAGGCCAAAAGCTGACAAGAAGCGGAGGAGAGACTTCAAACGGCCCTCGCTAGGCCAAGCGAACACCATAGCATGAGTAGGTAGAGTGTTGCTCTCACTGCCATTGATTGTTGCCAAGCTTAGAGGAAGCTGAAGAGAATAAGATGATTGAATTTGCAATTAGTCTGTAAAATGGATCTTGGGCGCTTCAACTTGGAGCTCCTTTATGCCAACGCAAGCTCTTTTAAGCATAACCCCATGTAGATATTGCATCTGTCCATCCATAAAATTCATTGCCTTTGTTGCATTCGTTCCTTGGGAAAGCTACCATGAATTTGGCTACTATAAGCTTTATGCTCTCAGATTACTCTTATCTTTGAAAGAGAAGAGAAAAAGAGATAGGATGGAACCATGAAGGAGATGTGGGCATGTTAAGAAACACTAGTTGTAGGTTGTCATGTATGTATACATAGCCACAAATATAATGCAGAGACCTCGACAATTGACGTTCCTAATGGGTGTCATCCTCTCGTATGCTTTTCTAACTTAGTGCTTACCTCTGTTTATTCTCCATAGAGTTTCTGATTCTCTAGCCTCGAACGTAGATCATGCTCGTGGTTCCATTGTTGGAAGTTAAAGTTTTCCATGCTTGCAGTTGCATCCTTGAAAGTTAGATGGTAAATGTTGGAAGTTCAAAACTTAAGATTCAATGATTTCATGCTACAACCACAAAACTTCAGCTCCGTAAGGAGCCAAGGTGTGTGTGTGTGTGTGTGTGTGTGTGTGTGTGTGAGAGAGAGAGAGAGAGAGAGAGAGAGAGAGAGAGGACCAGTCTCAAGTTACCCACCCACTTTGTTCAAAGTCTTCACTCATCCCTCCCCCCCCCTCTCTCTCTCTCTCTCCACTTAGCCTACTTATGCTTAGTGCTAGTCTCAAGTTACCGACCCACTTTGTTCAAAGTCTTCACTCATCCCTCCCCCCCCCCTCTCTCTCTCTCTCCACTTAGCCTACTTATGCTTAGTGTCTCTCCCCTCTGCTCTCTTTTTCACGCAGTGTTGCCTTCCCCCCTTCCTCTTAAGCTTCTTGCTTATTCATGTTGTGAATTACAATAATGCATCTTGGGCCATTCTTCTTTCAAAAGGTTGCTTACTCCCCAACAAAATCATATAGTAATTCATATATGAAGTATCAACAAAAGCTAGGCTAATAATGTGCTGTTCAAGAATATAGACGTCGTGTTTTAATATGCCTTTTGTTTTGAATGTTATTTTGAATGTTTGCAAAAAGTGAAAGAGATCCATGCATGCAAGGTATCTTGATTTCTTGACCAATACGAATATGACTATTGACATTCATGTAAGATGTCAGTAACTTATACATTCACGAGACTTGATCGCAATGCTACTCGATGTTCTCAATCTCAATGCTTAGGGAAGGGCCATTCCCTCAAATTATCACTCTTTCAGGATGGAAGCACACCGCATCCCCACCCACACTATGTGGTTATAATAATTATACTATATACTATTATAAAAATATTTTAAATTGCTTATTCATCTTTCCTTGCCCTAGATATATTTACTTGAATCTAAATTCTTACAACATTCCTCTCTTTTGATGCATGTATTTGATGTGAGAGACTATTTGGAATCAGCAGAGGTAGCCAAGTTGAATGCAAGATCGAAGGATGCCAACACCTCTATTCGTGTGATTCTAAATATTATATAGAGTACAACAAGAAAATTATGAGCTCTTGTGAACATAGCCTTATTCATGTATTTGTTGTACTTCAATTCTCAAAAGGGACAATTCTTTAGACATAAGTAATAAAACACCACCTTTGCATTTGCAAGGAGGTTTGGGACTCTGTGTCATGTCTCATGTCCATAATTGTATTTTTCCCCCTCTTTTTTAAATCCCCCCCTCTTTAGTGGTAAAATTCAATTTCAATTTTCACTTAGTAGTTACATAAAATAGGACTATGATGAATGAATCCCAAGGACAATGAAATATACTCAATGATCAATGAATGAATGATTGCCAAGGATAAATAAGAGGAGTGTGATTAGAGGATGTGACCATTTGTGAGGGCATTATTCTACCTCAAAAACCTATCTAGAACAACGTTATATTTTTATGTGATTATGTTATTATCTATTTTCTTTTCTCATGTTTGAGCTTTCTTCATAATGGTTTTTGCATCTAGTTTCATCTTCTATAAACCATGGCTAAAGGTTGCCTACCACAACCTAGTTTTGAGTGATTTGGTGTGGCCTGCACTGATGGGTGGCAAGGATTCATCTTCTTATTGACCTTTGGTGGAAGACCGTATTGCTGGGCGATCGTGGGTTTATAACAAAAGCAATGCAAAGTTTGGCAGCTTATGAGAGCATCCACCATCCAATATGTATGGCGAATTAGGAATGACATAGTATTTAATCGGGGGAGATTGCCCTTAGACTTGCAATTCCAAGTGCAACATGAGGTGTTAAAACTTATTTTGCCTACCAAGACAAAGTTTTGGGGATCGTTGTTGTAGCGGCATTAGGATAGGCTTTAGGAAGGGATAGTAGCTATGTTAGTATTTACGGTAGGCAGCCTAAAGAGGTGTTTTCATTTTCTTATGTTTGTTATGAAAGTACTTATGCAACAACAAATGAAATCTTTTTTTGTAATGACTCGTGTAAATTTCTCTCTTTTTTGTAATTCAATCGACTTTGAAGTGCACAAATGATTAAAGCTCAAAATTACAATGTTGATGCAAAAAATTCCACGTGAATTAGAATCATTGTCACGAAGATGTTGAATTTTTGAATTTAGGAGGCCCATTTAGGAGAATATAAATCTTCCCCTTACGCGGCCGACCGCACCCTACTTATCTTGTGGGAGTTGGCACTCGCAAAAGGACCAGCAAAAAGCACTGGCAAAGGCGGCCAATAACTGCGCTGTTACGGGGCGGCTGTAATGGAGTGCGAGGCGCAGCTCAGAGAGAGTGGGAGTGATGGCTGCGGCGGCGTTGCCTCTGATGCTCTTCATCTTCATCTGGCTTGCGCTTGCTCCATCCACGGCCACCGCTTCAACCCTCTTCAAGCTCTTCCCCACATACAACCCGCGCGACCCCAACAACCTTATCACTTCGGATCGTCTGCATTTCCTACGATCGCTTGACAGCCTGCGTCACACCCGATTTCTCTCAGGCGCTCAATCTTATCGACTGGGTGGAAAAGCCGATCCAAACCTTGCAGGGTCTCTCTCTCTCTCTTGGTCTCCCTAGCTCTCTATGTTATTTTCATGGGCCTGTCATGGTTTAACAATAAGCTGTCTTTGCCGCGCGCGCACCATGCACTCAAGGCCAATTGGCAATTCCTGCTCACGGGATCGACATTGACAAAGCCTTCGGTCGTTTTAATGAGAAGAAATTGGTTGCTGCTCAGCAATTGAAACTCTCTATGTGCATGTTTGGACTTTCCAGTCTATACTTCACAGAGCTTCGACTTGGAACACCTCCTTCCAAATATTACGTACAAGTGGATACCGGAAGTGACCTCTTGTGGCTAAATTGCGCGTCCTGCCAGACCTGTCCGACGTCAACTGGTCTCGGGGTAACGATCTCTTGCCCCCTGGCAAATTGTTATCAAAGGCGTATAGAAATTAGAAACCGTGTTCACGTTCAGATTTTTTACGCGCGGTAAGTAGAATTCAAACGCTCGAGCAAGGATTATGGGCTTATATTTCTTTTATGCGTGGATCATATATGGGCGACATGAACTTCCGCTGTACGAAGCTGCCTCACACACATATGCAACCTCACACGAACAAAAACGCTCACACACAAATATACACCAGTACCATGGTGCGACCGCGGGCGCGTGTGTGTGTGTGTGAGTGAGAGAGAGAAAGAGAGAGAGAGACAGAGCACAGACATATACATCAATACCATGATGCAAGCGCGGGCGCGGAGAGAGAGAGAGAGAGAGAGAGTGCAAGCTTAAAGCATATGAACAAAGCGTTACCCTACTGCGGTTTTCTGCACTTCACAGGTGCGTCTTGCTCTTTACGATCCGGGATTATCCTCAACCAGCCACATTCTTTACTGCGGAGATGCATATTGTAGTGGAGCCTCCTCAGTGGATTGTGTGACCGGGCAGCTTTGCCCTTATGAACTGGGATATGGGGATGGAAGTTCATCACAGGGATTTTTTGTTCGAGATACGTTTCAGCTAGACATAGTGGCTGGAAACCACTCAATGAGAACCGCAAATACTACAGTGACTTTTGGGTGTGTGATGCTGACACTAATAGATTGCTGACCCTCATCCGTCGTGTCATGGTGTACTTTGCGCCGCGGGATGCTTTGATTTGGTGAAACGATATGTAACAATTTGGGGAGCGTCTTCTCGACTTTTGATAGGTTAGTACATTTTTACCGGTAAAATTTCTGGTCATCAACGTTCCGCTTATTGGCTCTATGTTGCATGTCCTGTTCAGATGTGGAACCAGTCAGAGTGGGGAGTTGCAGCAACAGGGTCAGGCTTTAGATGGCATCATGGGGTTTGGACAATCCAAATTGTCAATTATATCTCAGTTAGTTAATCAAAAGCAGGCCCCTGGGGTCTTTGCACATTGCTTGGAGGGAGAGGGGCAAGGTGGTGGAATCCTTGTGATTGGCCAAGTGCAAACGGCAGGGCTTGTTTATACTCCCATAATTCCAGAGCAGTAAGTGAAAACTCTGAAAAGAAGGTTCTAGAATAGGTGAGCTGGATAATCTTATTTAGTAGAAAATGATTGTATTTACGATAATAAATTTTTCTACGCAGAGCCCACTATAATGTCAACTTGCAAAGCATTACCGTGAATGATGTAACAATACGGGTTGATTCAGCAGTCTCTTCCTCGAGCCAAAACAGAGGCACTATCATTGATAGCGGGACTACGCTTGCTTATTTTGCAAACGCAGTATATGAGCAGCTACTTGAAGCAGTACGTCATAGCAGACATGCTAAACCTTTTTTTTTACGACGACTTTTTTTCTTGATTCTTTTTTGGCTTACCCTGGTTTGTTTTGAAGATGCTTAAAAGCTTGCCACTGGAGATCTATAAGTCACAAGGAATGACTTGCGTACCTATCAAGGGCAGGTGCTAACTTGTCCCTGATATAGTTAGTGTAATCCTTCCCTGTGGTTATAGTGTGTTTTCCCCTGAACTGTCTTCTTCATGTCATGAGAATTGATGACTGGACAACTACGAGTTTGAGGGGTTACACCAATGGGGATTAAAATTGTGCACAAGGGTACTCACTACATCTTTGTGTGTGTAAACGCACATTCATAGATATATGTGTGTCTGTTGTTTACATATCAACATATACGTACTTGCTATCTACCTACTTACATACGTATGTACGCAAGTTTTGTTTTGCAAAGTAAGATGAAACTCATTTTCTTTTTCATCGATCAATGAGTTGGCAAAAGAGCTTGTAAATGTGTTCAAGCAATGTGAATTCACTATTCCTTTCTCCAATTGTGGTCCCTCTCCCATGGTTCTAGAGCTTGGTGGCTAGCTTCAAAGGGCTTGCAAAGTCTGTAAGATAAAGGGATTTGAAGAGCAGCTTTTGATGACTCAACTTAGTTTTCACTACTACTCATTAGTATTTGTTGGCAAAACCTTGATCCAAATGATATTCCAATCCCAAAGTTATGATGGCAGATCTGCAAGGTGGTCTTGGTTTTTCTTGTGGATTGATGTTTAAACTTGTATACATTCAGCTAATATTGGCTTTCAAAATGCAGTGTTGATGTTGAATTTCCCTCCATCACTTTAACCTTCAAAGGAGAGGGGGCCATCATGATTATTAAGCCACATGAGTATCTCATCCAGGACAGCAGCAGTCGGGTAAGCTCTTTTCCCTGCAACCCTCCCAAATCTTCTTTGACATACTTGCATCGTCGCCTTTGCTGTTTCAGATATCTACTTGGCTTACTATGGTGTTATGCACTTATGCGCAGTGATCGTGTTTCCATCCCGTGTAGGGGATTTATTTATTTTGTGAACAGAGAAAAAGTTTTACATCATATTAGATTTAACAGTCATATCTTTGTACATAGTCCACCTTGATCCAAACCAAATGGGTAGAGACGTTTAGGCAGGGGGAAGAGAGAGAGAGAGAGAGAGAGAGAGAGAGAGAGAGAGAGAAATATTAACGTCTACAGGAGGGCCTCATGGGCCTATGACACCATCACAAGATGAGAAAAGTATTGATAGTGTGAGCCCATGGAGTGGTAGATTGAGGGGGAGCAAGCATGTGGACAAAGGCAAGCAAAAAGTTGAAGTGGAAGAGAGTGTTGAGGATGCAAGTAGTGATGAAGGGAGTGATTTACGGCTTGTAAAGGCTCAAGAGACTAAGCATGCTTCAAGATGTTCCACCGCATGCTAGAAAGCCAATGGCAAATACACAGGCCTTAAGAAGATCGGAAAGGGTTAGACACTGGATGCACTACGCATACACGGTTAGCAAAGTGCAACATGTTGAGCTCTCAAGTTTTGAGGGGGCTGTAAAAAAATTCAGATCGGAGGGATGCCATGGATCAAGAAATGGATGCTTTGGATAAGAACAACACTTGGACACTGTCAAACTCTCAAAAGAAAAGAAAGCTATTGGCTGCAAATGGGTTTATAAAGTGAAGTGCAAATCGGATGAAAGTGTGAAGAGATACAAGACAAGGTTTGTTATGGGTTGGACTACGATGAAACATTTAGCTTGGTGGCAAAGATGACCACTATACGGACCGTGATTACTTTGGCAAGCATGCATAGATGAAAGTTATATCAAATGATGTAAAAAATGTTTTCTTGAATGGTACATCTAGCCCACCCCATAAAACCCCTAATAGACCTTATGAGCTGCGTGATAAAATCTCTTGAACGGCACCAAGAAGTCTACTATCACTATATCAGGGAAGTTGATAAGTGGAGAAATTGACTTGAGATATGTGAGGATAGATGCCCAGGTTGCATATTTCTTTACCAAGTCCTTGGGTAAAGATAAGTTTTGTCTTTTTAGAGATACTTTGGATCTATGTGATGTACAAGCTCATGCTAGGCTTAAGGGGTAGATCGTTGATGTATAGATGTTATATGTATGGATGGAATGTAATCTATATGAAATGTTGTAATATATCTTCTCCCCCGTAATAGATGATGGTGTTTCATGTGGGTGTATTCTCTTCCATGCTCGTTCACAGGGCATGTGTTTTTATTATGTTTTTCTAGAGATTTAAGTAGATTGCTTTGGGACCAATGTTTATACGGGTGCTCTCAGTTAGATGGAGGGTCGAAGAGGCTTTCGACGACTACTCCAAGATTGAGCCATTCTTTATCAGATGACACTCCACGATCAATACACCATGGATCTTGGCTTTTTGCTTCCATAAAGGCTGCATTTTAGCCATTTGCTTGTTGATAATCTTCTTCCATGCTTTGAATTGAGATAAACATGTCTTGTCTTTGTTCAATGCTTTCATGCACCTGATTTGCATAAAGACAATAATGCCGATGGTATCGTCCTCTAAAATTCCCTTTGTTATTATTGCTAGATGATGACATTTTTCATAGTGCTTCTTTCTACAATCCTTTTCATAATACTTCTAAGAGTACTTACATTTGAAAGATAGCCTATTCCATGAGGGATAAAATTCCCATATTTTGTATATGATCGTCTAATTTTTTATTTGAATTGAAACAAAATTATTCACTCAACTTACTATAAATGCTCTACCTCTCTCAAGCTTGCAAATGCAAGTGAATTTAATACTCTTTTCTCAGCTTGAATTGATTTTATTCTTAGCTCTTCACTAAGAAGACTAAATGTAAATTCTCAAGCATCGATTTGTCCTTTCGAATTGTAGTGCTTTCCATCAAGTCCTCATAAACTTTACCTAGTCTGGTCAGTAACACTTATACAAATTCTTATGGTTTGATTGTTTCTCTGACTGTTGCCAATCGACTTGATGTCTTTAAGTCTTAGAATGTATGCATGACCAATCTCATTGTCCTGCGCTTCTCACTATCTTTGAGGTACTCATCGCTACATAGAGTGTTGCAGGCATTCCCATATCTCCTGTGATATCTTTGCTGTGTAACATTGGCTGAACATTATTCCTTGCACATTGCTTGATTATTAATATGCATATTTGTGTTTCAGATTTCTTATGCTACCTAGTATTTGGCAAGGTTTGGTCATATGCACTATCACGGGGTCAAGAACCTTGGCTGAGGGTTGGCAGCCTTTGAGACTGGTCAAGTAGATGGCCACAGGCTGTTAAATCTAGACACAAACCAGCAATAGACGGTCATGTGGCATCCACACAGGTTTCCATGGCATTCACGAATGTGTCCAGCAGCAAACAGGCTAAATAGGCCCAGACCATGTCAGTTAAGGCCACAGATCTGTTTGGTCCTGCTACAGACTAATAAGTCAGCCCTCTAGAGGCAGGCTGACAGCCTGGTGGGGTTGGGGATCTGCCTACAAGTCAGCCAAATCTTGCTGTCCAGATCTAGGGCAAGCTCAGCTATAAAAGGCAGCCAAAGCCTCCATTCAAAGGCATGAGAAGTTGCAGCACTCAAGTTAGTCTGTTTTGTAGAGTGTGAGGGATTCAGAGCTATGGGGCAGACAGGTTTCCGATCAGTATGCTGACCACATTTTCACATTGAGAGCTGTCATTGAGGAGGCCCGAGCACATAAGCAGAGAGTTTACTGTCGCTTTGTGGATTTCTGCAAAGCTGTTGACACAGACCACGAGCCTGACTATTCAGAATCATGACTACTTTGATCTAAAGCTCTCATAGCCTTGGCAACATTTTTCTAATCAGTAGGGGAGCATATGCCCTTGAGGTAGAGGCGACCGCAATAAAGGAGGTTGCCAAGGGAATGCTTAAAAAAGAACATGAAATTGCAACTACTCTAGTATCCGTGACAATGAGAACAGAATGTGGGTCGAACCAGCGAGACATAGCAAATGGACAGGATTGGAAATTGAAATAAAGGCAAAATCAAGGTCAAGGGCAGCATTGCTAACAACAACGAAGACAATCAGCACATATGCCAATGATCAGAATTTAAAATCATGTTCAACATCAAGTCCTTATCTCTCAATATGCAACAGATCTAGCACCAATGGAATAGACTAATGATGAAACAATTTGGTGGTTCGATTCAAGTGCTAGCAGAAGAACTGGGTTTCAGAGATGCATCCAAACAAAAAATCAAAATTGAATATAATCATGGGTGATAATACTTCGCATTTAATTGAAGACATTGGAACTAACAGCAATAAAGGTATTGAAGCGAGCTTAGGAGATGCTTTCTTTGTTTCAATAATGGCACATAATCACTTATCAATTGATCAGATAACTGAAATAGACATGGAGTTAGTTTTAATAAGTTTGGTTACACTATCAAAGAGTTGTAAAATCTGGAATCTAGAGGCAAGTCATAAAGGATGGGTGTGAAAATTAGTAAGTAGCGAGGGACTGCTTGGGTACCATTGTGGGGCCCGTCCTGAATAGTTGATCGAAACAAGGTTTTTAAAAAAAGGAGGGAAGGTGATCACCTGGCAAGGCCTCTCCAGGCTTTGCCTAGCCTAAGAGAGAGCTGCAAACAGCCCACAAGCGAACAAAAAGGCAAGTAGGGGCCAGCCCCCTACAAAAGTGGCAGGGAGCTTCAGGCTGGTTCCGACGGGAGGGGATGGCAGGACAGCACAGGCTGCCAGGGCAAGAAGGCTTCGAGCTGCTGCAAGCAGCAGCAAGGGCGGACAGACAGTGATACACAGCCAGCAGGCTGCAATTGGAACAGAGATTGGTAAGCCAGGATGCTTGTAGGTGGTCTGAAGTAAGGTACCGAAGGACCTTATGCCAGCTTCTAAGCCTACAGAAGAGGGGATTGTGTATTCTGTATCAACCTTTCAGGCTGCAGCCTTTCATTAGAGAATAGACCAGTTGCTTTGCCTCAAGACCAGATGAACCACCCTGACCTTGCAAAGTACTAAGCATCTTGGATCTGTTTCAATTCCATCATCCTCGAGCACTACATTAGTCTACAAATGCACTGCGTCAAGCAGATGATGCCTGTGTGAGACTGTTATCTCTGTAAGGAAACCTATAGTAATAAACCTTTTGCACATTTTATAACTGCTGTACAATCTTGTTGAATTCCACAGATGCTTGGTTTGGACAAATGTCAAGGGTGTTGTAATCTTTTTATCTTTGAGCAATGTGAGTTTGGTGTAGCCTTTTAGGGTGTAACATTCGGGTGCACAAGTCTCGTTGAACACATCTCGTTGGCACTGAAATTAAGTGTCCTCTCTGAAAGAAGCGCAAATCTTGTAATATGAATTTCAACTGCCAATTGGATTTACCTTCTAGTCCTCTTGCCCCTGTCATAAGATTTCGGTGGAAACGTATTCTGTTCATTATTGTCATCAGGCAAACGGTTGGTGCATTGGCTTTCAAAATCCAGGACAAAGTAGCCTGGATCTCACCATTTTGGGAGGTAAAGATAGCCTGCACTTCGTTATATTTTGTCCTGCTGGTAGGATTGTTAAATACCTGGTGAAAATGTTAGCCTACTGAGGTCTGTCTTCATTATTGGCAGATTTGGTTTTAAAAGACAGACTTGTGGTCTATGATCTTGAGCAGCAGCGCATTGGTTGGGTTGATTACAACTGTATGTGCATTCTGTCTGACTCTCCTGATACTCTGAAACACAAAAAAACTTGGCTACTGCTTGGATATCTTACAAGTGCTCCTTGATCGTGCAACAGGTTCCTCAAACGTGACTGTAGTATCACCAACAGGGCAGGTGGAGAATGTATGGGCTTCTTCCATTCCCAGTATTGGCCACATAAGTAGTGCTGCAAACAGTAGAATAATACATGCAATGATTTGGCTTTCTCTTTTCAAAAAGCTATAATTGAAACTGATCTTAAAATAGTAATTTGCATGCCCAAAATTTACCAGAAGCAAGCCCCACAGCTTATTGCATCCACTGCAAGTTTTGCTGTCCATCATCAGGAAGTCAATTCATCATTACATATGACCAAGGGCCTTCAGACTTCTGTGAGGTTTTGAGGACAGCTTAACCTAGTTAGCTTCCATGCACACAATGCCCAAACCTGACAATGAGGTGCATTACAATCCTTTGAACATCAAGTGTAAACAAATCAAAATACAAGAACGCTTGAACAATCAAAGCTCATGATTCATGATGCAGCAAGAAAAAGAACGGATTTTTACACTTCCATTAAAGCACTAGTCCATTCTCATTAGCCATAAGAGTTCCATCATGCACATTTTAGTTCTCCCTTAATCGTTTATTGAGTGCAGCTGCAAAGAGCTTAAAATATATTCTCTCATAGGATCGTATTTCTCCACTGCGTATCATTGAAGCATGCACAATGGATTTCTAATCCACACTAGACATCCAGTCTTCTGTTGTGATTAACAGTACCTATGCTCGAGAAGTCTGTCCTCCTTTAAATTGAATGCGATTCTAGGTGAAACTGATGGTACATTCAAGGTGATGATCTCTCTCTCTCTCTCTCTTCCCCCCTCTGCACATTTATGTGTGCATACATAGATGCATAACTTTAAAACATGCACACATGTATGCATGCAAGATGCACATGTCCATTCATAAACCAGGAAATACGTAAATATGCACATCTTGCATTTTTTGTGTATGCTTGTGACACATACATACATACATACATGCACACATGCATGTAAACTTCGTGCATCAATGTTTGTGCATGTGTGCATATGTAAGTAGTTGCAAATGCACACATGCAAATAGGATAGTATGTTTATGCACAAGTTCATGGAAGCATGCATATACTTATATATTACATGCACTTTTGTACGAATGTACTCCTATGCTTGCATGTTTGTGCACAAAAATGCACATTGCACTCTTTTTTGTAATTGGATAAAAGCTACATTTCCATATAAGTCTCA
Source organism: Dipteris shenzhenensis (assembly GCF_047967505.1). Classification (NCBI taxonomy): domain Eukaryota; kingdom Viridiplantae; phylum Streptophyta; class Polypodiopsida; order Gleicheniales; family Dipteridaceae; genus Dipteris; species Dipteris shenzhenensis. The sequence continues at coordinate 10,971,926 of NC_141610.1, forward strand.
ATACAGTTCACATATTTCTGATATTTGATGACTTTAATCAGAAACAGCTTGGTTTGAAGTGGTTAAATAAGTATTTTTGCGATCTAAAGGATGCTTTCCATGGTTGACAATGTTAGATTTGGACTTTCCATTTTTGTGTTGCGCGTAGATATTGGGGTGTAGCATGATTGGGTCTAGCCATTCACAAACTATTTTGAGGTCGCTAGCTAGTAGGCAGCTTACTAGCTATGTGTTAGCTAGTGGATAGTTCCAAAAGCATGGTAATGTCATCATCTCTCTCTCTCTCTCTCTCTCTCTCTCTCTCTCTCTCTCTCGCTTGCATTATCCATATACCTTGTTGGAAAAAAGACTTGCAAAAACTATGCAAATCAATTATAATTAAAAGCATAAGCAATGCTACCGTGCATCGTAAAGTAGCTATCTGAAAATCCCAAGTAACAAATTTGTTGGTTAAAGCACCAATGGTAGTGCAGTGTTCCTATATACAACAATGCATAACCAAGGTAACCTACTGTAACTTCTAAGAATAAAGTATTTGGATACAACAATGTAGATGCATGAAAATCAAAAGCATGAGTGATGCATATGTGCATCTTGGTAGCTATTTGGCAATCTTAACCAATAAGTTACTAGCCATCTAGCTTCACAATTAATTTAGTGGGTTGGTGTTGTTTCAAAAGGATGTTCTCTCTCTCTCTCTCTCTCTCTCTCTCTCTCTCTCTCTCTCTCTCTCTCTCTCTCTCGTTTCTTGATTTAGTTCTTGTTGTATGTAGATGTTATTGTATTGCTGTCCTCCTTTGTAGAGGGCCTCTAGAGATACTTAGTTTTCGTGAGTCACATGATTTGAAGGTCAACCTTGGTAAAACCAAGTTCATGATCTTCAAAACATTCGAAGTAGCTATGCAATTCGCTTTTGATGGCTCACCAGTTGAGATTGTTTCATCACACACTTATCTAGGGGTTCTCTTTTCTGGTCCTATTCTCACGATGCGATCGGCTATGTAGGTCGGTTTGAATAGAGGATATGTCTTGTTGGCCAAGTTGGAGAGACAGTGCTTTCACTCACACTTTACCAACCCTTGGACCAAGGCTCTCCTCTTTGACTTCCCTAGTACAGCTAGCTAGCATATACTGTAGCCCTTGTTAGGGACTGAACATCTCGGATGTAGAGTGGGCTTGAGTAGAGTGTCTCTAGGTTCTCATGCTATCAAGGATGATATGCAATAAGCCATCAGTCCCCCATCAGATCATTCAGGTTAAGTTTTGGTCACACTGCAGCTTGATGTAGCTTTCTAGATAATCACTTATGTATACCAGGTCAGAGCTACACTTCAAGGTGACGTAGACTATCATGACTAGCTATCCGCTTCTATGGCCCTAGCAGTTGAGAGAGACAGAGATGGTAGTCGGCACATACATGCTGTTGGTTTGAGAGACTGGGGCTCCACATTTACAGAAATCACTGTTTACGTATTTTTGATGACGGCTTTATTAGGATAATCTTCCCCCACTCTTTGAGTGCAGTTTTGGGTTTCATCACATCGACACATCCATAATTACTAAAGGAATAAGAAATGCTAGATTATTTCTTATTGGATAAGATACGAACAACATAAAAAACGACACAAAAGACAAGTGTTGTGGCAAGTGTGTGTGTGTGAGGTGGTCCTTGCATCCTTATTGTTTTGAGATACTCTTTTATACTTTTGTTATACCAAAATAGTTTCACTATATTGATGACAACATCAAGTAATTTGTTGCCTCTTTTTGCACATCTGATTGTCACCCATAGGCTTCTTTTTGCATTGTGTGCTACATCGCTTCCTCTTTATGCCCTATTGTTGAAGGCATGTTAATGTGAGGTTTATATTTTTAATGAATGACATGTTTGATGTTGTGTAACTAAACTATTTTCTTGTTTAGTTTGTTTGAGACATAATGTATGCATTCTTTAGCCATGAAGCTAAATCCATTGCAAAATTCTATTTCATTTGTGGCATCCAGCGTTGGCCCTACAGCCTTCCCCAAATTTTGAAAAAGACAATCTAGGTTGCCACTTGTGCACTTGCCACTCATGTTGGTTGGGTGGTGAAGCTTTGGTGCTGCTCATAGGTGGTGCTTAGGAATAGATGTTAATAATATTTTAGCTTGCAACAAAGTGAGAAAAAAGGTTAAAGAATTGTCTCGCTAGAATGATCAATCGAGGCACACTTGTGCCTATGATGAAACCAAATAGAAGTATAAGTTCTGAATAAGACATAAGCACAAAGCAGAAGAGGACAAGACAAGAGGACTCAAAAAGAAAAAGTATAAAAAATAAGTAGCATGGAGTACAAAGGAAAATAGGAGAAGAAAAAAGTGTAATATATTTGAATTTACCTAAGCAAAGAAAGAGCAATGAATTTTTTAAACTCGTGTAGGATTTGTGAAAGTTGGAAAAAGACTAGTGTGGCTAGTTAGATTGAAAAATCTATCATAGTTTGTAGAGCACTCGTGCTATTCATGGGTCACACACACTTATGTATATGTATGTGTGTATATAGACACACACATCACGAACTTGGTGTTCTTGGTGACCCTTAGTCATTGCACTAAGATAGCTAAAGCGATGTAAAAGTATAAAAAGGAAAATGGGGACCCTAGTGGATTTGACACTATGATTTATCCCTTTGAGAGACCTTTTCCAAAGACGTGTATGGGAAAGAAGCCAATGAAAGATGATAAATAATGTTGGATTTTTTCAAAGAGCGTTGCATTTGTAAAAAGTCAATATAATGTTCATAATTCCTATTAGATCCAGTTTTGGATCAGTCAAACAAGCTAGGGCTATCATATCCAATTAGTCTTTTGGCACCACCACTAGAGCCTATCCTTAGATATGTGTGCATGCAATTGTTAGGTGTTAAGTAGTGGACTTTTAATTGAACAATTACTTGCATATATTGTATAGAATATATATTCTATTTTTAAAAATAAACTCAAATGTCATACTTACGAAACCACTCAAGAATTAGCTACACCTTATCATTCTAGGACCTTGTGTTGACACTCCAAAGCTGAAGTATGCAACAATCGATGAAGGGTCCCAATTGCAATGAAAGGACAAGCTAGACTGAAGACCAAGATGGAAGGCCAAAGGCAATTAAGAAGTAATCATCGGATGAAAAGTCCTTACAATGTGAACCCTAGGGCATGGAATGGGAGGAGTTAAGTCTTACCAAACGAAAGAGACTAAGGATTATTCTATAGTGGTTATTCTCTCTCTCTCTCTCTCTCTCTCTCTCTCTCTCTCTCTCTCTCTCTCTCTCTCTCTCACGTGCGCGCATGCACGAAAATGCTACAAAAACTTTGGCAAAACCTTGGCAACAAAAATGTAGTTTTATAAATAGGAAACTAACTCAATGGACAACTATGAATGCAAAAATACCTGGGGGAAGACATATCAACATTCAAAAGGCATCTAATCTAGAAAACTATAACTAGCTCACATGATCTTAAGGTAGAGAGGGATAGATGGGCAAGACCCTGAATCCTCAAAGAAGAAAGAACCTGCAAAAATCTACCCCACATGGAAAGTAGAAAATGAACAATATGTGATATGGGGACATCAAAGATCTTAGAATCTACTGGGAAGCTACTTGAAAGAGATTTGGAACATCGCAATAAGGTACTAGGTCCAGCACACAAGCTAGCCCAACCAGGACTCAAGACATTACCAGTATTATTTTCTCTCAGTGGATGTAAGGGATCACTATTAGTTGGTAGTAATCGCCAATCCCATAGATCTTGAAGGGTCTCCAACAGACTTTATGTTAGCCCTTGGGTTAGGCTAACATGGAGCCATGACTAAGTGTGGTCACTGAGTGCTGATGACCTCGAAAGGAAGAAGTGGTCTTAATTGAGCACTACCTTTGCAGTGGAGGTGCAAGAGATTGCAGCGTCACCACCAATCAGCAAGTGTGGGTTGGTGCACCGTATCCATTTATAAGGTGGTTTTGTTAGGTAGATTGCTATGGTTGTAATAGGCAGAGAAGAGATCTCACCGGAGAGCAGTGTGCCGAGTTCTCTCCATATGACATGAGCTTGCTAGGATAGGGTGTGTTCATTACAAGCCGAGATGGCTTGGTTGTACTCAAGACAGTTTGAGTGATTTCAATACAAGTTGATGTTGCTTCTCTATGTACTCGACTCTATTATTGTGATGCATTGTGTATTCCTTTAAGTGTTCTTAAGTGTGTAAGACTTAGTATTCTCCCGTCTTCATATGATTCTCTTGCAACAGCAAACCTTGACCTCCGAGTGTAATTGTTGCCATCTGTTATGCACCCGAGCAAGGATTGCAAGAGAAGGCATCTTCACTAAGCACAATACTGGGTTGGGTTAACATCGAGCAACTTTGTCTACAACCAAATATGAATGTGGCTAGGGTTCGAGAGAGACATGTTGCCCACATGGGGTGAGGGAATCAAAGTGTTAACATTTTGGTGATCCTGCTGATGCGGAGGATTCAATTGAATTGTCAAGTTAGGATATTTAGAGAACCAAGTTAGTAAGCTCAGTGTCGAGGTCAGTAAGGTTCATGTTAACCGTGTGACGAAGTAAAACAATTGTTGTTGGGAATCATGGGCTACTACAGAAAGTTCCTCCAATTGACTCGAGACGAGTGGCATCAATTGGTGGTGTGCTTAAAGACCGGCGTGTGGGATACACAAAGTATTTGGATTGATACTTGGATACTTTATGCCTTAATCGATGGCTGAAAAAAGCTCATAAAGACAGAGAAGATACACAGCCAGGCGTGAAGAGTACCTTAGCCAAAGGAATTGGTTATATCCAACATGAGATATGGAGTGGTCTCGAAACCGGAGTTTAATGCCCGAAGGAGGCTAGCAGAAGCGACTGTCCAACAGGAGCGACGAGCGTGAGGAGAGAGACTCGACTATGCTACCCCAAAGGTGAAAGTTGACTACTGCCCAGAGCCAGGATAAAATGATGGTGTTGGGCCGAGGTAACCCAGAAGATTGGCAGATGAAGGTTCATCATGGCAAGTGCAGTTCGAGCACTCATTTACAGAGAGTTTGGCTTTCAAGTAGATGGCCATTTCCTTGATGGAATATCAGAATGAATGAGAAGACCAACTCAGAGAATGAAGAGAGCATCTTTGACACTACTCATCCGTCATTCCAAAGGGATTGCAGCGATAAAGTTATGAAGATAGAAGGCCAGTTACAGTTAATGGTCAAAGAACCAACCAATAGGAAGAGCAGCGTGCTTTTGATGGAGAGATAAGCCATTGAAAACTCGAGGTAAACATGGAGCAACAAAGGCAATTTGCTCGAGTTCCTCTCATAGTAGATAGAAATTCTACTTTGCCAATAGGCATATGTTGAACTGTACCTTTAAGGCCTGAAGATAGTTGGTACCAACCAACTGAGGGAGAGTCTACAACGACCTCACATACATGAAGGCAGTTCTGATAGGTGAAAGGCTAGTGACTTGGTCCTTCCGAGTGGAAGACTTGCTTACTCGGGTTTGGAGCAGAGAAGTCAACATCAAGGTGAACTTCAAAATTTCAAAGGTACTCATGATGAAGACCCCTACAGTCACTTGCAAAGTTTCTTGTGTGACTATCATATTAATGGTACAACAATAGACAAAGATTATTTGACTTATTTTTTGTGCACCTTAATAAAAAATGCCCAGAGATGGTTTCATTGGATATTTCCCCAATGGGTATGCAATGTCTGAAGCATTCCTACAAAGGTTATGGTAGGAGATCAATCAAGAAGATGTTTGGACGAAGCTAAGTGAGCTGAAGCAAAACAAAGGATAGTTGTTCAAGACTTTGTGCTTAGAATTCGAGCTCTCATCAACCAATTTAGCACAGTTCCGGATGACAAGTCTATGTGAGCCTGGTTGATCACAAGTTGCACCTAGGTTGATTTGCACAAGTGAGAGATAGTCAATTCGACTAGAACCTATGAGAAACTACTAGACCAAGAAGTTGCTTTGGAGAAGAGTGAAGTCTCAAAGAACAAGACAAAGAAGAAAGATGTTGACAGTGATACCGAGGAGACACTAGCGAAGAAAGACAAACTCAAAACCAAGCTAAAGAAGGCCTTAAAAGAATTGGGCATTCAAGGTAAGCTAGGGGAATAAAAAACTAAGTATTGTAACACCTGCACCAAGTTTGGGCATGATGAATCATAGTGTTGGCAATAGCAAAAATTGCCAAGTGTCAGCAAACCAAGTGGCGATTGATGCTCGACCACCAAGTGGTAAACCACTACATCTCGAGCAGAAGGACAGAGGTAAGAATGGTAAGGAGAAGACTGATCCATCTAAGATCAAGTGCTTCTGTTGTGAATCATCTGCATTATGATTGTCCAATATGCTTCGAGTAAAGACATCAATTGGAAGGCCCAAAAGAAGTTGGCAGCCAAAATTTCAAGGGAGTTGAAAGGAAAAGCTCCAAGAGTGGAGATGCCCAAGTAGATTCAATAGTCTATTATCGAGAGAGGGGAATCCTCAAGATCTAAGGCAAATAAAATAGAACTGAGTGCTTCACAAGAATCTAGTGTAGAGCTATCCCAAGCATGGGAAATATTTAAGAATATGTAAGTCAGTTTTACATTCGCCAAATATATGCAAAAATCTCCGTACTATCATGATTTCTTTGCTCAGTAGATAAAGGAATCATCTGAACAAACAAAAGAGGTGCAATCCTTAGCTACTATGCATGTAATTGATACTTTGATAGTTGATAAGTAAGTCCCAGTGATCACCATCAAGGTTAAGAAACAAACCATACAAGGAGCTATAGTAGATGGTGTTTTAGGAGTGAACATCATCTCTCAAGAGATTGCTCAAATATTGAAGTTCAATTCATATAAGCCCGAGTGTGCATGGCAGATCAATGACCAGTTGACCCCAATGGTATGTTGCAAGATGCTATCATTTCTATAGGTTGCATCTATTATACAGTTAGCTTCTTTGTGATTGCCATGGAACAGCATGCATATCCAATACTATTGGGACGACTTGGATGAAGAGTGCAAAAGTACTCCATCACTAGGATTTAGAAGAGATGGTCATCAAGATAGATTGTCAAGATGTTGCTAGCCTAGATTTCACCCAATAACATTTAAAGTTTTGAGGGAATTTTCCAAAGAATTAGTCATCATTTTGGGAATAATCTGATTACCTAAACCAGAGCTCCAATTTTAACCACTGATGTTTGGTCATTTGAAATCAAAATTGAGTGAAGTCTTCATACACACAAGGAGTAGGCATGAGGCCTTTAACCCCAACAACATCCCACTTAAAGGCAACATGCCTTTAAGGGAGAACACACACACTATAAACATGCTACTCGATGCCCATCAAGAGTCTACAATGTGCAAACCACTCGAAGGATAAGCTCTTCATGAGAAGATCTGCAGGATTGTCATCCGTGTCAACCTTGACAAGCTGGATACACTTGTCCTCAAGCACTTCCCTGATGAAGTGGTACCTCATATCAATGTGCTTTGTCTTTGCATGAAACAAAGGATTCTGTGCCAATTGGATGGCACTCTGACAGTCACAATGCAAAGCCGGAATCTCTGCTGCAATGCCCAAGTCTCCCACTAAATGAGAAAGCCATATGGCTTCCTTGCATGCCTCAGTAGCTACAACATACTCTACCTCACGGGTAGATAATGTAGTACATGCC